>NC_091214.1:21320899-21345899 GCF_040958095.1 Procambarus clarkii
CGCCAACTATAGGACGGTCAACGTCTCCTCCGCGCGCCGCTTAACCAACCAATTTGTGCCGCTAAACTAGTTTATGCCGCCAACCCTCGAGGGCCGTGGCCGCACCATCCCTGGTTTGGCGAAGACACGGGCAGAGGGAGCAAGAAAACCAAAGGATGGTGAGGTATAGGGAGAGAGAGAGAGAGAGAGGGAGGACACCACCATGTCGAATCCTAGCCTCTCTACCGTCCAATTTGAGCCGGTAAACTGATTTGTGGAGCCAAACCTCCAGGGATAGAGCAGAGATGGCGAACGAGGGGAGAGAGAGAGAGATTGAGTGGGCTAGGTAGGGAGAGGGGATAGATATATATATATAAAAGGCAATGCATAGTTCAGGAGTTAGAAAGCGCTTGGGAATGCGAGAGTGGTGATGTCTTAAAGATATTCAGGAAGAAAGAACACACAGTTGAGACTAGGAGTAGAAGAGGACCAAGTCAGAAGGGAGATAGCAGGAAGGATGGCACGATAACACAACCCAGTTGAGGATCAATCAATGACAGGATAAGGAAGGCAAGATAAGATCCAGGCAGCCGTGGGAAGGAAGGTGCCTGACTTGGGGAGACTAGACCTCGGGGCTCCAAGAAGTGGTTCAAGTTGTCTCAAAGTTACAGTTCAGATAAGGATTTAAGAAGTTGTCAGAACTTTGGAGGAAGTAGGGGACGTGTGGGGCCTAACTTTACGTAGAGGGAGTCCTGATACACGCAGGCGAGGATGGAGGAGGAGGATGGTACAGGGATTTCAGAACGGGCTCACCATAGCCCGTGCTATCTTCTTGAGGTTATCTTGAGGTGATTTCGGGGCTTTTAGTGTTCCCGTGGCCCGGTCCTCGACCAGGCCTCCACCCCCAGGAAGCAGCCCGTGACAGCTGGCTAACACCCAGGTACCTATTTTACTGCTAGGTAACAGGGGCATAGGGTGAAAGAAACTCTGCCCATTGTTTCTCGCCGGCGCCTGGGATCGAACCCAGGACCACAGGATCACAAGTCCAGCGTGCTGTCCGCTCGGCCGACCGGCTCCCTTTGGTGAAGGAGTCTGGTGAATTAAGACTGTGTACTCAGGAAGCAGAAATAGGTATTGACGCCCTCTTGAATATGTTCAAGTTAACTTGAGAAGAACTTAAGACATCTTAAGGGGATAGATTCCATTATTTAAGAAACCATCGATGTAATGGTCAGTGTCTACACGACGTAATTACGACTCACCGTTAAACTACTTCACTAATGGGAAATGGGAAATTATCGCGAATTATCGCTAGGTCTGTATGCATAAATAGGACTTCACTATTTTTTTCAGTGTCAGGGTAGTTAACAAATGGAATGCATTAAGTAGTGTTGTGGTGGAGGCTGACTCCATACACAGTTTCAAATGTAGATATGATAGAGCCCAATAGGCTCAGGAATCTGTACACCAGTTGATTGACAGTTGAGAGGCGGACCGAAGAGCCAGACCTCAACCCCCGCAAACACAACTAGGTGAGTACTAATGGCAATGAATGAACTAGCAGGGGAAAGCGCCAAGTCATTACGACCAAATAGCACTTGGAAGGGGTCAGGATAAGGATTTGGGATGGGACGGAGGGGAAGAAATGGTGCCCAACCACTTATGGACGGTCGGGGGATTGAACACCGACCTGCATGAAGCGAGACCGTCGCTCTACCGTCCAGCCCAAGTGGTTGGTCTTCACTAACAGAAATGACTCGCAGGGAATTACAAATGAATACAAAATCTCAGCCTAGTAATCAGAGGCAAAAAATAATTAAACCCCCTCCCTCTCCCGTCACTGTATTTCAATTCTCTTTGACATCACATCTCGTGGGAGCGTGGGAGACACATCTCCCACGCTATAACACGTGGGACACACTCTGGGAGTCCCTAGTCGGCAGTATCTAAGACCCATGCGTGTCCCACTTGTTTATAAAAAAAGTGTATGTGCGTGTCCGCAGCTGAGGGCGGCGCTGCCAACGTCAACAAGACCTACACGCCACTTCCATCTTTGAATTTCAGAGCGTCGTCGCCGCCCCAGTCTCAGAGTGGGCTAAAAACTCGACCCATAAAAAGGTGTAGTCGGTGGGGGCCAGCAAATATGACACCGGAAATTTCTGAGGTGACGGTGCCAGGGTGGTAGTGGTGGTGGTGCCAGGGTGGTAGTGGTGGTGGTGGTGCCAGGGTGGTAGTGGTGGTGGTGGTGCCAGGGTGGGTGGTAGTGGGTGGTGGTGCCAGGGAGGGTGGTAGTGGGTAGTGGTGGTGCCAGGGAGGGTGGTAGTGGGTGGTGGTGCCAGGGAGGGTGGTAGTGGGTAGTGGTGGTGCCAGGGAGGGTGGTAGTGGGTAGTGGTGGTGCCAGGGAGGGTGGTAGTGGGTAGTGGTGGTGCCACGGTGGGTGGTAGTGGGTAGTGGTGGTGCCAGGGTGGGTGGTAGTGGGTGGTGGTGGTGCCAGGGAGGGTGGTAGTGGGTGGTGGTGGTGCCAGGGTGGGTGGTAGTGGGTGGTGGTTCTAGGGAGGGTGGTACAAGAGCAACGTCGAGTTAACGTCGAGTCGAACGTCGTCAAAATGTCACTCTCGTATACTGTGCCAAAAATGGAACGTAGCCACAACGTTACTTTTTGACGCAGTTACAACTTTTGGAACGTTAAAGCACCTCCACCGGTGTTCTCTACGTTAATACACGCACCCGGGAGTTAGGCAACTGTTGTGGGTGGCATCTTGACCAGGGGTTCAGCAGCTGGCCTAGGACGGACCTCTATGACCCTATGTACAGCTTCCTGTCAAAAATGAATATAAAAAAAAAATGCCAATAGGCTATACAATTAAAGGTCGACATGATACAGTGTATCCGGCATGACACACGTGTATCCTGGATGATATCATGAATCCTGCATGATACATTCATGATACAGACTTCCCCACATGACACAGACTCCACATGACAATAAGGCACAGCGCCCCCGCCCCGCCCCCCAGTACACAGCAGCAGTCTGTGGACGGCTGCTGTACTAAGACAAGTGTAGAGGCCGGAAATGATCGCAATAGCTGGCTGACATGATGCGACGTCTGGCGGGGCGAGGCTTGGTCTGGCGGGGCGAGGCTTGGTCTGGCGGGGCGAGGCTTGGTCTGGCGGGCCGAGGCTTGGTCTGGCGGGGCGAGGCTTGGTCTGGCGGGGCGAGGCTTGGTCTGGCGGGGCGAGGCTTGGTCTGGCGGGCCGAGGCTTGGTCTGGCGGGCCGAGGCTTGGTCTGGTGGGGCGAGGCTTGGTCTGGCGGGGCGAGGCTTGGTCTGGCGGGGCGAGGCTTGGTCTGGCGGGGCGAGGCTTGGTCTGGCGGGGCGAGGCTTGGTCTGGCGGGGCGAGGCTTGGTCTGGCGGGGCGAGGCTTGGTCTGGCGGGCCGAGGCTTGGTCTGGCGGGGCGAGGCTTGGTCTGGCGGGGCGAGGCTTGGTCTGGCGGGGCGAGGCTTGGTCTGGCGGGGCGAGGCTTGGTCTGGCGGGGCGAGGCTTGGTCTGGCGGGGCGAAGCTTGGTCTGGCGGGCCGAGGCTTGGTCTGGCGGGGCGAGGCTTGGTCTGGCGGGGCGAGGCTTGGTCTGGCGGGGCGAGGCTTGGTCTGGCGGGCCGAGGCTTGGTCTGGCGGGGCGAGGCTTGGTCTGGCGGGGCGAGGCTTGGTCTGGCGGGCCGAGGCTTGGTCTGGCGGGGCGAGGCTTGGTCTGGCGGGGCGAGGCTTGGTCTGGCGGGGCGAGGCTTGGTCTGGCGGGCCGAGGCTTGGTCTGGCGGGGCGAGGCTTGGTCTGGCGGGGCGAGGCTTGGTCTGGCGGGCCGAGGCTTGGTCTGGCGGGGCGAGGCTTGGTCTGGCGGGGCGAGGCTTGGTCTGGCGGGGCGAGGCTTGGTCTGGTGGGGCGAGGCTTGGTCTGGCGGGGCGAGGCTTGGTCTGGCGGGGCGAGGCTTGGTCTGGTGGGGCGAGGCTTGGTCTGGCGGGGCGAGGCTTGGTCTGGCGGGGCGAGGCTTGGTCTGGCGGGGCGAAACTTCGTTTGGCGGAGCGTGGGAGCAAGCGTAATAATCCTGAGAGTAACGTTTAGAGTACCTTAATACAGAGGAACAATACAGACCACGTTCACTGGGTATTTATGTGAGTAAAGAGATCAACGTGACGGGAGTTGAGGGAGAGAACGGAAAAGTCTGAGGAAATATCAAAGTAAACCACTTAAGGGAAAAAGACTTAATGCCGATGATGATGATGCTATGTATAATGTTGAGGATAATGATGTATGAATTCCTGGTGGTACAAGACATAGCAGGTCAGCTGGCACTGGGGGGTGCTTGCACGGACCGCCATTAGTGCGTGTAAAGAGAAGTCAAAAATTCACGTGAAAATATAAAAACTGAAGCTTTTTCTCTCTCGCTCAAATATTTCGCGCGTCTGAACATATATATATTTTATCCTCTTCACTGCAGTCTGACTTTACAAATATTCTAACTTCCCGTCTAACAATTGATACGGAATTATTATTTAATTTAGACCGGGAAGCATTTGATAACAGGCTTCTTCTACAACATTAATTAATCAAATCTGATAATTGTTAATTATTTTTTTTTACGTCAGAGCACACTTCTGCCTCTTGCCCTCCCTCGTGGGTCAAAGGTGAGACCGTGACCTTGTACTGTGACCTCTGAAATTGAAGCCAATTCTAATATTTATGTAGCGTTTGAGCTTGACACAATTTCTGGGGTGGCGACGAAGTAGTTTCAGCAATACAGACGGTATTCATTCTTTCCCTGCATCTCAAGTCTGCGACAATTTCCCCCCAAATTCTCCCCGTTCCCTTTCTGGCGCACACACACAGCGTTTTCAGACCAAACTCTGGCCCGCTGCCAGAGATACTCCGCATGTATAACTGTTCCTCGCAATATTACCTAGCAATATATTGAGTTATCTCTCAAGATAACTCAAGATATACAGCTTATAACGTGTACACTTCAAATCCCTACACCGGTATCTCAAGCTCTCGCACTCTCAGTCCGTCACGATAACCACTATCTCGCTGTGTTAGATGTTATCAGAAATATTCCTGTGAGATATTGCCTATCAGGAATATTCCCATGGGAGATAATATCAGGAATATATCCCTGACAGATATCAAGACTATTCCTCTGAAACTTATCAGAACATTTCTGTAACAGGCCTATAAGAAATATCCCAGGTGATACTAAGTTCACAGCCAACTGTCCGTCCGTCGCTTAACGATCGTAAGACAAGTTCTGGTGATAAAGTTCCTGGCCCAACATCTTAACAAGTTCCCCCAGTAATAAAGTTCCCGTGACGCTTGTGTTGACCTTGTCAATACCGTGAGATTGTTCTCGCTAAATTACATCATTAATATATATAGAGAGAAGACGGTAACCAATTTCGGAGAAAGTGGTAAGATTATTTTCTCAAAGGCTAAGAAACCTTCAGTTCTTGCTCAAGTTAAATCATTCTTTGCATGTTTGTCTTATTACATTTTTGATTTGATAGTGTTAGCTTGTCGAGACTCGCTTTCTAACCGATCAAACGCCAAGCTCGCTATCCTTGACGTAAGTCAAGCATCTTATCTACACTTGTAGATAAGACTTAGCCAAGTAGAGTAGACATTCATCAGTCTCAGGAGACTTTGGAGTTGGTCGGTCTGGAGTGGCCTCTCCAGGGCGCAAAGCCAGGGGTAGGTTGATAGGGAGGAGAAGCTGTTACCCAAGCAGCAGGTCCCCTAGCCAAGTACGGATGCTGATATCTGGCATTCCCAGCGTCCAACACCGATTCACAGAAACTGATCCAGGATTACATCATTTAACTACCTGTAAAGGCAATATGATGCCAATCTACAGACTCCTGGCACTCTCTCATCGCTGAATGACGCGACAAATCGACCTTTAATGACTCGTTGTGTAGCAAGACAATGGCACTTACCTCCTGGCCCTCGTGGCACTATCTGCCACACTGAAAATGACGGTCATAGCAGCTGGCACCGATATGATGTGACAACATGGGGACGTTCTAGTCCGAATTGTCACTGCTGCCACTAACACAGGTGTTTATTTTTGGCACCTTCCCCTCCCCCCCCCTACCCCTCTGACGCCACAACCAGGCACAGACGCTGCATGGGTAACCGCTTCACGCTGGGATACGTGTAACTGGCGCTGCTTGGTGAGGCACTGTGAAGCCCTTCAATACTTAGTGAAGGTGTTTTAGTGACACTAAAAACACAGCAAAATTTATGTTTCTTTACAAAACTAGGCACCGGCCTCGATAGGTCAGATAGGCTTGCCTAGGCTGATATCCGCCAAACACACACCGAAACTACGACGTTGGTACAACGTTGGAACAAGTTTTAACTCCTCCTAACCAGTTATAACAACCAATATAGCAAGTTGTAACAACGTTGTAATACGTCATAAACACCACACACAGAGATCACACTAACGTGATGCATCAAATGAACAAATCCACAAGGGCCGTGACGAGGATTCGAACCTGAATTTCGAACAGGTTCGAATCCTCGTCACGGCCCTTGTGGATTTGTACGTCATAAACACGTTAAGCCAAGATGTAACAACGTTCTAATACGTCACAAACACGTTAAGCCAAGATGTAACAACTTTATTACAAGTTGTAACAAGCGGAAAATAGAGACAGTTTCGGTTTGTGTTTCCAGGGATATATATGCCTCAGGTTTAGCAAATCTAATTCAAATGTGACACTTCAAAGAAGGGTCAACAATGGCCCAGGTCTAACGGATGTACTGACCGGATGGTCAATAATGTAATGTTAGAGAGCAAGACTCTACTCCAGCAAGAGTTTACACATGAGACCAATTTTCCCCTCCTCACACATTGCACATGCAACAGCCAGCGAAGCATGCACATCAAGCGTGACGTAGGCTCCAAATTTCGTCTTTACGTCCAGAGCTTCGACTTGGGCAAGATCGCCGTCATCCTCTTGGGAGTGAATTAACTGGATTAAATATGACGTTGTGATTCCCATGCCGCGAAGGACCACGAGTGTAATCTGAAGCTTACGATATTAATCTGGGCAGCTGTGAGGCCCTCACAGCTGTGAGACCCACACAGATCTGAGGCCCTCACAGATCTGAGGCCCCCACAGATCTGAGGCCCCCACAGATCTGAGGCCCTCACAGATCTGAGGCCCCCACAGATCTGAGGCCCCCACAGACCTGAGGCCCCCACAGATCTGAGGCCCCCACAGATCTGAGGCCCCCACAGATCTGAGGCCCCCACAGACCTGAGGACCCCACAGATCTGAGGCCCCCACAGATCTGAGGCCCCCACAGATCTGAGGCCCCCACAGATCTGAGGCCCTCACAGATCTGAGGCCCCCACAGATCTGAGGCCCTCACAGATTTGAGGCCCTCACAGATCTGAGGCCCCCACAGATCTGAGGCCCCCACAGATCTGAGGCCCCCACAGATCTGAGGCCCCCACAGATCTGAGGCCCTCATAAGGTCCGGATAGTGAGAGACGTTACGGTGAACACACCAGGCGAGGGGCCTCACCAAACCACACTCACACACACAGGGTGTGGTGCCACACCTGGTGGTGGTGGTGGTGGTGGTGGGGAAGATGGCGGTGCAAGTTAGGGGTAGAGCAGGACACGCCTTTAAGTCACACCCGATCACGCCCCCAACTCTCCCCCATCTCTTCCCTCCCTCCCTCTCTCTCTCTCTCTCTCTCATTTTATCTCCGTGGTCCTGTCTCTCCCCCTCTCTCCCTTCCTCCTGTGGAAAAGCCGCACCGCCACAGCCCACAGTGGGCAAAACACCACTTGAGATAAAAATGAACATATGACATGTAAATTACTAACACTAATTTCATCCCCCTACTGTGTCCCAACCGCTTGGGCTGGATGGTAGAGCGACGGTCTCGCTTCATGCAGGTCGGCGTTCAATCCCCCGACCGTCCACAAGTGGTTGGGCGCCATTCCTTTCCCCCGTCCCATCCCAAATCCCTATCCTAATCCCTTTCCAGTGCTATATAGTCGTAATGGCTTGGCGCTTTCCCCCTGATAGTTCCCTTCCCTTCCCCCTATTGTGTGAAGAGGTATTTTGGTTCAAACCTGAGGCCTTAAATACGTTGTTCACTAAATATGTTGTTCACTAAATATGTTGTTCATTAATATGTTGTTCACTAAATGTGTTGTTCATTAATATGTTGTTCACTACATATGTTGTTCATTAATATGTTGTTCACTAAATATGTTGTTCATTAATATGTTGTTCACTAAATGTGTTGTTCATTAATATGTTGTTCACTAAATGTGTTGTTCATTAATATGTTGTTCATTAATATGTTGTTCACTAAATATGTTGTTCATTAATATGTTGTTCACTAAATGTGTTGTTCATTAATATGTTGTTCACTAAATATTTTGTTCACTATGTACACAGTCTGAGGGAGAAATATCAGTTATTTATTGATTTGGAATCATAGAGAATGTTTGGGTTGCTGTTATTGGTCTGTTTGTATTTATTGTATTGTATTGTTTGTATTTAAATTTGTATTTATTATTTGTATCTACAGGATCGACCTATTAGCTCTTGGACCCCGCCTTTCTAACCAATCTATTTTTTTCCTTTATTATGTCTACTACATATATTTCTCTCTTAACTCACACACACACACACATCCCCAGGAAGCAGCCCGTAGCAGCTCTCTAACTCCCAGGTACCTATTTACTGCTAGGTGAACAGAGGGCATAAGGGTGAAAGAAACTCTGCCCCTGTGTACTCACCTAATTGTGCTTGCAAGGGGTTGAGCTCTGGCTCTTTGGTCCCGCCTCTTAACCGTCAATCAACAGGTGTACAGGTTCCTGAGCCTATTGGGATCTATCATGTGTGTGTGTGTGTGTGTGTGTGTGTGTGTGTGTGTGTGTGTGTGTGTGTGTGTGTGTGTGTGTGTGTGTGTGATAGGTAAACCAAGTTTCCCGTTATTGTGTTCTATTCTCTACATTAAGCACACACGTTATCTGCCGTGGAAGGCAGATAACAGCTATCTGAGCCACTGAGAGAAGAAGCTGACAGGGCGGGAATAAGACGAACATCCACTGACCTGAGCTGACGCCCTCTTACAACATTGATGTCTTACGTGTGACAGAAGCCAACTCCTGGAAGATCCTGCCCGGGATCAGCTGCGTTCTTCCTTGATGGTGCTGTCAATACGTGTTTGAAAAGGCACATGCCGCCCCCCCCCCACTCGTTATCTGACTTGATTTCAATATTTTCTTAATTTTCTAGATCATGTTCTGATCGGCAGGATCGGAAGAACAACGGTCATATACCGAATATATATATATATATATATATATATATATATATATATATATATATATATATATATATATATATATATATATATATATATATATATATATATATATATATATATATATAGAGAGAGAGAGAGAGAGAGAGAGAGAGAGAGAGAGAGAGAGAGAGAGAGAGAGAGAGAGAGAGAGATATTGTACCCCACAAAAGATATCTTCTGGGATACACGTGTGCCCCACAAGTATCTACGCTGCAAGGGCCTGATGGCTGAGTGGACAGCGCTCGGCATTCGTAGTCCTAAGGTTCCGGGTTCGATCCCCGGTGACGGCGGAAACAAATAGGCAGAGTTTCTTTCACCCTCATGCCCCTGTTTACATAGCAGTAAACAGGTACCTGGGAGTTAGACAGCTGCTATGGGCTGCTTCCTGGGGATGAGGCCTGGTCGAGGACCGGGCGCCTAGGACGCTACGGCCCGAAATCATCTCAAGATAACGCTTGTATACATGCAGGTAACCCCCCCACATGTCTTGGTGTACACTGCGTTTAGATTCAAACAACAACAATACGAAATAGAAAGTTACATTCATCAAAAGCACCCAAAAGGGCCGTGACAGCTATTGCTATATAAAACAGCGGCCGTGACAAGCTGGCCCGCTTCCCAATGGCCGAAAAAAAATACAATCTCTCATGAAACCTGATTTATTACAATAATACAACAAATTTACATAAAAAAATCCCGTTCCGCGTGGATGTGTACGGCGATATATATGTACAGTGAAAGTTTAATTAGAGTAATAGGTAAGATTTGCTCATTAGTTAATGGGCACCAGATTTCAAGCCAAAGGGGATTCAGTGACAAAAACTGGTCGGTTTTCCTCTGTAAGTTTAGCGTTTCTATTTTTGTGAAGAGCCGGTCGGCCGAGCGGACAGCACGCTGGACTTGTGATCCTGTGGTCCTGGGGTCGATCCCAGGCACCGGCGAGAAACAATGGGCAAAGTTTCTTTCACCCCGAATGCCCCTGTTACCTAGCAGTAAAATAGGTACCTGGGAGTTAGTCAGCTGTCACGGAGCTGCGTCCTGGGGGTGTGTAGGGGGGAGGGGGGGAATTTAGTAGTTAGTTACAGTTGATTGACAGTTGAGAGGCGGGCCTAAAGAGCAGAGCTCAATCCCACAAGAACAACTAGGTGAATACACACACACACACATATTGATGAAGCCTCCACCTCTTACCCATTAACTTCTCGTACAATTAAGCCTGGAAGTCAACTCTAGTTGAGTAACTTTGATGAATAATTGATGAAGAATGTGAAGGCGTGCGATCATGTACAGCATTTACGCAGTCACTTACGAAACCTATACATCTTTTCTCAATCTTTTTCGGCTTTGTTTACATTCCCTAAAGAGTTAACGAGCCTCGAAGGAAGGGAGGAATTATCAGGAGAAGCGCCAAGCCATTATGACTATAGAGCACTGGGAAGGGAACAGGATAAACTTTCCCATGATATGATATTATTGTTATAAACAGCCGCCTGGTGCTTCGGGGCTCACAAACTGTTGAATTTGAGAAACCATGTACAGGTTGCTCGGTAGTTACGTAACTGGTGGTTGAGGAGATATAATATATATATATATATATATATATATATATATATATATATATATATATATATATATATATATATATATATATATATATATATATATATACGTGAATATATTCCAGGGTTAATATACACAGTGTATATATACATACACGGATCAATGCTGTCCACTTCTAAGTGTATACCCAAGAAATTAGTTCGTCCCCCCTCCCACCCCTCCAAAAAATGAAGACCAACACGTTTTCTATATCGATCTGTGTAAATTAAAGATATTTACGAGGATAACTGAGCTTCAAGGGCGCGCATCAGGGCGTATGTCGCACCCATAATCCCAGGCTCAGGCCGCTGGTCTTCGGTCGAGTCAATTGCAAAGCTGAGGTAAAATTGGGAGGCTTACTGCGTGCCCACCGGGAGGGCAGATGGGATCCCGGGTGTCAGTCCCAAGCTGCCTGGGACACGAGAGAAGACCTGAGGTACGCCAGCACGTGTCCCAGCAAACCATGTATAAACACATGTATATATATAAAAAACCATGTATATATATATATATATATATATATATATATATATATATATATATATATATATATATATATATATATATTTACTGCTTTGTAGAGAGAGGAATCAGGGCGTAATGAAACATGGCCCAGACTGCTCGCCCTGTAAGGGGGATCGAACTTGGGGTCCAGTCGCTTGTGAGCCGATAATCAATATGAAACCTGATCACTGAACGTGGATATGCAGATGTAGTGTGGACTATAAGAGGAGTGGGGCAAGACCGCGATGGTCAACCCGTTCTCGCAAATTCGTATAGTCAATATTGACTTATTAAATATAGCAAAGCGAAGAAATATATACGAAGCAATAAGATAACCATCTTATTGCTTCGTAATTACAATTATTACTTAACCCATACCTATAATAGGTTAAGTAACAATTGTAATTACGAAGCTATAAGATGCTTATCTTAACATACTAACAAGGTTAGGTAAGGTCGGTGTTTTCTATGAAGCTTTTTCAGGGTATCTATTATGTTTAGTATGTCACCTATGCACTTATTTAATAAGTCAATATTGACTATACGAATTTGCGAGAACGGGTTACGATGGTGTTGGTGGTGGTGGTTGTTGTGGAGATAGTGGTGGTGATGGTGATTGTGGTTATGGAGGTAGTGAAGGTGGTGGTGGCAGAGGAGATAAGGTTGACATTAGGTGTTGATGGTGAGATTAAAGTGATGACAGGTTAGATATTCCACCCCCCCCCTTTCAATGGAGGCCATCACTATCACAGTCTCCTGGTGGCTCTCTACCTAATACTGTCTCCTGGTGGCTCTCTACCTAATACTGTCTCCTGGTGGCTCTCTACCTAATACTGTCTCCTGGTGGCTCTCTACCTAATACTGTCTCCTGGTGGCTCTCTACCTAATACTGTCTCCTGGTGACTCTCTACCTAATACTGTCTCCTGGTGACTACCTAATACTGTCTCCTGGTGACTCTCTACCTAATACTGTCTCCTGGTGACTCTCTACCTAATACTGTCTCCTGGTGACTCTCTACCTAATACTGTCTCCTGGTGGCTCTCTACCTAATACTGTCTCCTGGTGACTACCTAATACTGTCTCCTGGTGACTACCTAATACTGTCTCCTGGTGACTCTCTACCTAATTCTGTCTCCTGGTGACTCTCTACCTAATACTGTCTCCTGGTGACTCTCTACCTAATACTGTCTCCTGGTGACTCTCTACCTAATACTGTCTCCTGGTGACTCTCTACCTAATACTGTCTCCTGGTGACTCTCTACCTAATACTGTCTCCTGGTGACTCTCTACCTAATACTGTCTCCTGGTGACTCTCTACCTAATACTGTCTCCTGGTGACTCTCTACCTAATACTGTCTCCTGGTGACTCTCTACCTAATACTGTCTCCTGGTGGCTCTCTACCTAATACTGTCTCCTGGTGGCTCTCTACCTAATACTGTCTCCTGGTGACTACCTAATACTGTCTCCTGGTGGCTCTCTACCTAATACTGTCTCCTGGTGACTCTCTACCTAATACTGTCTCCTGGTGACTCTCTACCTAATACTGTCTCCTGGTGACTCTCTACCTAATACTGTCTCCTGGTGGCTCTCTACCTAATACTGTCTCCTGGTGGCTCTCTACCTAATACTGTCTCCTGGTGACTCTCTACCTAATACTGTCTCCTGGTGACTACCTAATACTGTCTCCTGGTGGCTCTCTACCTAATACTGTCTCCTGGTGACTACCTAATACTGTCTCCTGGTGACTACCTAATACTGTCTCCTGGTGACTACCTAATACTGTCTCCTGGTGGCTCTCTACCTAATACTGTCTCCTGGTGACTCTCTACCTAATACTGTCTCCTGGTGACTACCTAATACTGTCTCCTGGTGACTACCTAATACTGTCTCCTGGTGACTCTCTACCTAATACTGTCTCCTGGTGACTACCTAATACTGTCTCCTGGTGGCTCTCTACCTAATACTGTCTCCTGGTGACTACCTAATACTGTCTCCTGGTGACTACCTAATACTGTCTCCTGGTGGCTCTCTACCTAATACTGTCTCCTGGTGACTACCTAATACTGTCTCCTGGTGACTCTCTACCTAATACTGTCTCCTGGTGACTACCTAATACTGTCTCCTGGTGACTCTCTACCTAATACTGTCTCCTGGTGACTACCTAATACTGTCTCCTGGTGGCTCTCAACCTAATACTGTCTCCTGGTGACTACCTAATACTGTCTCCTGGTGACTCTCTACCTAATACTGTCTCCTGGTGACTACCTAATACTGTCTCCTGGTGACTCTCTACCTAATACTGTCTCCTGGTGACTACCTAATACTGTCTCCTGGTGGCTCTCAACCTAATACATATTGACAGCCTAGAGCTTAACACACTCTTGAAACTTACAAGTCTGACCGTCCAAACACACCCAAAATGGGAGTCCCTATTCTCCCCATGGCTCCTACTGATTTTCTCATGTGCCTACGTAGCCTCGTAAACATTTCGCCTCATGGAACATGGACATTAAAGACACTGATGGCAGGAATAGTTATTGCCGCTCCTGCTTTCTGCCCTGGAGCTTCAGAAACAACTGGGGAATTTATGGTAAATATGTATTGCTGGCGGTTTCGGACGGCGGTGAGGTGTGTGCAGGTGTACTCACCTGGTTGTGCTTGCGGGGGGTGAGCTTCGACTCTCTGGTCCCGCCTCTTAACTGTCAATCACCTGGTATACAGGTTCCTGAGCCTATTGGGTTCTATCATATCTACACTTTAAACTGTGTATGGAGTCAGCCTCCACCACATCACTGCCTAATGCATTTCATCTGTTAACTACTCTGACACTAAAAAAGTTGTTTCTAACGTCTCTGTGGCTCATTTGGGTACTCAAGTCTCCACCTGTGTCCCCTTGTTCGCGTCCCTCCAGTGTTAAACAGTTTATCTTTATCTACCCTGTCCATTCCTCTGAGAATTTTGTAGGTAATGATCATGTCTCCCTTTACTCTTCTGTCTTCCAGTGTCGAGAGGTGCATTTCACGCAGCCTTTCCTTGTAACTCATGCCTCTTAGTTCTGGGACTAGTCTAGTGGTATACCTCTAAACTTCTTCCAGCTTCGTCTTGTGTTTGACAAGGTACGGGCTCCATGCTGAGGCGCATACTCTAGGAATGGTCTTACATATGTGTTATACAAGGTTCTGAATGATTCCTTACACAGGTTCTTGAAAGCTGTTCTGATGTTAGCCAGCCTCGCGTATGCCGTAGATGTAATTCTTTTAATAATGTGGGCTTCAGGAGACAGGTTTGGTGTGATATCAACTCCTAGATCTTTCTTTCTGTCCGTTTCATTAACCACTTCATCTCCTATTCTGTATCCTGTGTCTGGCCTCCCGATTCCACCGCCTAGTTTCATTACCTTACATTTACTCGGGTTGAACCTTAGTAGCCATTTCTGTGTGTGTGTGTGTAGAGAGAGAGGGTACAGGTGCAGAGCGACGCCGTGTTTGTGGAGGATAACAGACGACCTGCCAACACACTGCTGGCTCGCCGGCAAGAAGCCAGAGTTTATACCCCACCACCACACTGCATACACCTCTTCCTCAACACTAATTGTACTCTGCAACTGCCCTGGCACCGCATACCTGGCACTCCACCACACCACTCGTGGCACTCCCCATCACTGCAACACATCAAGCATTCTCATTCACATAATCACATCCTCACAAGGTCTACACCATCTGTCTGACACATGGCACTTCACCACCTGGTCACCCCTTCATCAACCACCTGCAGTTAGACTCCCCCTGGCAAAGGTAGGTCATCCAACCCTACACCCTGACCTACGGCTGGCTAGGCACCACTCCACTAGCCCAGGGCTTAACCCCAGGGGTGAAGGGGGTCCCGGACACCTACCTGGTCAGTGGATGAAAAACCTGGAGACTTCCGTTGACAAAAAAAGAACATGGAGACTATTTAAGATTCTTACTCAAAAACGTCTTAGGGAAATTCAAAGACAGAAAACTATGGTGATTTAGTGTGTGAATCATTGAGCTCGTATAAAGACTTGCTATGTGTTATGTCTTTAAAAAAATCCACTTTCTGGGATTCTCACTTGGATATCTTCCCGGAAATCCTGAGCTGTCACACAGCGAGCGATGCCACCAGTGCAGGAAAGCTGTTACCACAGGAGGAGGCCTGATCGAGGACCGGGCCGCGGGGATATTGAGCCCCGAAATCATCGCAAGGTAACGGCCAGTTCAGTTTTAATACTCTGGCTGACTCCTGGTGAACCGGTCCTCGACCAGGCCTCCACCCCCAGGAAGCAGCAGCCCGCGACAGCTGACTAACACCCAGGTACCTATTTTACTGCTAGGTAACAGGGGCATAGGCTGAAAGAAACTCTGCCCATTTGTTACTCGCCGGCGCCTGGGATCGAACCCAGGATCACAGGATCACAAGTCCAGCGTGCTGTCCGCTCGGCCGACCGGCTCCAAATTGATCATTGGTCCATTGCAGGTCAATTGTGACACACTGCACGTGTAACGTCTGCCACGCAGACATATTGCATCATACATCATGTAAAGTTATTCAGTTACACAAAGTGAAGTCATCGTTGCACAGTCATGAACAAAACAATGTGTAATGTTGTATTAACTTGTTTCCAATTAAATGCACAAGCATCATGTATATTAAACACCACAACTGTTGTTATTACTTGTAATTAGCATGTTGAAACGCCTCGTTCCTCCCCCCCCCCTACAACACTGTCACCAGCTGTTATTCCTATCCAACAATAATTGTATTCAATACACGACTACTGTATTTGTTTGTACTGTGAGTAAGTACTGTGAGTACTGAGAGTAGTGAGTACTGTGTACTGTGAGTACTGTGTGTACTGTGAGTACTGTGTGTACTGTGAGTACTGTGAGTACTGTGAGTACAGTTGACAGTAAATACAGGGTGTACAGTAACAGTTGATTGACAGTTGAGAGGCGGGCCGAAAGAGCAGAGCTTAACCCCCGCAAGCACAACTAGGTGAATACAGATAATGCCCACACACAGCCTCGTGGACCTGTACATCAGAGGACTTGAAGGTTGGAAGGCGGGACCAGAGAGCTGAAGCTCAACCCATGCCTGGACAAGCAGCCCCAATCACTTGATTTGCCACTCCGGACAAAATCAAACCCCTGAACCTAACCAACCCACATTACCCCATCGAGTCCCCATGCACAGAAAAACATAAGACATGAGCCGTTACCTTGTAACAGGACGCATTAATAACGTCGGTTACAATAACGTAACAATCGTGACCTATTAGTTGAGAGGAGGCGTTGCCAGATGAGCAACCCACAAGAGCTGCACCGCCCGCCATAGCTGGCAGAAGCTAATCTCCACCAAAGAGATGTACAGGGAGTGCATTCCACCCCACAACCCGCCCCCTCCATAATCCCTTCACTTTCAATATGTTTAATAATTGAAATCGTAATGCGTCAGGGATGAGCGTCCCCAACCGTGGTATATCCTGGCTTAGTGGAGTTGGCTCTCAGTGGCCCAGGGGCCCAGTGGCCCAGGGGCCCAGTGGCCCAGGGGCACAGTGGCCCAGGGCCACAGTAGGGCCATATGAACCCATAGGTTATCGAGCTCTACACAAGTCAAAACTTGCAAAAAAGTTGAGGATTTATTTATATTATTTTACTTCTAACATAGCACCATCTTTTGTTATTATTATTATTATTATGTTAGGATTAAAAAAGTCTTATGTATTTGTGAATTATATATAAAGATTTACATCAAGTCTTTCGTCCTCTCCTGAGGGATTTCTCAAGGTGTTGACAACCAACCCCCAGGACTCCCCTGTCAACCATAGGACTCCCCTGTCAACCCCAGGACTCCCCTGTCAACCCCAGGACTAACCTGTCAACCGCAGGACTCCCCTGTCAACCCCAGGACTCCCCCTGTGAACCCTAGGACTCCCCTGTCAACCACAGGACTAACCTGTCAACCCCTAGACTCCCCTGTCAACCCCAGGACTCCCCTGTCAACTCTAGGACTCCCCTGTCAACCCCTAGACTAACCTGTCAACCCCACATCCACCCACCATCAACACCTAGTCTTCAGATGCATCACCATCGAGTTACCGCTTGCTAATGATCGATAATGAAGTATACGCAATACAGTATACCTAATCAACACCATCATGCCAGACGTGCTTGCTGATAGTGTATATCCTCCTGGGGCCCCGCTAACTTAGCCTCAATGCCGCTAACTTTGTCACCATTGTCTTAAGTTGGCCGCCCTTCTCCGCCCGTTCTCAAGGTGCATAAACAGGTCAGGGAAGTCTCGGACTTGTAGCATCCTACAAGTCCGTTACAAGTCCAACTTGTAGCTGGGGTCGTAACATCCGCCAAACTTGCAAGGCAATTGCATTATCTCCTGCCAGAGGGAGGGGGAGGGAGAAATTATACTCATGCACACAGGAATCACCATAGCGTGATGCATCAAATGAACAAATCCACAAGGGCCGTGACGAGGATTCGAACCTACGTCCCAGAGGATCCCAGACGCTGCTTATCCGAGTGATTAACAGGATAACTCGATGGATTAGAAGGTGAGGATGTGTTGAATTTGGTTAGATATGCTTGGGTTATGTTAGATAAATGTTAATTACCAGGGGTTTAACAGCCATTGGGACAAACACTATACATCCCTTCATCCTGTTAATGCACAAACGTTCTAATCACTTAAACACTTTATATTGTTTTTTCTTATGGATGCAACAGCAAAATGGTTATTACTTAAATTAATACCTGAGACCGCACAGCACTATTGATCACGAAAACACTTCATTACAGTATTAGACAAGTGTGTGTGTGCGCGTGTACTTACGTAATTGTTTAATTATACTTACCTAATTGTGCTTGCGGGGGATGAGCTCTGGTTTCTTGGTCCCGCCTCTCAACTGTCAGTTAACTGGTGTACAGGTTCCTGAGGCTACTGGGGTTTATCATATCTACATGTCTATATATCATATCTACATCGTGTGTGTGTGTGTACTCACCTATTTGTACTCACCTATTTGTGCTTGCAGGATCGAGCATTGACTCTTGGATCCCGCCTTTCCAGCTATCGGTTGTTTACAGCAATGACTCCTGTCCCATTTCCCTGTCATACCTAGTTTTAAAAGTATGAATAGTATTTGCTTCCACAACCTGTTCCCCAAATGCATTCCATTTTTCCACTACTCTCACGCTAAAAGAAAACTTCCTAACATCTCTGTGACTCATCTGAGTTTCCAGTTTCCACCCATGTCCCCTCGTTCTGTTATTATTACGTGTGAACATTTCATCTATTTCCACTTTGTCAATTCCCCTGAGTATTTTATATGTCCCTATCATATCTCCTCTCTCCCTTCTTTTCTCTAGTGTCGTAAGGTTCAGTTCCTTCAGCCGCTCTTCATATCCCATCCCTTGTAACTCTGGGACAAGCCTCGTCGCAAACCTCTGAACCTTCTCCAGTTTCTTTATGTGTTTCTTCAGGTGGGGGCTCCATGATGGCGCGGCATATTCTAAGACGGGTCTCACGTAGGCAGTGTAAAGCGCCCTAAAAGCCTCCTCATTTAGGTTTCTGAATGAAGTTCTAATTTTCGCCAGTGTAGAGTACGCTGCTGTCGTTATCCTATTTATATGTGCCTCAGGAGTTAGATTAGGTGTCACATCCACTCCCAGGTCTCTTTCTCGAATCGTTACAGGTAGGCTGTTCCCCTTCATTGTGTACTGTCCCTTTGGTTTCCTGTCACCTGATCCCATTTCCATAACTTTATATTTACTGGTGTTAAACTCCAGTAGCCATTTCCCTGACCATCTCTGCAGCCTGTTTAAGTCCTCTTGGAGGATCCTACAATCCTCGTCTGTCACAACTCTTCTCATTAATTTTGCGTCATCCGCATGTGTGTGTGTGTGTGTGTGTGTGTGTGTGCGCGTGCGTATGCGTGTGGTGTGTATGCGTAATGAAAATTGGCCTCAGCATGGCCATGTTTCACATTCCAGAACACATAATGTGCATGAAGTCAGTAATCTCTCTCTCACACACACACACACACACACACACACACACACACACACACACACACACACACACACACACACACACACACACACACACACACACACACACACACACACACAGAGGAACATCACCACCAGACCAGGCACCTACATACCACAAGGTTCGTAACGATATTCAACAGAATAATCCACGTCAAGGACAAGGCACTTCACAGCTAGCCCAACAGACGCTGACATTGTCTGAACAAGTCAGTCCCTGCTCGGCCACTTGCTACTTCACGTACAGACGCCCAACGCCATCATCTACGTTTATCTTGAGATTATCTTGAGATGATTTCGGGGCTTTTTTTTAGTGTCCCCGCGGCCCGGTCCTCGACCAGGCCTCCACCCCCAGGAAGCAGCCCGTGACAGCTGACTAACACCCAGGTACCTATTAACTGCTAGGTAACAGGGGCATAGGGTGAAAGAAACTCTGCCCATTGTTTCTCGCCGGCGCCTGGGATCGAACCCAGGACCACAGGATCACAAGTCCAGCGTGCTGTCCGCTCGGCCGACGTTCAGGGACGTGCTGTCCGCTCGGGCGACGTTCAGGGACGTGCTGTCCGCTCGGCCGACGTTCAGGGACGTGCTGTCCGCTCGGCCGACGTTCAGGGACGTGCTGTCCGCTCGGCCGACGTTCAGGGACGTGCTGTCCGCTCGGCCGACGTTCAGGGACGTGCTGTCCGCTCGGCCGACGTTCAGGGACGTGCTGTCCGCTCGGCCGACGTTCAGGGACGTGCTGTCCGCTCGGCCGACGTTCAGGGACGTGCTGTCCGCTCGGCCGACGTTCAGGGACGTGCTGTCCGCTCGGCCGACGTTCAGGGACGTGCTGTCCGCTCGGCCGACGTTCAGGGACGTGCTGTCCGCTCGGCCGACGTTCAGGGACGTGCTGTCCGCTCGGCCGACGTTCAGGGACGTGCTGTCCGCTCGGCCGACGTTCAGGGACGTGCTGTCCGCTCGGCCGACGTTCAGGGACGTGCTGTCCGCTCGGCCGACGTTCAGGGACGTGCTGTCCGCTCGGCCGACGTTCAGGGACGTGCTGTCCGCTCGGCCGACGTTCAGGGACGTGCTGTCCGCTCGGCCGACGTTCAGGGACGTGCTGTCCGCTCGGCCGACGTTCAGGGACGTGCTGTCCGCTCGGCCGACGTTCAGGGACGTGCTGTCCGCTCGGCCGACGTTCAGGGACGTGCTGTCCGCTCGGCCGACGTTCAGGGAAATGATAATTTTCACTTCAAGCATTACACATTACTCAACATTCCCCACTCAGAACATGACAACACTCAGAACATGACAACACTCAGAACATGACAACACTCAGAACATGACAACACTCAGAACATGACAACACTCAGAACATGACAACACTCAGAACATGACAACACTCAGAACATGACAACACTCAGAACATGACAACACTCAGAACATGACAACACTCAGAACATGACAACACTCAGAACATGACAACACTCAGAACATGACAACACTCAGAACATGACAACACTCAGAACATGACAACACTCAGAACATGACAACACTCAGAACATGACAACACTCAGAACATGACAACACTCAGAACATGGCAACACTCAGAACATGACAACACTCAGAACATGACAACACTCAGAACATGACAACACTCAGAACATGACAACACTCAGAACATGACAACACTCAGAACATGACAACACTCAGAACATGGCAACACTCAGAACATGACAACACTCAGAACATGACAACACTCAGAACATGACAACACTCAGAACATGGCAACACTCAGAACATGGCAACACTCAGAACATGACAACACTCAGAACATGACAACACTCAGAACATGACAACACTCAGAACATGACAACACTCAGAACATGACAACACTCAGAACATGACAACACTCAGAACATGACAACACTCAGAACATGACAACACTCAGAACATGACAACACTCAGAACATGACAACACTCAGAACATGACAACACTCAGAACATGACAACACTCAGAACATGACAACACTCAGAACATGACAACACTCAGAACATGACAACACTCAGAACATGACAACACTCAGAACATGACAACACTCAGAACATGACAACACTCAGAACATGACAACACTCAGAACATGACAACACTCAGAACATGACAACACTCAGAACATGACAACACTCAGAACATGACAACATATAACCTCCAGGGAAGAACACTCAGAACATGACAACATATAACCTCCAGGGAAGAACACTCAGAACATGACAACATATAACCTCCAGGGAAGAACACTCAGAACATGACAACATATAACCTCCAGGGAAGAACACTCAGAACATGACAACATATAACCTCCAGGGAAGAACACTCAGAACATGACAACATATAACCTCCAGGGAAGAACACTCAGAACATGACAACATATAACCTCCAGGGAAGAACACTCAGAACATGACAACATATAACCTCCAGGGAAGAACACTCAGAACATGACAACATATAACCTCCAGGGAAGAACACTCAGAACATGAAAACATATAACCTCCAGGGAAGAACACTCAGAACATGACAACATATAACCTCCAGGGAAGAACACTCAGAACATGACAACATATAACCTCCAGGGAAGAACACTCAGAACATGACAACATATAACCTCCAGGGAAGAACACTCAGAACATGACAACATATAACCTCCAGGGAAGAACACTCAGAACATGACAACATATAACCTCCAGGGAAGAACACTCAGAACATGACAACATATAACCTCCAGGGAAGAACACTCAGAACATGACAACATATAACCTCCAGGGAAGAACACTCAGAACATGACAACATATAACCTCCAGGGAAGAACACTCAGAACATGACAACATATAACCTCCAGGGAAGAACACTCAGAACATGACAACATATAACCTCCAGGGAAGAACACTCAGAACATGACAACATATAACCTCCAGGGAAGAACACTCAGAACATGACAACATATAACCTCCAGGGAAGAACACTCAGAACATGACAACATATAACCTCCAGGGAAGAACACTCAGAACATGACAACATATAACCTCCAGGGAAGAACACTCAGAACATGACAACATATAACCTCCAGGGAAGAACACTCAGAACATGACAACATATAACCTCCAGGGAAGAACACTCAGAACATGACAACATATAACCTCCAGGGAAGAACACTCAGAACATGACAACATATAACCTCCAGGGAAGAACACTCAGAACATGACAACATATAACCTCCAGGGAAGAACACTCAGAACATGACAACATATAACCTCCAGGGAAGAACACTCAGAACATGACAACATATAACCTCCAGGGAAGAACACTCAGAACATGACAACATATAACCTCCAGGGAAGAACACTCAGAACATGACAACATATAACCTCCAGGGAAGAACACTCAGAACATGACAACATATAACCTCCAGGGAAGAACACTCAGAACATGACAACATATAACCTCCAGGGAAGAACACTCAGAACATGACAACATATAACCTCCAGGGAAGAACACTCAGAACATGACAACATATAACCTCCAGGGAAGAACACTCAGAACATGACAACATATAACCTCCAGGGAAGAACACTCAGAACATGACAACATATAACCTCCAGGGAAGAACACTCAGAACATGACAACATATAACCTCCAGGGAAGAACACTCAGAACATGACAACATATAACCTCCAGGGAAGAACACTCAGAACATGACAACATATAACCTCCAGGGAAGAACACTCAGAACATGACAACATATAACCTCCAGGGAAGAACACTCAGAACATGACAACATATAACCTCCAGGGAAGAACACTCAGAACATGACAACATATAACCTCCAGGGAAGAACACTCAGAACATGACAACATATAACCTCCAGGGAAGAACACTCAGAACATGACAACATATAACCTCCAGGGAAGAACACTCAGAACATGACAACATATAACCTCCAGGGAAGAACACTCAGAACATGACAACATATAACCTCCAGGGAAGAACACTCAGAACATGACAACATATAACCTCCAGGGAAGAACACTCAGAACATGACAACATATAACCTCCAGGGAAGAACACTCAGAACATGACAACATATAACCTCCAGGGAAGAACACTCAGAACATGACAACATATAACCTCCAGGGAAGAACACTCAGAACATGACAACATATAACCTCCAGGGAAGAACACTCAGAACATGACAACATATAACCTCCAGGGAAGAACACTCAGAACATGACAACATATAACCTCCAGGGAAGAACACTCAGAACATGACAACATATAACCTCCAGGGAAGAACACTCAGAACATGACAACATATAACCTCCAGGGAAGAACACTCAGAACATGACAACATATAACCTCCAGGGAAGAACACTCAGAACATGACAACATATAACCTCCAGGGAAGAACACTCAGAACATGACAACATATAACCTCCAGGGAAGAACACTCAGAACATGACAACATATAACCTCCAGGGAAGAACACTCAGAACATGACAACATATAACCTCCAGGGAAGAACACTCAGAACATGACAACATATAACCTCCAGGGAAGAACACTCAGAACATGACAACATATAACCTCCAGGGAAGAACACTCAGAACATGACAACATATAACCTCCAGGGAAGAACACTCAGAACATGACAACATATAACCTCCAGGGAAGAACACTCAGAACATGACAACATATAACCTCCAGGGAAGAACACTCAGAACATGACAACATATAACCTCCAGGGAAGAACACTCAGAACATGACAACATATAACCTCCAGGGAAGAACACTCAGAACATGACAACATATAACCTCCAGGGAAGAACACTCAGAACATGACAACATATAACCTCCAGGGAAGAACACTCAGAACATGACAACATATAACCTCCAGGGAAGAACACTCAGAACATGACAACATATAACCTCCAGGGAAGAACACTCAGAACATGACAACATATAACCTCCAGGGAAGAACACTCAGAACATGACAACATATAACCTCCAGGGAAGAACACTCAGAACATGACAACATATAACCTCCAGGGAAGAACACTCAGAACATGACAACATATAACCTCCAGGGAAGAACACTCAGAACATGACAACATATAACCTCCAGGGAAGAACACTCAGAACATGACAACATATAACCTCCAGGGAAGAACACTCAGAACATGACAACATATAACCTCCAGGGAAGAACACTCAGAACATGACAACATATAACCTCCAGGGAAGAACACTCAGAACATGACAACATATAACCTCCAGGGAAGAACACTCAGAACATGACAACATATAACCTCCAGGGAAGAACACTCAGAACATGACAACATATAACCTCCAGGGAAGAACACTCAGAACATGACAACATATAACCTCCAGGGAAGAACACTCAGAACATG
>NC_091214.1:21350899-21395222 GCF_040958095.1 Procambarus clarkii
ACGCTGGCCCCGGACGATGGAGAGGCGACTTATTAACATGGCTGACGAAGCAAGAACTGTCCTGGGCCCAGATTCACGAAGCAGTTACGCAAGCACTTACGAACCTATACATCCTTTCTCAATCTTTGGCGGCTTTGTTTACAATAATTAAACAGTTAATGAGCCCCGAAGCACCAGGAGGCTGTTTATAACAATAACAACAGTTGATTGGCAAGTTTTCATGCTTGTAAACTGTTTAATAAATGTAACCAAAGCCGTCAAACATTGAGGAAAGATGTACACGTTCGTAAGTGCTTGCGTAACTGCTTCGTGAATCAGGCTCCTGGACCCCGGGGTAGGGGAAGCAGTCAACCTTCCCATACACAGATATCCACCTGCCCTGTCCCCCCTCCACCTGCCCTGTCCCCCCCCCCACCTGTCCTGCCCCCCTCCCCCCTACCTGCCCTGTCCCCCCAGGCCGAGTGGGGTCTGTGAGGGACCCATAAATACCTAGACTCTGCCTATGGAGACCTTCCACTTCCCAGACTCCACTTCACCGCCTTAAAATACATGACAGACAAAATAACCAGCAAATGTTGAGATGCTAAAATTTTATATATATATATATATATATATATATATATATATATATATATATATATATATATATATATATATATATATATATATATATATATATATATATATATATATATATATATATATATATATATATATATATATATATATATGTGAGAAAGCTGCATGAACGCGCAAGCCATATATCACTAAGAACTCTTTGACCCGGCCAGGATTCGAACCCATGCCGTCCAGGATCACCCCTAAACGTACACAGTACCGTGACCACCGCACCAATGATCGTCTATAAGGATTGGTCAGTCTTGGCGCTTATTAACTAAGCTCCCTTAGTTAATAAGGGTTAATGAGTGTCGTCGGGGGTTGGTCAGTCAGGGAGCTTAGTTAATAAGCGCCAAGACTGACCAATCCTTATAGACGATCATTGGTGCGGTGGTCACGGTACTGTGTACGTTTAGGGGTGATCCTGGACGGCATGGGTTCGAATCCTGGCCGGGTCAAAGAGTTCTTAGTGATATATATATATATATATATATATATATATATATATATATATATATATATATATATATATATATATATATATATATATATATATATGTGTGTGTGTGTGTTTACTAGTTGTGTTTTTGCGGGGGTTGAGCTTTGCTCTTTCAGCCCGCCTCTCAACTGTCAATCAACTTTTTTTTCCCCACACCACACACACACACACCCCAGGAAGCAGCCCGTGACAGCTGACTAACTCCCAGGTACCTATTTACTGCTAGGTAACAGGGGCACTTAGGGTGAAAGAAACTTTGCCCATTTGTTTCTGCCTCGTGCGGGAATCGAACCCGCGCCACAGAATTACGAATCCTGCGCGCTATCCACCAGACTACGAGGCCCCCTGGTGGGCCTCGTAGCCCACCAGGGCTACGGGCCTCTGTGTGTGTGTGTGTGTGTGTGTGTGTGTGTGTGTGTGTGTGTGTGTGTGTGTGTGTGTGTGTGTGTGTGTGTGTGTGTGTGTGTGTGTGTGTGTGTGTGAAAATTTTCATTTTTCCTTTATTATGTCTACTACATATATTTCATATATTTCTCTCTAACCCACCCACACACACACACACACACACACACACACACACACACACACACACACACACACACACACACACACACACACACACACACAGGAAGCAGCCCGTAGCAGCTGTCTAACACCCAGGTACCTATTTACTGCTAGGTAACAGGTGTCACCAGGTTCAGAGAAACTCTGAACCCATATGTTTCTGCCTCTGCCGGGGACCGAACCCGAGCCCTTAGCACTACGACCCCAGAGCGCTGTCCACTCAGCCGCGAGGCCCCCACATATATATGTGTATAGCGTATGTGTGTATTTACAGGGTAATTGCATTTGGGTACGAGCTCAACATGACCAAGTCAGGGTCACATGAGGAATCAGACAACCAGATATACAGTAATTGACAATCAAACCTGCCTCAATACTCCACAAGAATCCAGCCCTCAATAACTCCCAAGTCATCCTGGGGAAGAACAAATATTCTTTAGTGAAC
The DNA here is from genome assembly GCF_040958095.1 of Procambarus clarkii. Lineage (NCBI taxonomy): Eukaryota > Metazoa > Arthropoda > Malacostraca > Decapoda > Cambaridae > Procambarus > Procambarus clarkii. The sequence goes on from NC_091214.1 coordinate 21,353,026, forward strand.
AGAAACGAGTGAAACGAAAGAACGAACTAAAGATTAGGAATGTGAGAGGATTCTGGGGAGAATGGAGGAGGTAATATCCAATGCATAAAAGTGATAAAGATAATCTCGGCTACCAGAAGCAACGGGGCGTCCAAGACCAAGAGCTCTCTGGAGCTGTTAAGTCGGTGGAGGCTTGGAGGACCTGAGGGCTGGGAGGGGGGACCTGAGGGCTGGGAGGGGGGACATGAGGGCTGGGAGGAGGGACCTGAGGGCTGGGAAGTGGGACCTGAGGGCTGGGAGAGGGGACCTGAGGGCTGGGAGGGGGGACCTGAGGGCTGGGAGAGGGGACCTGAGGGCTGGGAGAGGGGACCTGAGGGCTGGGAGGGGGGACCTGAGGGCTGGGAGAGGACCAGAGGGTTGGGAGGAGGACCTGAGGGCTGGGAGGAGGACCTGAGGGCTGGGAGGTGGGATCTGAGGGCTGGGAGAGGGGACCTGAGGGCTGGGAGGAGGACCTGAGGGCTGGGAGGGGGGACCTGAGGGCTGGGAGAGGGGACCTGAGGGCTGGGAGGTGGGACCTGAGGGCTAGTGGAGGATGTATGGACTGGGAGAAGGGAAGGGAGCCATTACAACTATATAGCACTTGGAAGGGATCACGATAAAGATATGGGACAACAGATTTGGGGGGGGGGGGGGGGAGAATGGTGCCCAACCACTTGGACGGTCGGGGATTGAACGCCGACCTGCATCTAGCGAGACCGTCGCTCTACCCTCCACCCCAAATGTTTGGGCATCAGTTGTGGGAGTGGGACGACTCATCTTGGAGGAGTTTTTCTAGTACTTGGTTGTCTAGCTTCTCGATCGTATTCCACACCCCTGACGATTTGTTGTTAGAGTTAAGACAGTCGGGGTTCAATCCCCGACCGTCCAAGTGGTTGGGCACCATTCCTTTCCCCCGTCCCATCCCAAATCCTTATCCCGACCCCTTCCCAGTGCTATATAGTCGTAATGGCTTGGCGCATTCCCATGAGAATTCCTTCCCTTCCCTCCTGAGTTCTTAGGTCATATGGTGGATGATGTTTGGCCGGTCTTCTTATAGTACCTCATTTTGCACTGCTAGTAAATTTCTTCATGATAGTTTTCTTTAAGACATGTAGCGGTACTGAGGGTATTGGAGATGCCGCCGGACAAGATGCTTGTAAAAGTGAAGCTGTGTGCTCGTGCTAAGGTTACGGAATCTTCTCAGTTTCCTAAGTCTATTTTTGTTTTATTAATTCTGGTATCAAAGTGAATGTTGATTCCTGTTCCATTTATCTTAAGTTCTAGTACGGTGCATACAATTGTTAGTTGTTGACCAGACCACACACTAGAAAGTGAAGGGACGACGACGTTTCGGTCCGCCCTGGACCATTCTCAAGTCGACTGTGGAGGTCCCGACCCTCACACAATCGACTTGAGAATGGTCCAGGACGGACCGAAACGTCGTCATCCCGTCACTTTCTAGTGTGTGGTCTGGTCAACATATTTCAGCCACGTTATTGTGACTCCTCGTCTGCAATCGGTAGTTGGAAAAGACGGTTTTTGTCAAGGCTCACGAGTTCTGAATTTCATTCTGGAATGTTTATTACTTCGAAATTTTGCTTCTTGGTATTTATTTTCTATCGTTTTGTCATAGTCGTTTATCAATCGCATTGCCACCTATTCCCCATGTTAAGGAAGGGTCACGTTACCTTGAGGTTACCTTAAGGTGTTTCCGGGGCTTAGTGTCCCCGCGGCCCGGTCGTCGACCAGGCCTCCGACGTCTTGCTGGGTACATTCAGCTCTTCAATATTCATTCACTTCACCCCCCCCCCCCGCCCTTCCTGTGAGGGACGAAATTGTTCCACATTGAGAATTGCTCTTTATTCGCCCGCTCAACACAAACTGGAATTTGTTATGGTGACAGACAAGCTTTACATTCTGCCTGCTGCCTGTGTGAGGCGTGGGGAGGGGAGGGGGGGGTCAGTGGTCACACTCATATGTGAAGTCGTGAACACTCACAGTGAGTCGCCAGGAATGAGGCAAGGAGGGGGGGGGTGTCGTGAGTACTCACAATCAGTCGCCATGGATGAGGCATTATATGGCCTTGGAATACTCACGATGAGTCGCCAACAGGGGATGAAACAAGCACTCACGGTGAGTCACCGAGGGGGTAGAGAGGTGAGTCTAACCTCACTCACCCGAGAACACACACACACACACACACACACACACACACACACACACACACACACACACACACACACACACACACACACACACACACACACACACACACACACATACACACACACACACACACACACACACAAAAGGAATATCACCCAAACACTCTAATATCAACCTTGATCAAGGAAAGTTACTCTTCTATTTCAGGCAGCAGGAAGGAGAGAGAGAGAGAGAGAGAGAGAGAGAGAGAGACGGAGGGCTGTGTGTGTGGGGGCTGACAGGGGCACTCCCGTCCCAGCGACGCCACCCCCCCACCACCCATCTCCCGTCCCAGCGACGCCACCCCCCCACCACCCATCTCCCAGACGGCGACGCCCCCACAGCCAAGCTCCCTTCAGCCCTCCTGTTGGTTCAGCTGAGATCGAAAGGAAAATGGAAGGAACTTTTAATGGCCATTCCCTCGCATTTTCGTGAGTTATTTTTTGTTTGTACCTCTATATCTCTAGCGGTAACTCCTCTAGTTACCTCTATATCTCTAGAGGTAACTCCTCTAGTTACCTCTAGATCTCTAGCGGTAACTCCGCCCTCGATCGTCTCTGTAACACAGGATCATGTTGTTTTCTGTGTTCAAGGAACCTGTTATTGTCTCCTTTTGTTCCATAAACACCAGCTTCTCACAGATTTTATATTAACATATTTATGCACGTCAGCTGTTATGCAGCTATCTCTAATCTATATGAATGGTTCCATATTCTGATTCAAGAACGTGGTGACCCTGATAATAACGAATAAATGATAACATTCTATGGACTCGATCCGGTAATTTCATCTCCACTAACTTCGGGGGGCATAGTGGGCCAATCCCCCTTTAAAGAGGGGCAAGGGAGTTGATAACGACGTCCGTCTGTCTGTCCCTCTACATCCACCAGTCAGCGTACAAAGTTTGGTGAGACTAGCAGCATGCATCAGGTCCATAACTATGGAGACAGATAGACATCTGGTTTTAAAGCTATGATAAATATATCTAAAATATAACCCTTCTCTCTCTCTCTCTCTCTCTCTCTCTCTCTCTCTCTCTCTCTCTCTCTCTCTCTCTCTCTCTCTCTCTCTCTCTCTCTCTCTCTCTCTCTCTCTTTCTCTCTCTTTCTCTCTTTCTTTCTATCTTTTTCTCTCTTTCTTTCTATCTTTTTCTCTCTTTCTTTCTATCTTTTTCTCTCTTTCTTTCTATCTTTTTCTCTCTTTCTTTCTCTCTTTTTCTCTCTTTCTTTCTCTCTTTTTCTCTCTTTCTTTCTCTCTTTTTTTCTCTCTCTCTCTCTCTCTCTCTCTCTCTCTCTCTCTCTCTCTCTCTCTCTCTCTCTCTCTCTCTCTCTGTCTCTCTCTCTCTCTCTCTCTCTCTCACCTCCTCCTCCTCCTCCCTCCTTCCCCTCCCTCTCCTAGAAAAATTATATAATGACTCATTTGAACTGTTGAACAAGTTTACGAGGCAACACAATTCATATTTCAGATTTGATTTCATGCAAATCACACGGGAGGGGGAGGGGGTGAGAAATGGGGGGCAGGGTTAGATACCAATATTTCTTCAAAGTGTGGCACTGTGGCTGACTTCGACTGACCTATGGCACTTTTCTTGCCGAACATGTTTCATGTATGAAAGTTGAGTGAGGCTGGACCCACATGTCTGGCCTCCAACCCTCGATAGACACAATAGATATTCTCACCCGTAGACCTAGATAGATCAATTCCATGGGGAAGGCAATATATAACTTCCTCGCCAATTCGATTAGATCTATTTTCGTTGTTTCCCTTAAAATCCAGGACAAATTTCCCTTAAAATCCAGGACAAATTTCCCTTAAAATCCAGGACAAATTTCCCTTAAAATCCAGGACAAATTTCCCTTAAAATCCAGGACAAATTTCCCTTAAAATCCGGGACAAATTTCCTTTAAAATCCAGGACAAATTTCCTTTAAAATCCAGGACAAATTTCCCTTAAAATCCGGGACAAATTTCCCTTAAAATCCGGGACAAATTTCCTTTAAAATCCAGGACAAATTTCCTTTAAAATCCAGGACAAATTTCCCTTAAAATCCGGGACAAATTTCCCTTAAAATCCGGGACAAATTACCCTTAAAATCCAGGATAAATTTCCCTTAAAATCCAGGACAAATTTCCCTTAAAATCCGGGACAAATTACCCTTAAAATCCGGGACAAATTTCCCTTAAAATCCAGGACAAATTTCCTTTAAAATCCAGGACAAATTTCCCTTAAAATCCAGGACAAATTTCCCTTAAAATCCGGGACAAATTTCCCTTAAAATCCAGGACAAATTTCCCTTAAAATCCAGGACAAATTTCCCTTAAAATCCGGGACAAATTTCCCTTAAAATCCAGGACAAATTTCCCTTAAAATCCAGGACAAAAATTTCACCTCGACTATAAATATTTTGATTGTCTATACTCGCTGTCCTCCCCATGCAAGTGATAACCCCCTCCCCCCTCTCCCAGGCGAGCCATGCGCTAAACATTAAAAGTACACACGTTGGCGCCCGTTATGTGTAATATTTATGTACACGGCGCCCGTTATAAACAGCATACGTCAAATTGCTGTTGAGATATATTGTGAATGGATAAGGTATCAAACTGAATCCTTTTAAGCCCCTTTATGCATCCTATGCAACCTGTACTCTTACAAAGAACGTCGCATTTCGCTCGTATGCGTCAGGCTAAAAATTGGCCAACTAGAAAATATTAGCGGCTGGCGAAAGTGACGTTCTGTCCCGTTTTCTGTTTTGGGTTCTCTAGTAGATAGAGTAGACACTTTCAATTGACCGTTTTCTTGACATTGGGGAAACTTAGGAGGACAGGCTAGTCTATGATCGTCGGCGAGATGGCTGTTCAAGTCACGAGAGGAAAAACGGGTGATGGGGGTTTATGCTTGACTATAATAAACCCACCAGCGGTGTTTTTTTTTAACGAGGCTCTTAAGGGTGTTGTTTATATTTACACAGTCTTTGACAGTGTGTGTTGAATCGTGTGAGGTAAATGATGGGGGGGGGGGGACTTCAAAAGATTTTCAGCAGAGCGCGCCACACTACGCTACAAGCGACCTCAGAGTCCAACTCAAGAGCATTTATTGTTCAATACTGTGTCGTACTTAACAAACATTATGTGCAGTGATTGTCTATACATGTCAAAAATACACTTGCGTCAATAATTGTATTTAAATTCCAAGATAAATGCTCTAAAAGTCTAAACCAATGGCTATGAGACCATAGCAGACAGCAGCTTTAAATAAATAAATAAATAAATATGTTTATTCAGGTAAGGTACATACATACAAGTGATGTTACATTAATGGATCAATATATAGATAGAGCTAGTACATACAATGCCTAAAGCCACTATTACGCAATGCGTTTCGGGCAGAGACATCACATTATTCAATTTTTAATTTCAATTAATTTCAATTAATTTCAATTCAATTAAATTTCATCACATTATTCTGCAGTCTCCACGAATTACAATACTGTAGCCAATGGTCGTTCAGAAAGATAACTGCCGGTTACGAACGCGATAAACTAGTTCCCGACCTATCGGCATCTGACTTGCAAATATTAATTCTATTTCCGTTCCCGTGAGCCATATAACTCGGGTGAGGTAGGTTAGCCTAGCCCAAGACCAGCTTTAGGATGCCTTTGTTCACAACGCTCTCAAACCACTACCCATAAATTTGAGTCGCACTTGCAAGCACTTGACAAGAATGAGTCCGGTGGAGTTTGGAACGGAGCGAGACAACTAATATTGCCGCTAAAAACTTTTATTAGCATTACTTTTTTTTTAAATAATCCTGCTCGCAGGGTATTTCCACTAACAACAATTATAGCCGCGCGATCATCGCATAAAATAATTATTTGAAATATGCCATGACGAATGTAAAGTTACTTACTTAATAACTAACTTTAGTTACTCAATAAGTAACTAAATTTTTAACATGCTTGGCTACTAAAATAATAATAATTGCTGCCCTCAAAATGAGGTAGGATAAATACATTAGGCTTCGTAAATACTTACAAACTCAATAGAATTGGAGATTAAATATCACGGGCCCCATAAAGGCTTGCTCTCTAAATGTGAACGCCGTAGTGTATGTAGTATTTTAAGATCACCATCTGATACTGAATACGTTATTTGACAATGAAAAAGAAAGGAGATAGAGGAATAATATCATTTCTATCTGTTTACAACTAAGAGCTTTAAAACTGTGGAGAAAAGGCACAATAACGTGACTTAAGAACAAATAAATCAACCCATATATATATATATATTTGTTTATCACACACGTTCCAATATAAACAGACAACGTTTCGACCCGTCATAGTGCCAGGACGGACGGAAACGTTGTCACTCACATTATATGTGAGTGTGCGTTGCGTTATTAGCTTTGAAAGTTTTTTTTTATATTATTGTTATTATTTTCTACCACAAACGTGGCCAGACATTTACAATGCTAACCAGCATATATACATTTTCTTCTGTCCTCCATGGACAGGGTTAGAGATGTGTTAAACATATAGTTCAAGGGTTTATTGAACATTTGAAAGTAGTGGAAGAGAAGATGAAAGGGGAGATAAGTTCATATAACAGCGATGGGATTTAAGGATGGAACTTGAACAACGAAAGCTTAGCTACACGACCTGGAGAACTAGTAAAATTTTCCTCTATATTACATAAACAATTCTAAAGAGATCCGAAACAGTGTTCTAAGACACATTGGTGAATTAAACCCTCAGAGTTGCACTGAGAAGTTATACATAATCTGAATCTGAGAAAATACCGACTTTTACAAGTATTTTTCGCAATCTTAGACATTTGTATAATATAATACAAATCGAGAGTGTACTGCCTAAGATACTGACAAAGGATTAAGACCAGAGCTAAATGTTTTCCTATTATAACTGGCCCTTCCACCTCACTCAAATGTAGATATAAAATCGGAGATACGTAAGTTCTATTCAGTTGTGTATTTGTGAACTAAAGTCTTTGAAAATGTAATAAGTTTTACGAAACGCGCCCGTGTCGCGTCAGACTAGAAATAAAAATGAATTTTGGAGAATTGATTTTTTATTTACCTCCAACAGTGAAGCGTAATGTACGAAAGATTGAGAAAATTCGTGTTAGAATTATTAATCTTACTTTTTCGGTCATATTTAATAATATATAATATATATATATATATATATATATATATAAAACCTAGATATATATATATATATATATATATATATATATATATATATATATTAATGTTATATTTACATTTGTTACGGAGTAGATGACGATGGAGTAAGCGCCGTGTGTAAAGTAAGAGTCTATCATTCCTAAACCAGGGGACGAGGCGGCTTCTGGATATATAATGTAACTTATCCGCTGTTCTGAGAGCCACGGCTGGAATTAAGCGGACCTGACTTGATATACAGTCAATCTAACCCTACACCTGGAGTCAGAATGCCCAAAATATCAACCTCTATATCGGGCTGGATTCGATAACATAATTCAGATCCATGAACAAGTGATAGTCGCTTTATTGTTCATTATATTTACAAAACAGTTTGGTCTCCACAAGCTGGACAGGAAATCACTTCACTACTTAAGTCAACACTGTGTTGCATTAAAACACTGTGGACCATGTGATCCTGTGGTCCTAGGTTCGATCCCAGGCGCCGGCGAGAAACAATGGGCAGGGTTTCTTTCACCCTATGCCCCTGTTACCTAGCAGTAAATAGGTACCTGGGTGTTAGTCAGCTGTCACGGGCTGCTTCCTGGGGGTGGACTCCTGGTCGAGGACCGGGCCGCGGGGACACTAAAAAGCCCCGAAATCATCTCAAGATAACCTCAAGATAAGATAACCATCCAGGCTACCTACCAGCCCAGTTTCATACGATTCAAGTCTCCACACACACACAATAACATCAGCTTAATAAAAGCAAACAAAAGCTGCTATTGTAGAGCAAAAATTGCTCCACCATCACAAAATAACAGCGAATTCATTCATAAAATCGTACAAGTGGCGAACAAGTTTAAATATAATAATGTGTCGTTACATTTAGAACAGTGTTGGGTTAAATGTAGCATTTTCCTTGTAAATTAATGTATATATGACATTTATACTTGTATATTATTTAATAAAGAGAAAACAAAAAGATAATGTATTTTAAAAGCACTAAATTATCTGGTAGCCTAGCAAGGAGGGGCCGTATCTCTACCACATTATCCGGTATTCTAACATTTGATAACGAGCCATATTAGATATTATATATATTATATTATTATATAATATTATATTATATTATATATAATAATATGTTATATTATTATAAAATAATATATTACACAATAATAACATTTAATTATTAAAAATTTTGCCCGAAACGCTGCGCGTACTAGTGGCTTTACAAGATTGTAAATACTATGCTATGTATTCTCACAAACCCAATGTACCTTCTTGTATATAAATAAATAAATTAGTTCTCACCAAACCTCACTCCCGTTCATACATACATACATACATACATACATACATACATACATACATACATACATACATACATACATACATACATACATACATACATACATAACTCACATTTAGAGATCCACAGCCAATGGGGCGCACATTTCATGCTCCCTGCAAATGGCCAGCTCACCACAGCTCTCTTACCTGCAATAAAACCATTACAATATTAACATCTTGGAAAAGCTTCAGATGATATTACATGCCTAGCATTAAAGTATAATGCTATATTAATCAGTTACTAAATGTTAAACTACACCAATGTTATGCCCCAGTTATTATATATGATCCATACCCGAGTGAGAAGCCTAGCAGTCCCTGGATAATGAAGCGAGTAGCCTAGGAGAGAGAACTTGGTAAATAGTTTAACAGCCGGTGAAGAGACTCCACTCCACCGAAATTTTTAGGTGATATCCCCCCCCCCGAGACCAACATTCCTGCAATGGCTGTTTGTTTACAAATGTGAATAATGTTCATTAGTAGTTATTCGAACAGGTGATTTATTTTGACTCTATAATGGTTTATTCTTACACACAACAGAGCTGGAACAGTTTGAATCATCCAGGGGGAACCATCTGAAGAACCCCTCACCCTTCTCGTCAACTACACAGCCACGTAAACCACACAGCCACCACGTCAACCACACCACCACGTCAACCACACCACCACGTCAACCACACCACCACGTCAACCACTTGCCACCACGTCAACCACACCACCACGTAAACCACTTGCCACCACGCCAACCACTTGCCACCACGTCAACCACACCACCACGTCAACCACTTGCCACCACGTCAAGCACACCACCACGTCAACCACACCACCACGTCAACCACACCACCACGTCAACCACACCACCACGTCAACCACTTGCCACCACGTCAACCACACCACCACGTCAACCACACCACCACGTCAACCACACCACGTCAACCACACCACCACGTCAACCACACCACCACGTCAACCACACCACCACGTCAACCACACCATCACGTCAACCACACCACCACGTCAACCACACCACCACGTCAACCACACCACCACGTCAACCACACCACCACGTCAACCACACCACCACGTCAACCACTTGCCACCACGTCAACCACACCACCACGTCAACCACACCACCACGTCAACCACACCACCACGTCAACCACTTGCCACCACGTCAACCACACCATCACGTCAACCACACCACCACGTCAACCACTTGCCACCACGTCAACCACACCACCACGTCAACCACACCACCACGTCAACCACACCTCCACGTCAACCACACCACCACGTCAACCACACCACCACGTCAACCACACCACCACGTCAACCAAACCACCACGTCAAACACACCACCACGTCAACCACACCACCACGTCAACCACACCACCACGTCAACCACTTGACACCACGTCAACCACTTGCCACCACGTCAACCACTTGCCACCACGTCAACCACACCACATCAAGCACACCACTACGTCAACCACACCACCACGTCAACCACTTGCCACCACGTCAACCACACCACCACGTCAACCACTTGCCACCACGTCAACCACACCACCACGTCAACCACTTGCCACCACGTCAACCACTTGCCACCACGTCAACCACACCACCACATCAAGCACACCACCACGTCAACCACACCACCACGTCAACCACTTGCCACCACGTCAACCACACCACCACGTCAACCACTTGCCACCACGTCAACCACTTGCCACCACGTCAACCACACCACCACGTCAACCACACCACCACGTCAACCACACCACCACGTCAACCACACCACCACGTCAACCACACCACCACGTCAACCACACCACCACGTCAACCACTTGCCACCACGTCAACCACACCACCACGTCAACCACACCACCACGTCAACCACACCACCACGTCAACCACACCACCACGTCAAACACACCACCACGTCAACCACACCACCACGTCAACCACACCACCACGTCAACCACACCACCACGTCAACCACTTGCCACCACGTCAACCACACCACCACGTCAACCACACCACCACGTCAACCACACCACCACGTCAACCACACCACCACGTCAAACACACCACCACGTCAACCACACCACCACGTCAACCACACCACCACGTCAACCACACCACCACGTCAACCACACCACCACGTCAACCACACCACCACGTCAAACACACCACCACGTCAATCACACCACCACGTCAACCACACCACCACGTCAAGCACACCACCACGTCAAACACACCACCACGTCAACCACACCACCACGTCAACCACTTGCCACCACGTCAACCACTTGCCACCACGTCAACCACACCACCACGTCAACCACACCACCACGTCAACCACACCACCACGTCAACCACACCACCACGTCAACCACACCATCACGTCAACCACACGTCCACGTCAAGCACACCACCACGTCAACCACACCACCACGTCAACCACACAACCACGTCAACCACACCACCACGTCAACCACACCACCACGTCAACCACTTGCCACCACGTCAACCACACCACCACGTCAACCACACCACCACGTCAACCACACCACCACATCAAGCACACCACTACGTCAACCACACCACCACGTCAACCACACCACCACGTCAACCACTTGCCACCACGTCAACCACACCACCACGTCAACCACTTGCCACCACGTCAACCACTTGCCACCACGTCAACCACACCACCACATCAAGCACACCACTACGTCAACCACACCACCACGTCAACCACTTGCCACCACGTCAACCACACCACCACGTCAACCACACCACCACGTCAACCACACCACCACGTCAACCACACCACCACATCAACCACACCACTACGTCAACCACTTGCCACCACGTCAACCACACCACCACATCAACCACACCACCACGTCAACCACTTGCCACCACGTCAACCACACCACCACATCAACCACACCACTACGTCAACCACTTGCCACCACGTCAACCACACCACCACATCAACCACACCACTACGTCAACCACACCACCACGTCAACCACTTGCCACCACGTCAAGCACACCACCACGTCAACCACACCACCACGTCAACCACTTGCCACCACGTCAACCACACCACCACGTCAACCACTTGCCACCACGTCAAGCACACCACCACGTCAACCACACCACCACGTCAACCACTTGCCACCACGTCAAGCACACCACCACGTCAACCACACCACCACGTCAACCCCTTGCCACCACGTCAACCACTTGCCACCACGTCAACCACACCACCACATCAAGCACACCACTACGTCAACCACACCACCACGTCAACCACACCACCACATCAACCACACCACTACGTCAACCACACCACCACGTCAACCACACCACCACGTCAACCACTTGCCACCACGTCAACCACACCACCACGTCAACCACACCACCACGTCAACCACACCACCACGTCAACCACACCACCACGTCAACCACTTGCCACCACGTCAACCACACCACCACGTCAACCACACCACCACGTCAACCACACCACCACGTCAACCACTTGCCACCATCCTGGCGGTGATACTCATCAATGTTCACACACTATACTAACTTATTCATAACAAGATCAACTGTGTCGCCGTAAATCCTCCACAGCCGATAGCAACCTGATGGAATTTCACGAAGCTCTATGTAAGTCAGGTCAATTAATGCCGCTAGTCTGTCTATAGAGCACATCGCTGCTCCGGCTGAAATGGTTTGACGATAACTTTGGATATAAACAAATTCTAGCCATAAATTAAACAATTAAACATAACCAGAATTTATTTTGTTTACTGCTATCTCGTATATAATGAATTCAAACATAGATCAACAATTTATGAATGTAGATGATGAGTCACAATAACGTGGTTGAAGAATGTTGACCACCCAAACTTACTCATACATATGTTCTTAACATATACTTGAAGCTACCCATTAACGCCCCCCCCCCCCCTCCGTCTTTTTTTTATTAAGCCCCCTCCGTCTTTTTTTTATTAAGTTACCAAATTATACAAAAATGGAACATAAAAAAAATAAACAAATAATTCTCAGAATTTTAATACCATTTAAGTCTACAAGTGCCGTCAATCTCAAGCCATGGTAGGCCTACAAACACGTTTATTATATTTGTTGGGCTCAATTACATAATTATTTATGTAATTTTGCTAAATAATCTGATGTGCTCCGATTTTAATTTTTTTGAGTGAGCTGTATGATACTTTGATTTTGTGGCTTTTTTTGTTTAGATCCATGATGCAGCACTTTTGTAGACAGCTGTTGATAATATACCTTTTGTAGACAGCTGTTGATAATATGCCTTTTGTAGACAGCTGTTGATAATATGCCTTTTGTAGACAGCTGTTGATAATATGCCTTTTGTAGACAGCTGTTGATAATATGCCTTTTGTAGACAGCTGTTGATAATATGCCTTTTGTAGACAGCTGTTGATAATATGCCTTTTGTAGACAGCTGTTGATAATATGCCTTTTGTAGACAGCTGTTGATAATATGCCTTTTGTAGACAGCTGTTGATAATATACCTTTTATAGCGAGCCTTTCAAGTTACATTTAGCACGAAACAAATTTATTTAAGCATTAAAGTAAATACAGGCAATTTGTAAATGGACAAATTAGATAACAATTTCCATTTCTGGTAATAGTATTATTAAAAGCACAATTCTACACCTCCAGTAATTAAATTAGTAAAATCCTTGATATGTAATTTAGGTTATTATGCTTTTTTAGGGAACTCAGGGATGGTCCCTGATGTTTTAAATTGAAAGTCATAGAGAAGCCCTTTGACATACTATTTTCATTTGTGTTTATAGACAAAACACATTATAACACGTGTGAGATTGATGAAGATTAAGCCACCCAAGAGGTGGCACGGGCATGAATAGCCCGTAGAGCTTACGTATGAGCTTATGTGGCTTGAGTAACGGGCAACGTAGTGGTGGTCGGTGCAGTGCCTGGCCAAGATAAGCGAACTCGAGACAGGAGAGGTGGTGGACCAGGTGTGTTATGCCAAGTGTAGTCTGACGGGATGGGCCTAGATCGTCTGGGGTGAGTGGCTGCTTCCTTATGTGTCTGTCTCTGTCTCTGTCTCTCTCTCTCTCTCTCTCTGTCTGTCTGTCTGTCTGTCTGTCTGTCTGTCTGTCTGTCTGTCTGTCTCTCTCTCTCTCTCTCTCTCTCCTGGTTGATGGGGTTCTGGGAGTTCTTCTACTCCCCAAGCCCGGCCCGAGGCCAGGCTCGACTTGTGAGAGTTTGGTCCGCCAGGCTGTTGCTTGGAGCGGCCCGCAGGGCCACGTACCCACCACAGCCCGGCTGATCCGGAACTTCTCTTAGAAAACCGTCCAGTTTTCTCTTGAAGATGTCCACGGTTGTTCTGGCAATATTTCTTATGCTCGCTGGGAGGACGTTGAACAACCGCGGACCCCTGATGTTTATACAGTGCTCTCTGATTGTGCCTATGGCACCTCTGCTCTTCACAGGTTCAATCTTGCATTTTCTCTCTCTCTCTCTCTCTCTCTCTCTCTCTCTCTCTCTCTCTCTCTCTCTCTCTCTCTCTCTCTCTCTCTCTCTCTCTCTCTCTCTCTCTCTCTCTCTCTCTCTCTCTCTCTCTCTCTCTCTCTCTCTCTCGTGTATAGTCGAGATGTCATAGACTTGGGCAAAATATTCCCTCCTCTATAGTCCAGAAGATTAGATAACTTACTTACTGTTATAAGCCTCAACTATCACTGGAACGGAAAACTATTCTCACAAAAGTCTTAGGGAAATCAGGTTTTATTTTTAAATGCGAGTTATAATTTTAACATTCAGTTAAATTACCCGGCTCAACAGTAACGTTAAAAGATGCAATTGACTTTTGTTCAAGTTGGGTATGTTGTTATGGGTGGTCCCTAAGCCCCGTTTTCTTTATCTACCACTGAATAAAACATATCATCCTTTTAAGTCTAAACAGAACCCAAGCAACCCACCTAACCTATCGAGTCCAACGCATAGAAAACGTAGATTCTGGTGCGTCGTTACTTTTCAAAGTAGGTTGCATTTGTTACGTTACTTTCCAGAGCGTACAAAACGCGACCTATTAGTTGAGATAATGTTGATTCCCTGTGTTACATCAATAGATTATCGATACGACACCGCCTGTCTTCCCAGTGTTAATACTCTTATCTTTAATTGCTTGGCTATGATCTTGGTCTTTTGAACTAACCATTTGCAATTAAACAACCCAAGCACAGTAACTATATAATGAAAAAAGGCTTCACAATATCACAATAATTGGCTAGCCAAAGCTTGCTACTATCTACCGCAATAATGAAAAAAAACTTGCTAATATCTACCACAATGATAAAAAAGTTTGCTAATATCTACCACAATGATAAAAAAGTTTGCTAATATCTACCACAATGATAAAAAAGTTTGCTAATATCTACCACAATGATAAAAAAGTTTGCTAATATCTACCACAATGATAAAAAAAGTTTGCTAATATCTACCACAATGATAAAAAAGTTTGCTAATATCTACCACAATGATAAAAAAGTTTGCTAATATCTACCACAATGATAAAAAAGTTTGCTAATATCTACCACAATGATAAAAAAGTTTGCTAATATCTACCACAATGATAAAAAAGTTTGCTAATATCTACCACAATGATAAAAAAGTTTGCTAATATCTACCACAATGATAAAAAAGTTTGCTAATATCTACCACAATGATAAAAAAAGTTTGCTAATATCTACCACAATGATAAAAAAGCTTGCTAATATCTACCACAATGATAAAAAAGCTTGCTAAACTCTACCACAATAATAAAATAAAAAACTTGCCAGTATCTACAACAATAATGACAAAAAACTTACCAGTATCTACCAAAATAAAGAAAAACCTTTGCCATTATCTACCACAACGAAAATAAAACTTGCCAATATGTACTTCAATAAACACAAAACTTACCAAAAACTACACTAATAATAATAATTATAAGAAAGCCCAACAGTCTTGACGTATCATTTCCAAGTCATCGTTACCAACACCTTACCAAACAAGGGAGACGTTTTAACCTCAACAACTTAACTTCAAGACATTTTTTTTATTTACAAAGGGAACCCCGAATCAGACCGCGACCAACTCTGCCTAACTTTCTCACAAACACACACAAGCGCCATGTGATTATCGGCAGACGATCCTAGGCTTCATTGTGAAATTAACGATGTAAATAACTCTACGTATCCCCCTAAAGAGATTATAGATGTTACTATGGAGGGTAAATCTGGTTGGTAGTAATATTTTATTAGACACAAATGTATAGTTTTGAATGGTCTCACAATCGACTTGAGAATGGTCCAGGACGGACCGAAACGTCGTCGTCCCTTCATTTTCTAGTGTGTGGATTGGTCAGCATACTTCAGCCACGTTATTGTGACCCATCGCCTGCATATAGTTTCGAAAAACCAGATACGTATATATATATATAAATATATATATATATATATATATATATATATATATATATATATATATATATATATATATATATATATATATATAAATATATATATATATATATATACAAAAAAGGTATACATACAGAACCATGTATTGATTATAAGCTTCAGATGACCTGCCAATCAGAAGGAATACAGTTTAAAAATAACACAATATTTAAATTACAGAATATGTTCGCAGATTTTCTCGCATACAGAATTCAAATCTGAATTTTATATTTAGTAGCGACAATCTGTTTCAAGTGTTCTATAAATATAAAATTTGCCGATGCCTGGATTATTTATGAATATATTAAATATCAATTGAAAATAGGTAGATAATTGAGCGACACAGCAGATGAGCCACCAACCCGCTGGTGGTAACACACGCCTGGGAAACACACACCTGGCTATCACACACCTGTTTATCACTAACACAACTACTGGTGATGACACACCTGGCTATCAATTAGCCGTATAGGAACCTATTTCCGACATACTGGAAATAAATGACTTATACTAACTTGGATTTCTTACATTTTGCATCAACTCAAATATATTCATAATATAGCTTCATTAGAGCAAAAATAATGAATAACAACAGGCATGAAAGTTGGAACTGAAGACTCGTGACTCGTGAAGTTCCGTCCACCCACGTGGCCGACAAGGGCCCCAACCAGGGAGCTAAATTTAAATATTAAAACTCTCGCTCCTCTTCACATTTGGGTTGTTTCCCCTCACAGCGACACGCAGCAAGATGTTTCCCCTCACAGCGACACACAGCAAGATGCTTCCCCTCACAGCGACACACAGCAAGATGTTTCCCCTCACAGCGACACACAGCAAGATGTTTCCCCTCACAGCGACACACAGCAAGATGTTTCCCCTCACAGCGACACACAGCAAGATGTTTCCCCTCACAGCGACTATTATGACCACACATACACCAGTATGATCATACTGTGGCTGGTGTATGATGCGTTCAAACTGTATTGTGATAACCTGGCTGATTAGCCTAGTATCAGAAATATTATTATATCTATATAATCTCCTGACAATACTATAATATATATATTACGTATTGCCAATGCATGCTTAATATATCTACGCATATTATATTTCAGTACCAAGTGTATGTGTCATGTATTTTGGGTATATTGGAAGTATAGTAAATAGCAGAAGCCTAATGTCTTCTAGCTTAGGAAAACACTTGTGCTAATAGTATGGAATGATATGTATTGCTGTATAGGACATGCTATGTGACTTATGATGTAGAATGTATACATTTATATAATTAATGTATGACAAGCATGTATACTGTGATATATGCATTTCATTGCTGTTCACTGCGTTGTCCTGTTGTCATGTTAAGTCATTTATATTCTGGTACTGTGAGATGTATACCTCAGAGGCAAGGTTTTGGGACTTATGTTGATATATGATGTTTTACTTTATTTCATGTATACTTATGTATAACGGCTGACCAGTAACGTCTTGAAATCCACCCTTAACTCTCCCCTCCCCCCTTGCGTACCGTCTTTAGCCAATATTACCATGTCTTGCTAATATATATTCTCTGTTGACTTATGTATATATCATGATATATAATCTATTAAGTATTGATTTATTGATATGTATTCTAATGTAAAGTTGTATATTATAACACTTGATTATTTATGGAATGATTTAGACGTTTTTGATGGAGAAATGTCTGGATATGAGCCGATGATATTTGAAAGAGGAGAGTCGGCTGACTTATAGATTTGGAAACAGTGTCTCTCCCGCCCCGGTCGGTCGGTCGGTCGGTCGGCCGAGCGGACAGCGCGCTGGACTTGTGATCCTGTGGTTCTGGGTTCGATCCCAGGCGCCGGCGAGAAACAATGGGCAGAGTTTCTTTCACCCAGGGAGCCGGTCGGCTGAGCGGACAGCGCGCTGGACTTGTGATCCTGTGGTTCTGGGTTCGATCCCAGGCGCCGGCGAGAAACAATGGGCAGAGTTTCTTTCACCCTATGCCCCTGTTACCTAGCAGTAAAATAGGTACCTGGGTGTTAGTCAGCTGTCACGGGCTGCTTCCTGGAGGTGGAGGCCTGGTCGAGGACCGGGCCGCTGGGACACTAAAAATCCCAGAAATCATCTCAAGATAACCTCAAGATAGCCCCTGCCCGGCCTGAGCCGTCACTGCTCTTTGATCTTCCCAGGGAGGAAGATGTGTGGCGTCTTGCTCTTGACCTGCGTGTCAATTTCATAAGATTATTTGACCTACTAGTATAATGTATGCTGTGTACCTTTATTGGATCAGTTTCTACTGATGTACATCATTTATACCAGGTGGTAGATGGATCAGTTTCTACTGATGTACATCATTTATACCAGGTGGTAGATGGATCAGTTTCTACTGATGTATATCATTTATACCAGGTGGTAGATGGATCAGTTTCTACTGATGTACATCATTTATACCAGGTGGTAGATGGATCAGTTTCTACTGATGTACATCATTTATACCAGGTGGTAGATGGATCAGTTTCTACTGATGTACATCATTTATACCAGGTGGTAGATGGATCAGTTTCTACTGATGTACATCATTTATACCAGGTGGTAGATGGATCAGTTTCTACTGATGTATATCATTTATACCAGGTGGTAGATGGATCAGTTTCTACTGATGTACATCATTTATACCAGGTGGTAGATGGATCAGTTTCTACTGATGTACATCATTTATACCAGGTGGTAGATGGATCAGTTTCTACTGATGTACATCATTTATACCAGGTGGTAGATGGATCAGTTTCTACTGATGTACATCATTTATACCAGGTGGTAGATGGATCAGTTTCTACTGATGTACATCATTTATACCAGGTGGTAGATGGATCAGTTTCTACTGATGTACATCATTTATACCAGGTGGTAGATGGATCAGTTTCTACTGATGTACATCATTTATACCAGGTGGTAGATGGATCAGTTTCTACTGATGTATATCATTTATACCAGGTGGTAGATGGATCAGTTTCTACTGATGTACATCATTTATACCAGGTGGTAGATGGATCAGTTTCTACTGATGTACATCATTTATACCAGGTGGTAGATGGATCAGTTTCTACTGATGTACATCATTTATACCAGGTGGTAGATGGATCAGTTTCTACTGATGTACATCATTTATACCAGGTGGTAGGTGGATCAGTTTCTACTGATGTACATCATTTATACCAGGTGGTAGATGGATCAGTTTCTACTGATGTACATCATTTATACCAGGTGGTAGATGGATCAGTTTCTACTGATGTATATCATTTATACCAGGTGGTAGATGGATCAGTTTCTACTGATGTATATCATTTATACCAGGTGGTAGATGGATCAGTTTCTACTGATGTACATCATTTATACCAGGTGGTAGGTGCTGTTATATGTATTATTGAGGTGGGTACCTGAGGATCTTAAGTGATGCCATTGTGCTGTGTTATGAAAGTGATTCCTCAACCTCTCTGATTAATGGGAGTGACATCACCATTCTGTAATTGTATTAGCAGCATAATAGGCGCTAGTGTCCAGCCTGGTGTCAGCTAGTGCCGAGGGGATGCAGTTTTGGGGCTGTTGATGATCTTGCAAAGCTTTAAGAAGCTGGATAATGTGATAGAATCTGAGTTGTAGAGAACGGTAGTTTTCTTATTACTTTACGGTGACCTATGTTATATGCCTCAGTAAACTGGAGTGTTTGAACCCTTTTTTATACCCTAAACACAAATTGATTATTGTCCAGGCTATGGGTTCCAGCGATGCTGCGGAGCATGAGGTCGTAACAGCGACACACAGTAAGATGTTACCCCTCACAGCGACACGCAGTGAGACGTTATCCCTCACAGCGACACACAGCAAGACGTCACCCCTCACAGCGACACGCAGTAAGACGTCACCCCTCACAGCGACACACAGCAAGACGTCACCCCTCACAGCGACACACAGCAAGACGTCACCCCTCACAGCGACACGCAGTAAGACGTCACCCCTCGCAGCGACACCCAGCAAGACGTCCCCCCTCGCAGCGACACACACACACACCTTCCCTCCTCAAGTCACACCACCTCGCGACAGTCCATCAGCATCAGCAACAACATAAACCTTATATTCTAATATAACCAACATCAATAACTCATACCCTGGTTCCCACCAAATGCCAGAAACGCAGGTTACAAGTGATACACCCATAACCAAGCACACTCAACACACGTTTTGAGTCTCAGATAATATAATCACACTCCTATTTGACCACCGGATAATATACACAAGCGTCACCGTACCAATGGAATAGTGTTAGTTACCAGGAATGAGAAATGGAGTTGTGGTCGGAGGGCACGGAAGGCAGCTGTAAGCTTTCATATATTTAAAGTAACTGTTCATTAGACTCTCGGGTGAGGGGAGAGAACGCGTCAGCAGACTCGTATGATAATGAGAAAGGGGTCTGGAAACTTGTACAAGGGGAGAAAAGGGGTCAGTAGACTAATATTAGCGAGGGGAATGGGTCAACAGACTGTTCCGGAAGCTGGGATGGGACAATACTTAAGGGAAGGGAATGGGTCAGTAGACTGGAACAGGACAATTCCTGTGGGAAGGAGCCAACATACTGGCCGGGGTCAACAGCCTGGGACGGGACAATAACTGAGGGAAGTGGTCAAGGGGTCAACAGTCTGGGACGGGGACAATACCTGACGGAAGAGGTCAACAGTCTAGGACGGGCTGGACAATACCTGAGGGAAAGGGGTCAACAGTCTAGGACGGGCTGGACAATACCTGAGGGAAAGGGGTCAACAGTCTAGGACGGGCTGGACAATACCTGAGGGAAAGGGGTCAACAGTCTAGGACGGGCTGGACAATACCTGAGGGAAGGGGTCAACAGTCTAGGACGGGCTGGACAATACCTGAGGGAAGGGTGTCAACAGTCTAGGACGGGCTGGACAATACCTGAGGGAAAGGGGTCAACAGTCTAGGACGGGCTGGACAATACCTGAGGGAAGGGGGTCAACAGTCTAGGACGGGCTGGACAATACCTGAGGGAAGGGTGTCAACAGTCTAGGACGGGCTGGACAATACCTGAGGGAAAGGGGTCAACAGTCTAGGACGAGCTGGACAATACCTGAGGGAAGGGGGTCAACAGTCTAGGACGGGCTGGACAATACCTGTGAGAGTCAGCAGGACGCGACGACACATGGAGGAGTCTCCAGCACCACACATTGGGTCGTGGTGGTGACGTCTTCCTGAGCCAGATGACTGCTGAAGCTGCTCCTGCAGGAGCAACAGCAGTCCCTCCTGTCACCAGTTAACTGGTCCGCTGGCAACTGTTGCTTCGGGCGGCACGGGAGTGACTTGGCCTAAGTTGGGAGTTAGAAGACTGAGCCAACACACATGGCTCACTACTGCACTATACTGCCCCGCCACCCACTACACACCACGCCATACTACAACACATCACCACGCTAACATATACTATCAGCCACCGGCCACACACCCATCGCCACCAGCCAATAGTAAACTATCCCCAGACGCTACCATCAAGTAGTCTTATCACACTCCACCAAGTGGTCAACACAGCTTCCCTTATCCAGGTGGCAAGTGGGGTCACGTGGGCTGGTGTAAGGTAGGGGAGGCGAGATGTGTGAGAGAGGGAGTGTGAGAGTGGCAGCGACGCACGTCCGGCTATAACCGTGGTAAAGGCCACACTGACTCCCCTGGTTGGCCGACCATCCCACCAGCTGCTGCTGCTGCTGCCAACGCCAAGCTGACCCAGAGAAGCCTCATCTTCCACACACTACCAGTCACGTGTAAGTACCTAACACTGAGTACAGGAAACTGAGATTTACTACCTCTTCGTGCCCCGCCTACAAGGTAAACGCATCTGTTGCGTTTTATGTTAATCATCATGCCGCTCGAATTCTTTGTAGTCTGGCTATAAAGTTGTGGATGAAGAGGCTTCTAGAACTTATTTGAGTGCATTCCACCTGTTGATCTCCTGTATGAAGCGCACGAGTATTTGCGTACATTTATTCAACTCTTATTTGCCTTTGACTCTTATTTCTACCTTCCATTCGATTGATTGTTGGCGCCAGAGGCGTCAAGTTCATTGTGTGTCCCAGTCATCCTGTGAGTAGTTGCACAAAAGGATTCCGTAGGGCACAAGAGGTCTTAATCAGACCTCAATGTATGCTTGACTTAAGTTTTTACAACTTTTAATAAATATTAACTTTGTTTATTCAAGTATATAACTTGTTTCTAGTTGTGCAACGACACTGGCCAGAACACATATAATTTATAATTTGTCAACATACCTGTAGATGCCTGTACATACCTTTATGGTGAAGATTGCTTTTGGCCTCCTATTTCCTCCTTCCATATTCAATACGTTACACTTTTGGGGGAACATTCTCGTTCCGCGAGCGCTTTGTCATGGGTTCGTATCCTGGCCGGAGAGGATTTACTGGGCGCAAATCCTTAACTGTTGCCTCTGTTTAACTCAACAGTAAAATGTGTACTTGGTTGTAACAACGATTCTTCGCGGCGGGGATCGTATTCCAGGGACCTGCCCGAAACGCTACGCGTACTAGTGACTGTACAAGAATGTAACAACTCTTGTATATATCTCAAAGAGACATTTGCCAGCCTACTCCTGGAGTTTGAAAAGTTATTCCTGTAATTATACACATCGCTAGTTTAGCATCACGTGTAAACACGTGAGTACGCAGGATGTACTCACTTCCTCGAGTACGTCATTCACATTATTTAGGAACAGTAATGAGTCCAGGATCGAGCCTTGAGAAGCCCCACTTTGACGTATTCTTGCGGGTGTTGAGCTTCGGCTCATTGGTCCCGCCTCTCAACTGTCAATCTACTGGTGTACAGATTCCCGAGCTTCTCGAGCTCTATCATATCTACTACTTTGTTCCAGTAGATTCTGCTACTGGAAAAAAAAATTCCATGTAGCACGGGCTATGGAGAGCCCGTAAATTCCGGGCGACAACCCTTGACATCTGATATACTAGCGAGTGCCTGGGAGTCTGAAGGTTGGTATCGTGCATCACTGATGCGTCACACCTGTGCTCTCTGGCAGGCTGCAGCATCACACATTTTAACACTAGGTACCAGGCTCTCTGGCAGGCTGCAGCATCACACATTTTAACACTAGGTACCAGGCTCTCTGGCAGGCTGCAGCATCACACATTTTAACACTAGGTACCAGGCTCTCTGGCAGGCTGCAGCATCACACATTTTAACACTAGGTACCAGGCTCTCTGGCAGGCTGCAGCATCACACATTTTAACACTAGGTACCAGGCTCTCTGGCAGGCTGCAGCATCACACATTTTAACACTAGGTACCAGCTGTCAGTTGCTACCTTGCAGTGCTACCATAGTTTCCCCCGGGCAGGAAATTAGCATTGCCAAATGCTAATTTGCTGCACTAGTATTGCAAATTTATGAAGAAAGGCTAAAAAATCTTAACGTTCATAGGGGAAAAAAAGAGACCAGGGAGACATGATCACTACGTACAAAATATATTTACAACGCAGGAAAAGATGGGATAGTCGATATGTGTGTGCCATGACTGAGGAGACTTATATGGAAAATGAGATCATAAAGTTGAAATAGAAGTATTTTAAACGACTTGTAAGTCAGAGTAGTGAAGAAGTGGAGACCATGTTGTGGCTCAGTCGATTAAGGCGCGTCTGGGATCATCCCGGACGAAGGTTCGAACCCTCATCACGGCCCGTGTGGATTTGTTAATTTGTTCAAGAAGTGGAGAGTTAATTGGTGGATATAAACTCTACATGGACGATTCAAAAGTGGCTATAACAGAACCCTCAAAATTAGGGAACAAGGACAAATGTTGACTAAATGTTGAGAGGCGGGACCCAAGATCTGCAGTTTAACCCCTTCCCACCGCCCCCGCTAGCACCGGCACTGAGTACACTCGCTCGTTCATTTCCCCTCACCGGTGATCGAACACTCTGCCTTTGCCTTCGACACGTTGAAGCCAAAAATGAAACATTCAATCCAGTGTAATGGCGCCCACGACCATTACTCCGGAATGAGACATTAATGTCTAAAAATGTCTTTTCCGAGGTAATTGCTAAAACTCCTCCCAGACCTCCCGAGACATATTATATATTATTTTTTGTTATTGGTGGCAGCCACATATTGTTCAGCCTCACTGGGCCTCCTCCTGTCCCTCTCTCATTATGCTACTTCCTCCCATCTCTCCTCCCGCTAATGATTAAGGGAAGGAGAGAAAGAGAAGAGTGAGAGATCAGAGTCTAACATGTCCTCTACCCTGTCACGTGGAACGAGGAACTGCGGTTATACCCAGCTGATGCTATGCTCACACAATATAACAAAAAAGCAGCACAAGTATGCAATGCAAATATGGGAAAAGCAAAAAAGGGAGTAAAGCAAAACAAAAAACTTTTTGAAAATACAAGTTAATTTAAAGCAAATAACACCAGCAACGATGTCCCCATTCCCGGATCCCGCCCCCCCCCCCAAACAAGCACAGCCACCACCACTACCCCCTCACCACCATCATCCCCTAACTACCATCAGTCACCACAGGAGCCGCAGGTACACCACCAGCAGCCTCCACAGAGGACACCAAGCCCTCATGTTCCCCCACGTCAGCCCACCCCACCAGGGGAAGATCAACCGAAAGATTGTCTCGTACACTTTGGTTCAGGTCGCTGGTCCTTCGAACCGTCCTCCACCACCACCACAGGAGCACCGCCGGGAGTGTGGGCAACCCCCCACGCGGGCAGGTGCCCCATGGCCACGCACCACATCAACCACGGCTACCACCGGAGGCCGCACAGCGTGCACTTCCACATGGACATCAGGAACCACAGCTCCCGGACTGAAGCATCCCCCCCCCCCCCTTCAAGTGTGGGGGGGGGGGATGAATGGGGCGTGGGGGAGGTGAAAAGTGAAAACTCGTCAGTGCTCTCCATGTTACCATGAGGAGTCAGGCAGAGAATGATGCAATATTGTGTCGCCGTTGCATATATCTTGCCTCGCAACACAGAGACGCTTCTATCTTCATATTGGACTCCATTTATTCTTTGCCTGGAATGGCAGGTTATATTTCTCTGCCGCCTGGAAGAGGTCAGCAGGCAAAACAGACTGCTGTATGTCTGTACTTCAAGCGAGCTTCAACTCTCGTAAAGTTTAGCTGTTTTGTGTCGTTCCATTTCTCAAAGAAAGCTGAAAAATGGTTTTATTCTTATTATTTAATCTCTGATCCTTTGCTGAAAAAAATACATTTATCTCAAGATTTTATTAATCCAAATATATATATTTAACTTTGACACTCTTGACTTCTGTCAAATTTTGTCCTTCCAATTTACTTTAATACCATAAATATCATCGGTTTTTCCACCGTACATTGAAGCAGTGTGTACACATTATGACTTCACATAACATTGAACCTATTGTGGATATTGTTTTTATTGTGGTAAACAAGGATTGACTTGAAGGCAGCATGACGCGCGGGGGAGAGTTGAGCACAAGGGAACGAGGTACTGTACCAACTTCCCAGTGGTTGACGTCGTTTCCCAAGGGCAAACGACGTTCAATCAACGTCATTAGACGTCCAAACCACACATTAGAAGACGAAGAGACGACGACGTTTCGATCCGTCCTCGACTATTATCAAGTCGTGTGTGTGTGTGTGTGTGTGTGTGTGTGTATGTGTGTGTGTGTGTGTGTGTGTGTGTGTGTGTGTGTGTGTGTGTGTGTGTGGTTTGTCATCATATCTTTAGCCACGTTATTGTGACTCATCGTCTGGATTACCCGACCATGTTTTGCCCCTCTGGGGTCACTACTCTGTAATGGTTAGGTTAAGGGAGACGCAGTGAGGATCAACATCTTTTACAAACTAGAGCAAACTGGGTACAGTTACCTCTGGAAACATGGTTGGCAGTTACTAGTCATTACTAATGTCAAGTGATCATAGTTGCCTCTGGACTCATGGTTGGTGAGTTATTAGAGCGCGTCATCAATGTGAGTGCTGTATAAGAGCTTAGAGCTCTGTTTATAAGAGCTAACAAACATTTCACCATAACGGATGATATTTTAATAAGGGCTTCAATTTGCAATTAATTACTTCCCCCCCCTCCCCAGGTCAAGTGCATGATAGCCCAGTGCTATTAAACTTACGCCAGCGAATGATGGCGTAACTTTACGCCATCATCCATTGTCGTAAATGTATTCAATTTAATATTAAGTATGATATTAAATTGAATCCCAATTTATTATGGTAGTTTATTTAATATTATATTTAATTTAAATATTGACTGCTTTTTAATTGCTCTACACCCATAAAAAAAAACTTAAAATAATTATTTCTAGTGAGAACCTTAATTCTGGTTCTATAACTACAGAATCTATAGTTATATAACGGGTTCTATAACAATAACATCTTGGGAATGGGAAGTTGCCTAACCTCGTAAGCAGGGACTAGATTCACGAAGCACTTACGAAAGCACTTACGAACCTGTACATCTTTTCTCAATCTTTGGCGGCTTTGTTTACAATTATTAAACAGTTAATGAACTCCGAAGCACCAGGAGGCTGTTTATAACAATAACAACAGTTGATTGGCAAGTTTTCAAGCTTGTAAACTGTTTCATAAATGTAACCAAAGCCGTCAAAGATTGAGGAAAGATGTACACGTTCGTAAGTGCTTGCGTAACTGCTTTCGTGAATCTGGCCCCTGGCCTTCACTCTCTCCTTCGACCACACACAACGTAATTCTAAGGTATCCACACGCCGATTTTGAAGTAACTATTGAGCAGCAATCGCCAACTATAAAACTACATGTAGACAAAAGTGCCTCTAGCAAAAATTGTCATGAGGTGGCTTTTTGAATTTTGAATACGTCTACTATATTCCCTTGCATAATGAGGTGTAGCCTTGAGTGTATTACACATTTAAACCCGTCGCTCGGTCAGATTATAATATATTCCCCAAAAAGACCATTTTGGGGCCTACGCATCATATGTTTTCAATGCTGGATGCTTTTTTTTAGTGATATCATATGACTGTCATGGATTCCTCCCTTTTCTACCGACTTGTCTGAGCCATAATGTGCGGAGTTCCCAGTCTCTAGACCTCAACACCCGTGGTCTTCACATCCTCCAGTTACGATGTGTCCAGTTCAGTATTCACAACAAGGCAATAAGATACACTTTACGAGGCTCGTATCCTTCAGCGGCACGTTGTGGCCAAACGTCAGTGGCAATAGTGCCTAGGGTTTAATGGCATCGTCGAGGTGCCATCGTTGGGCTCAGCTGGCGATAACACAGGCAGGGATTGCAATTAAGGATGGAATTATAGTTAAGAGACGGAATAACAGTACCTGGCGGAATTACTGTAAAATATTGAATTACAGGAGAGAATATGCGGCAAGACAATAGTCGTTTGTGATGCTTGTCGCGCGGCGTTCACCACCCACGCCTCTACTGTTGCCTGCACTCACTACACCCGCCTCTACTGTTGCCTGCACTCACTATACCCGCCTCTAGTGTTGCCTGCACTCACTACACCCGCCTCTACTGTTGCCTGCACTCACCACCCACGCCTCTACTGTTGCCTGCACTCACCACCCACGCCTCTACTGTTGCCTGCACTCACCACCCACGCCTCTACTGTTGCCTGCACTCACTACACCCGCCTCTACTGTTGCCTGCACTCACTATACCCGCCTCTAGTGTTGCCTGCACTCACTACACCCGCCTCTACTGTTGCCTGCACTCACTACACCCGCCTCTACTGTTGCCTGCACTCACTATACCCGCCTCTAGTGTTGCCTGCACTCACTATACCAGCCTCTACTGTTGCCTGCACTCTCTACACCCGCCTCTACTGTTGCCTGCACTCTCTACACCCGCCTCTACTGTTGCCTGCACTCACTATACCAGCCTCTACTGTTGCCTGCACTCACTATACCAGCCTCTAGTGTTGCCTGCACTCACTACACCCGCCTCTAGTGTTGCCTGCACTCACTACACCCGCCTCTAGTGTTGCCTGCACTCACTACACCCGCCTCTACTGTTGCCTGCACTCTCTACACCCGCCTATAGTGTTGCCTGCACTCACTACACCCGCCTCTACTGTTGCCTGCACTCACTATACCAGCCTCTAGTGTTGCCTGCACTCACTACACCCGCCTCTACTGTTGCCTGCACTCACTACACCCGCCTCTAGTGTGGCCTGCACTCACTACACCCGCCTCTAGTGTGGCCTGCACTCACTACACCCGCCTCTAGTGTTGCCTGCACTCACTACACCCGCCTCTAGTGTTGCCTGCACTCACTACACCCGCCTCTACTGTTGCCTGCACTCACTACGCCAGCCTCTACTGTTGCCTGCACTCACTACACCCGCCTCTAGTGTTGCCTGCACTCACTACACCCGCCTCTAGTGTTGCCTGCACTCACTACACCCGCCTCTACTGTTGCCTGCACTCTCTACACCCGCCTATAGTGTTGCCTGCACTCACTACACCCGCCTCTACTGTTGCCTGCACTCACTATACCAGCCTCTAGTGTTGCCTGCACTCACTACACCCGCCTCTACTGTTGCCTGCACTCACTACACCCGCCTCTAGTGTGGCCTGCACTCACTACACCCGCCTCTAGTGTGGCCTGCACTCACTACACCCGCCTCTAATGTTGCCTGCACTCACTACACCCGCCTCTAGTGTTGCCTGCACTCACTACACCCGCCTCTAGTGTTGCCTGCACTCACTACACCCGCCTCTACTGTTGCCTGCACTCACTACGCCAGCCTCTACTGTTGCCTGCACTCACTACACCCGCCTCTAGTGTTGCCTGCACTCACTACACCCGCCTCTAGTGTTGCCTGCACTCACTACCCCCGCCTCCAGTGTTGCCTGCACTCACTACACCCGCCTCTAGTGTTGCCTGCACTCACTACACCCACCTCCAGTGTTGCCTGCACTCACTACACCCACCTCCAGTGTTGCCTGCACTCACTACACCCACCTCCAGTGTTGCCTGCACTCACCACTACTGTGGATAACTTGTTCAACTTCATTCCACCTGGTACGTATATATTTCCTTACACATATATACGACACATTTGCGTTTCCAGCTTGCGAGTGTGCCCCGAGGGCTTTGACACCTGCCACACACACAGGTGTACCCAAGGGCAGTGTTCTCTGCGGTGCCCTGGAAACACAAACCGTAACTGATCCTATTTTCCGCTTGTTACAACTTGTAATAAAGTTGTTACATCTTGGCTTAACGTGTTTATGACGTATTAGAACGTTGTTACAACTTGTTATATTGGTTCTTATAACGTGTTAGGAGGTGTTAAATCTTGTTCAAACGTTGTAGCAACGTTGTAGTTTCTGCTGTACAATCAACCTGTCCTTCTACTAAAAACGTCGCTTTTCGCTCGTATGCGTTACATAATTCCAAGAAACATCATGCTAGAAAATGGAAGCGACTCGCCAAAGTGACGTACTGTCCCGTTTTCTGTTTTGGGTCCTCTGGTAGGCTGAGGACAAGAACACTTTAATTTGACCATTTTCTTGACATTGGGGGAACCTTAGGAGGACAGGCTGGTAAAACACAAGGACTTGTATTGTTGTGCATTTTAGCTGGATATATTCATGAAGCGATGCTCCTCCATAGTCTTCCTAGCAAGACACGAAGCAAAAGAACCTTTGCACAGTGTTGGATAGACTAGTTCTTCCATCCGTCAGGTCCCAAACAGGGGGGCCTGACAGCTCAGTGAACAGCGCTTCGGATTCGTAATCCTGAGGTTCCGGGTTCGATCCCCGGTGGAGGCGGAAACAAGTGGATAGAGTTTTTCCATCCTGATGCCCTTGTTCACCTAGAAGTAAATAGGTACCTGGGAGTTAGACAGTTAGACAGCTGCTACGGGCTGCTTCCTGGGGGATGTGTAACAAAAAGGAGGCCTGATCGAGGACCGGGCCGCGGGTACACTAAGCCCCAAAATCCTCTCAAGATAACCTCAAGATAAACCTTCCTTCCCTATAATCTGGGCCAATAGATACAACGAAAACGACGCATTTGGGAAAAAATATGATAAAAAAGTACTTTAATGTACCTTACAGAACCTCAGCAAAACTACACAAGCTTAGGGTAATATCCCCGTACATGCATACTTAAAATTCTTGCTCCCCTGATTAGCCACAAAATTTCCATAGCCAAGTCATGAATAAATTACTCAGCGCATACCCACGAGCCCTGTGGTGAGTCTGCCTCCCCGGAACTGTGCCTCAGAGCTTACTCACACCGTTATAAAAAATACGTGAATTTGACGCTGATTTTTGGTCAATAAGTTTGATTCAAAATAAGAGAGCAGTTGAATGGGCTACGAAGTCCTTATTGAATACATTACTGGATACACGGTACATAGTTATCATGAATAACAAGATATCGTTGAAACGTAACACCTGAGTCACGTATGAGTTCTCTAATGGATAAATAAACATCTATTATCCCATGAATAGGCCAATGCCTAATAGATTTATCGCTTATTCGATCCCTACAGAGACAGCTCCGCTTATATCCACCCAAACTCATTCATATATATACGTTAACGCGTCTAACACTCCAGTGATCCCATGTCTGCTTGGTTACCCAGTAATTTGCCTCATAAATTAGCAACCTTGATTCCCAACCAGTATTTACCCAGGTCTTTCTTAAATCGAACCTTATTCAATTAATATTCATTGTATTGTATTACATTTTGAGTTTACATTATAATATATATATATATATATATATATATATATATATATATATATATATATATATATATATATATATATATATATATATATATATATATATATATATATATATATATATATGACAGTGTCAGACCATGGAGGAAGAATGGAAACAGAAATTTCCTTAAGTAATTTCGTATATTAATACATCTTCAGAAGGAATTTACACCCATATACATATACATATACATATACATATATATATATATATATATATATATATATATATATATATATATATATATATATATATATATATATATATGCCTAAGGCACAACTCTCCTAAACACGAGAGTGAAGTATACAACTTTAGAACACTTTCCCACCAGGAGACTCGAACCCTAGCCAGCACAGAAGCCTTCCAGCAACTGGCATAACAGGTACGCCTTAACCCACTCCACCACCTACTCAGACCCTTAATTCAATTCTCAGTTCTCAGAGAACAATTCTCAGAGGTTAAAGGGTCTGAGTAGGTGGTGGAGCGGGTTAAGGCGTACCTGTTATGCCAGTTGCTGGAAGGCTTCTGTGCTGGCTAGGGTTCGAGTCTCCTGGTGGGAAAGTGTTCTAAAGTTATATATATATATATATATATATATATATATATATATATATATATATATATATATATATATATATATATATATATATATATATATATATATATATATATATTATTAAATATGACCGAAAAAGTAAGATTAATAATTCTAACACGAATTTTCTCAATCTTTCGTACATTACGCTTCACTGTTGGAGGTAAATCAAAAATCACTTCTCCAAAATTCATTTTTATTTCTAGTCTGACGCGACACGGGCACGTTTCGTAAAACTTATTACATTTTCAAAGACTTCACAAATACACAACTGATTAGAACGTATCTCTGATTTTATATCTACATTTGAGTGAGGTGGGAAGGGTGATGTGGCATTAACACAAGACAGAACAGGAGGGGATATTAATAGGGTATTAAAAGTATCAACACAAGACAGAACAGAAACAATGGGCATTGAATAGAAGTGTTTGTAGAAAGCCTATTGGTCCATATTTCTTGATGCTTCTATATTGGAGCGGAGTCTTGAGGTGGGTAGAATATAGTTGTGCAATAATTGGCTGTTGATTGCTGGTGTTGACTTCTTGATGTGTAGTGCCTCGCAAACGTCAAGCCGCCTGCTATCGCTGTATCTATCGATGATTTCTGTGTTGTTTACTAGGATTTCTCTGGCGATGGTTTGGTTATGGGAAGAGATTATATGTTCCTTAATGGAGCCCTGTTGCTTATGCATCGTTAAACGCCTAGAAAGAGATGTTGTTGTCTTGCCTATATACTGGGTTTTTTGGAGCTTACAGTCCCCAAGTGGGCATTTGAAGGCATAGACGACATTAGTCTCTTTTAAAGCGTTCTGTTTTGTGTCTGGAGAGTTTCTCATGAGTAGGCTGGCCGTTTTTCTGGTTTTATAGTAAATCGTCAGTTGTATCCTCTGATTTTTGTCTGTAGGGATAACGTTTCTATTAACAATATCTTTCAGGACCCTTTCCTCCGTTTTATGAGCTGTGGAAAAGAAGTTCCTGTAAAATAGTCTAATAGGGGGTATAGGTGTTGTGTTAGTTGTCTCTTCAGAGGTTGCATGGCTTTTCACTTTCCTTCTTATGATGTCTTCGATGAAACCATTGGAGAAGCCGTTATTGACTAGGACCTGCCTTACCCTACAGAGTTCTTCGTCGACTTGCTTCCATTCTGAGCTGTGGCTGAGAGCACGGTCGACGTATGCGTTAACAACACTCCTCTTGTACCTGTCAGGGCAGTCGCTGTTGGCATTTAGGCACATTCTTATGTTTGTTTCCTTAGTGTAGACTGCAGTGTGGAAACCTCCGCCCTTTTCCATGACTGTTACATCTAGAAAAGGCAGCTTCCCATCCTTTTCCGTCTCGTAAGTGAAACGCAGCACGGAACTCTGCTCAAATGCCTCCTTCAGCTTCTGCAGATGTCTGACATCAGGTACCTGTGTAAAAATGTCGTCAACATACCTGCAGTATATGGCCGGTTTCAAGTTCATGTCGACTAAGACTTTTTGCTCGATGGTACCCATGTAGAAGTTTGCAAACAGGACACCTAGGGGAGAACCCATGGCGACCCCATCTACTTGCTTATACATGTGCCCATCCGGGCTCAAGAAGGGTGCCTCTTTAGTACAAGCTTGGAGTAGTTTCCTCAGAATACTTTCTGGCATGTCAAGAGGAGTACAGGCTGGATCACGATACACTCTGTCGGCTATCATTCCGATTGTCTCGTCCACAGGTACGTTGGTAAACAGCGATTCTACGTCCAACGAGGCTCTTATCCCTGTGGCCCGTGTGCCCCGCAGTAAGTCCACAAATTCCTTTGGAGACTTCAGGCTGAAGGCGCAAGGAACATAAGGAGTCAGCAGGCCGTTGAGTCGCTTTGCCAGTCTGTACGTGGGTGTGGGTATCTGGCTAATGATTGGCCGAAGTGGGTTTCCAGGCTTGTGCGTCTTGACATTTCCATACGCATATCCAGGTTTATATTCCCCAATGATCTTTGGCAGGTGGAGTCCGGATTTCTTGGCGTTTACAGTTTCGATCAGTTTGTTGACCTTTGCTTTTAATTCGGCTGTAGTGTCCTTCGTTACCCTTTGGAACTTAGTTTGGTCAGAGAGTATGATGTTCATTTTCGCCAGATATTCGTCTTTTTTAAGAATGACATATATTGGCGACTTGTCACCTCTCCTGACAACTATCTCCTTGTTCTCACGAAGGCTTTTAGCTGCCGCTTTAAGCTCGGGGGACAGTATGGTGCTTCTGTAGTTGCCTCGATTCTTTCCTCCTTCTGCAATAAGTTCTGCTTGTAAGGTATCTTTGGTAGTGACCTTCTTTTGTGTCTCGAGGTCGAATATGTCGTCCAACAGAATTTCCAACTCTACTTTCCGGGCCATTTCACTCGGTCTGGACATAACATGACAGTTTATGCCCAGATTTAGGAGAGTGACTTGGTCCTCAGTGAGGTTAATTCCTGCAAGGTTCAGGAAGCCATCTCTTGGTCGTGGAATTGCCATAGGTCCTCCATATAATGTTGTTAGTTTCTTGATAATCCTTGTTTCAGTGCTGAGGTGATGTTGGTCTGTGAGGATGTCGAGGTGTTGTTCAATGCGGGTACGGATACTATGGTCGATGTTGCTATTTCTCCACTCGTTTGTAGCATGAAGTAGTTGCGTTTTGTTGTCTTTGATTTCATTCTCTGCCTTGTATATCTGATCACGAATCAGATCCTGGCGATATTTTATCGTGAAGGCTTGATTCCTTGCTGCTGGGTCGTGCACTTTAATATTAGTATATTTTGGTAGCAGTCTTTCCTGTAGACATATATTATTAAATATGACCGAAAAAGTAAGATTAATAATTCTAACACGAATTTTCTCAATCTTTCGTACATTACGCTTCACTGTTGGAGGTAAATCAAAAATCACTTCTCCAAAATTCATTTTTATTTCTAGTCTGACGCGACACGGGCGCGTTTCGTAAAACTTATTACATTTTCAAAGACTTCACAAATACACAACTGATTAGAACGTATCTCTGATTTTATATCTACATTTGAGTGAGGTGGGAAGGGTGATGTGGCATTAACACAAGACAGAACAGGAGGGGATATTAATAGGGTATTAAAAGTATCAACACAAGACAGAACAGAAACAATGGGCATTGAATAGAAGTGTTTGTAGAAAGCCTATTGGTCCATATTTCTTGATGCTTCTATATTGGAGCGGAGTCTTGAGGTGGGTAGAATATAGTTGTGCAATAATTGGCTGTTGATTGCTGGTGTTGACTTCTTGATGTGTAGTGCCTCGCAAACGTCAAGCCGCCTGCTATCGCTGTATCTATCGATGATTTCTGTGTTGTTTACTAGGATTTCTCTGGCGATGGTTTGGTTATGGGAAGAGATTATATGTTCCTTAATGGAGCCCTGTTGCTTATGCATCGTTAAACGCCTAGAAAGAGATGTTGTTGTCTTGCCTATATACTGGGTTTTTTGGAGCTTACAGTCCCCAAGTGGGCATTTGAAGGCATAGACGACATTAGTCTCTTTTAAAGCGTTCTGTTTTGTGTCTGGAGAGTTTCTCATGAGTAGGCTGGCCGTTTTTCTGGTTTTATAGTAAATCGTCAGTTGTATCCTCTGATTTTTGTCTGTAGGGATAACGTTTCTATTAACAATATCTTTCAGGACCCTTTCCTCCGTTTTATGAGCTGTGGAAAAGAAGATACGTTCAGAGATACGTTCTAATCAGTTGTGTATTTGTGAAGTCTTTGAAAATGTAATAAGTTTTACGAAACGCGCCCGTGTCGCGTCAGACTAGAAATAAAAATGAATTTTGGAGAAGTGATTTTTGATTTACCTCCAACAGTGAAGCGTAATGTACGAAAGATTGAGAAAATTCGTGTTAGAATTATTAATCTTACTTTTTCGGTCATATTTAATAATATATGTCTACAGGAAAGACTGCTACCAAAATATACTAATATTAAAGTGCACGACCCAGCAGCAAGGAATCAAGCCTTCACGATAAAATATCGCCAGGATCTGATTCGTGATCAGATATACAAGGCAGAGAATGAAATCAAAGACAACAAAACGCAACTACTTCATGCTACAAACGAGTGGAGAAATAGCAACATCGACCATAGTATCCGTACCCGCATTGAACAACACCTCGACATCCTCACAGACCAACATCACCTCAGCACTGAAACAAGGATTATCAAGAAACTAACAACATTATATGGAGGACCTATGGCAATTCCACGACCAAGAGATGGCTTCCTGAACCTTGCAGGAATTAACCTCACTGAGGACCAAGTCACTCTCCTAAATCTGGGCATAAACTGTCATGTTATGTCCAGACCGAGTGAAATGGCCCGGAAAGTAGAGTTGGAAATTCTGTTGGACGACATATTCGACCTCGAGACACAAAAGAAGGTCACTACCAAAGATACCTTACAAGCAGAACTTATTGCAGAAGGAGGAAAGAATCGAGGCAACTACAGAAGCACCATACTGTCCCCCGAGCTTAAAGCGGCAGCTAAAAGCCTTCGTGAGAACAAGGAGATAGTTGTCAGGAGAGGTGACAAGTCGCCAATATATGTCATTCTTAAAAAAGACGAATATCTGGCGAAAATGAACATCATACTCTCTGACCAAACTAAGTTCCAAAGGGTAACGAAGGACACTACAGCCGAATTAAAAGCAAAGGTCAACAAACTGATCGAAACTGTAAACGCCAAGAAATCCGGACTCCACCTGCCAAAGATCATTGGGGAATATAAACCTGGATATGCGTATGGAAATGTCAAGACGCACAAGCCTGGAAACCCACTTCGGCCAATCATTAGCCAGATACCCACACCCACGTACAGACTGGCAAAGCGACTCAACGGCCTGCTGACTCCTTATGTTCCTTGCGCCTTCAGCCTGAAGTCTCCAAAGGAATTTGTGGACTTACTGCGGGGCACACGGGCCACAGGGATAAGAGCCTCGTTGGACGTAGAATCGCTGTTTACCAACGTACCTGTGGACGAGACAATCGGAATGATAGCCGACAGAGTGTATCGTGATCCAGCCTGTACTCCTCTTGACATGCCAGAAAGTATTCTGAGGAAACTACTCCAAGCTTGTACTAAAGAGGCACCCTTCTTGAGCCCGGATGGGCACATGTATAAGCAAGTAGATGGGGTCGCCATGGGTTCTCCCCTAGGTGTCCTGTTTGCAAACTTCTACATGGGTACCATCGAGCAAAAAGTCTTAGTCGACATGAACTTGAAACCGGCCATATACTGCAGGTATGTTGACGACATTTTTACACAGGTACCTGATGTCAGACATCTGCAGAAGCTGAAGGAGGCATTTGAGCAGAGTTCCGTGCTGCGTTTCACTTACGAGACGGAAAAGGATGGGAAGCTGCCTTTTCTAGATGTAACAGTCATGGAAAAGGGCGGAGGTTTCCACACTGCAGTCTACACTAAGGAAACAAACATAGGAATGTGCCTAAATGCCAACAGCGACTGCCCTGACAGGTACAAGAGGAGTGTTGTTAACGCATACGTCGACCGTGCTCTCAGCCACAGCTCAGAATGGAAGCAAGTCGACGAAGAACTCTGTAGGGTAAGGCAGGTCCTAGTCAATAACGGCTTCTCCAATGGTTTCATCGAAGACATCATAAGAAGGAAAGTGAAAAGCCATGCAACCTCTGAAGAGACAACTAACACAACACCTATACCCCCTATTAGACTATTTTACAGGAACTTCTTTTCCACAGCTCATAAAACGGAGGAAAGGGTCCTGAAAGATATTGTTAATAGAAACGTTATCCCTACAGACAAAAATCAGAGGATACAACTGACGATTTACTATAAAACCAGAAAAACGGCCAGCCTACTCATGAGAAACTCTCCAGACACAAAACAGAACGCTTTAAAAGAGACTAATGTCGTCTATGCCTTCAAATGCCCACTTGGGGACTGTAAGCTCCAAAAAACCCAGTATATAGGCAAGACAACAACATCTCTTTCTAGGCGTTTAACGATGCATAAGCAACAGGGCTCATTAAGGAACATATAATCTCTTCCCATAACCAAACCATCGCCAGAGAAATCCTAGTAAACAACACAGAAATCATCGATAGATACAGCGATAGCAGGCGGCTTGACGTTTGCGAGGCACTACACATCAAGAAGTCAACACCAGCAATCAACAGCCAATTATTGCACAACTATATTCTACCCACCTCAAGACTCCGCTCCAATATAGAAGCATCAAGAAATATGGACCAATAGGCTTTCTACAAACACTTCTATTCAATGCCCATTGTTTCTGTTCTGTCTTGTGTTGATACTTTTAATACCCTATTAATATCCCCTCCTGTTCTGTCTTGTGTTAATGCCACATCACCCTTCCCACCTCACTCAAATGTAGATATAAAATCAGAGATACGTTCTAATCAGTTGTGTATTTGTGAAGTCTTTGAAAATGTAATAAGTTTTACGAAACGCGCCCGTGTCGCGTCAGACTAGAAATAAAAATGAATTTTGGAGAAGTGATTTTTGATTTACCTCCAACAGTGAAGCGTAATGTACGAAAGATTGAGAAAATTCGTGTTAGAATTATTAATCTTACTTTTTCGGTCATATTTAATAATATATGTCTACAGGAAAGACTGCTACCAAAATATACTAATATATATATATATATATATATATATATATATATATATATATATATATATATATATATATATATATATATATATATATATATATATATATATATATATATATATATATATATATATATATATATATATATATATATACCTCTCTCCCACCTCGGCACCCCCCACTCCCCACCCCTGCCCGACAGCCCCCCCCCCTGAACCACCCCCTACCTCCCCCCCCCCCGAACCACCCCCAACCTCCCCCCCCTTGCACCACCCCCTTCTCCCGCCCCCCCCCCCCCAGGCCCCACAGAGTAACGCTGACACAAGGAATCTTCCTTGTGTAATCTGTATTCAGGGAGCGAGTAATTTGTGGTCCTATTCATCCTTCCCTCCTCTCTATATTCCCAGCTTTACCATACATATCACTTCATTCTTCTTTATTATCTTTCTTCATTCAATTGGAACACGAAAGCACCCGCACGAAAGCACGAACGCGCACACGTACACACACATAAGACTAAACTGAGAAAGGTTCAAAGGTTTGCCACCAGACTAGTACCCGAACTGAGGGGGAATGAGCTACGAGGAGAGACTATGGGAATTAAACCTCACGTCACTGGAAACAAAAGTTAGAGGGGGACATGATCACCACATACAGGATTCTCAGAGGAGCTGATAGGGTAGAAAAAGACAGACTATGTAACACAAGGGGCACACGCACTAGGGGACACAGGTGGAAATTGAGTGCCAAGTAACACATGTCAATACACAAGACAAAAGATTTGATTTAGATTTTTAAGAAATTAAGATTGTTAGGCAACTCTGAGTATTACGCAATTAAAGGCCTATTGGGCGCAGTATACTTTAATAATATTGTTTTAATATCTGTTTATGCTCAGGTCTCATTGCTCTAGAGTGAACACAACCACGACAATGAACTGTAGTCTTGTATTTAATGTATTTGTCTCAAATTTAATTACTGCAAACCATTTGGACTGGACGGTAGAG
Source organism: Procambarus clarkii (assembly GCF_040958095.1). Classification (NCBI taxonomy): domain Eukaryota; kingdom Metazoa; phylum Arthropoda; class Malacostraca; order Decapoda; family Cambaridae; genus Procambarus; species Procambarus clarkii. Next base: position 21,392,380 of record NC_091214.1, read on the forward strand.
CGACGGTCTCGCGTCATGCAGGTCGGCGTTCAATCCCCGACCATTCAAGAGGTTGGGCACCATTCCCTTCCCTCCGTCCCATCCCAAATCCTTATCCTGATCCCTTCCAAGTGCTATATAGTCTAATTGGCTTGGCGCGTTCTCCTGATACTTCCCTCCCTTCCCTCCAATTTAATTAATATGTTTACTCCAGTCATATTTAGTGACTGGCGTTTATTTAATGACATATTTAATGACAGTCATATTTAATGACTGGAGTTTATTTAATGACATATTTAATGACAGTCATATTTAATGACTGGAGTCCTGTAGACAGCCTAGAACACTCAAGTATATAAATGTTGACGCTTGCGTCTTCTGCGTACTCAACGCGACATGGCAACACTCCTTGACGCCCATACTATGAGCTAACACGTGACGCATTGTTGACATATTGCCTGCTGTGTATACCGTGGCAACACACCTGGCAACCTGCAAGCTCAGCACACCACAGCTGAAGCTGCACAGTCACTATCAATTCCTAATTCAATATCGTTCTCTATCTCAGATAACACAAATCGAGACAAGTTTTATTCCTACACAAAAAGTCCCAAGTAGTTGTATATGTGACTTTTTTATGATCTATCTTGAGGTTATCTTGAGATGATTTCGGGGCTTACCGTCGCCGCGGCCCGGTCCTCGACCAGGCCTCCACCCCCAGGAAGCAGCCCGTGACAGCTGCCTAACTCCCAGGTACCTATTTACTGCTAGGTAACAGGGGCTTTAGTGGTGAAAGAAACTTTGCCCATTTGTTTCCGCCTTCATCGGGGATCGAACCCGGAACCTCAGGACTACGAATCCGAAGCGTTGGCCACTCAGCTGTCAGGCCCCAATGAAACACAAACACCTGTTATAAAAGTGATAGATGTATTTCAAAAGTCAGCTCGGGGGCAATAAAAGGCCACTCCGTTATCCCAGCAGAGGGCGCCAATAAAAGGCAACTCCGTTATCCCAGCAGAGGGCGCCAATAAAAGGCCACTCCGTTATCCCAGCAGAGGGCGCCAATAAAAAGCCACTCCGTTATCCCAGCAGAGGGCGCCAATAAAAGGCCACTCCGTTATCCCAGCAGAGGGCGCCAATAAAAAGCCACTCCGTTATCCCAGCAGAGGGCGCCAATAAAAAGCCACTCCGTTATCCCAGCAGAGGGCGCCAATAAAAAGCCACTCCGTTATCCCAGCAGAGGGCGCCAATAAAAGGCCACTCCGTTATCCCAGCAGAGGGCGCCAATAAAAGGCCACTCCGTTATCCCAGCAGAGGGCGCCAATAAAAGGCCACTCCGTTATCCCAGCAGAGGGCGCCAATAAAAGGCCACTCCGTTATCCCAGCAGAGGGCGCCAATAAAAGGCCACTCCGTTATCCCAGCAGAGGGCGCCAATAAAAGGCCACTCCGTTATCCCAGCAGAGGGCGCCAATAAAAGGCCACTCCGTTATCCCAGCAGAGGGCGCCAATAAAAGGCCACTCCGTTATCCCAGCAGAGGGCGCCAATAAAAGGCCACTCCGTTATCCCAGCAGAGGGCGCCAATAAAAGGCCACTCCGTTATCCCAGCAGAGGGCGCCAATAAAAGGCCACTCCGTTATCCCAGCAGAGGGCGCCAATAAAAGGCCACTCCGTTATCCCAGCAGAGGGCGCCAATAAAAGGCCACTCCGTTATCCCAGCAGAGGGCGCCAATAAAAGGCCACTCCGTTATCCCAGCAGAGGGCGCCAATAAAAGGCCACTCCGTTATCCCAGCAGAGGGCGCCAATAAAAGGCCACTCCGTTATCCCAGCAGAGGGCGCCAATAAAAAGCCACTCCGTTATCCCAGCAGAGGGCGCCAATAAAAAGCCACTCCGTTATCCCAGCAGAGGGCGCCAATAAAAAGCCACTCCGTTATCCCAGCAGAGGGCGCCAATAAAAAGCCACTCCGTTATCCCAGCAGAGGGCGCCAATAAAAGGCCACTCCGTTATCCCAGCAGAGGGCGCCAATAAAAGGCCACTCCGTTATCCCAGCAGAGGGCGCCAATAAAAGGCCACTCCGTTATCCCAGCAGAGGGCGCCAATAAAAGGCCACTCCGTTATCCCAGCAGAGGGCGCCAATAAAAGGCCACTCCATTATCCTAGCAGAGGGCGCCAATAAAAGGCCACTCCGTTATCCCAGCAGAGGGCGCCAATAAAAGGCCACTCCGTTATCCCAGCAGAGGGCGCCAATAAAAGGCCACTCCGTTATCCCAGCAGAGGGCGCCAATAAAAGGCCACTCCGTTATCCCAGCAGAGGGCGCCAATAAAAGGCCACTCCGTTATCCCAGCAGAGGGCGCCAATAAAAGGCCACTCCGTTATCCCAGCAGAGGGCGCCAATAAAAGGCCACAGTACATATAAAACCTACCAACACATATACGGATTCATATACGGATATATACGGATTCATATACCTCATATACGGATTCCACAACAGCACACAGGAGGGAGAACTATCAATTTAGACCAAATAATGACTTCATTAAATGTTTGACCTTTAAATGCATTCGAACCTTTTTTTTTCTGTGGTGAAATTCTGGATCAAGGTCAAGCGGCCGTTTACTCTCGCTCTGTTATTAAAAACTGAATTAGTTATTCAACATGAACAATTTACAGCTTTCAATGCTACAATAATGGACACATTAGCTAGGTAAATTGAGCAAGGGTCAGTGACCAACAACCAATTTCAACTCCTGAATTAATTTTATTATATTCATGCGAAATTAAGTGGTAATCACATGTAAAATTTTATGCTAAAATAAAAATCTCTCTCTCTGTCTCTCTCTCTCACTCTCTCTGTCTCTCT
>NC_091214.1:21395722-21450722 GCF_040958095.1 Procambarus clarkii
GGCTGGTTGGTTGGTTGGTTGGTTGGTTGGTTGGTTGGTTGGTTGGCTGGTTGGTTGGTTGGTTGGTTGGTCGGCTGGTTGGTTGGTTGGTTGGCTGGTTGGTTGATTGGTTGGTTGGTTGGTTGGTTGGTTGGTTGGTTGGTTGGTTGGTTGGTTGGTTGGTTGGTTGGCTGGTTGGTTGGTTGGTTGGTTGGTCGGCTGGTTGGTTGGCTGGTTGGTTGGTTGGCTGGTTGGTTGGTTGGTTGGTCGGTTGGTTGGTTGGTTGGTTGGTTGGTTGGTTGGTTGGCTGGTTGGTTGGTTGGTTGGTTGGTTGGTTGGTTGGTTGGCTGGTTGGTTGGTTGGTTGGTTGGTTGGTTGGTTGGTTGGTTGGTTGGTTGGTTGGTTGGTTGGTTGGTTGGTTGGTTGGCTGGTTGGTTGGTTGGTTGGTTGGTTGGTTGGTTGGTTGGTTGGTTGGTTGGTTGGCTGGTTGGTTGGTTGGTTGGTTGGTTGGTTGGTTGGTTGGCTGGCTGGTTGGCTGGCTGGCTGGTTGGTTGGTTGGTTGGTTGGTTGGTTGGTTGGTTGGTTGGTTGGCTGGCTGGTTGGTTGGTTGGTTGGCTGGTTGGTTGGTTGGTTGGCTGGCTGGTTGGTTGGCTGGTTGGCTGGTTGGTTGGTTGGTTGGTTGGTTGGTTGGTTGGTTGGTTGGTTGGTTGGTTGGCTGGTTGGTTGGTTGGTTGGCTGGCTGGTTGGTTGGCTGTTTGGCTGGTTGGCTGGCTGGCTGCCTGGCTGGCTGGCTGGCTGGTTGGCTGGCTGGTTGGTCGGCTAGCTGATTGGCTGGCTGGCTGGCTGGCAGGTCGGCTGGCTCCCTGGCTGGCTGGCTAGCTGGCTGGCTGGCTGGCTGGCTGGTTGGCTGGCTGGTTGGTCGGCTAGCTGATTGGCTGGCTGGCTGGCAGGTCGGCTGGCTCCCTGGCTGGCTGGCTAGCTGGCTGGCAGGCTGGCTGGCTGGCTGGCTGGCTAGCCGGCTGGCTGGCAGGCTGGCTGGCTGGCTAGCTGGCTGGCTGGCTGGCTGGCTAGCCGGCTGGCAGGTCGGCTGGCTGGCTGGCTTCCTAGCAATGAACGTTCCATTTCCAGGACCCATAACACACACTATGAAACCGTTGTTACGGCTCCGTGGACAATAACAAAGAAACATAAGCCACATAGCATCTCCACACGACACTAAGGCACAAACACACACACTAATAAACACACACACACACACATTAACAAACACAGACCTAATAATACAAATGTTGTGACCAACCCCAAAGTGAAATCTGGATGTCGTTCTCACGTGACAATAATCCCCGTGTCGAGTACCTGGTGACAGTTCCCAAACTAACTCAGGATAAGGATCCCAAATCCTTATCCTGACCCCTTCCCCAGGGCTATATAGCCGTAATGGCTTGGCGCTTTCTCCTGAAAATTGCCTCCCCCTTGCTGTGGGTGAATTCCCCTCAGTAACATGAAAGATTGAGAACTCTTGTAGAGCTACACAACTCGGAAGAGCTCTCGGACGCAGGTTCGAATCCTCGTCACGGCCCTTGTGGATTTGTTCGTTTATCTCTAGAAACCTTCAACTTCGGGTTGATCATCAACTATGTAGTTTTTTTTTTTTTTCATATGATCATAATTTTTCATATCACATATGAGCGTGGATCTTTTTCTCCTTAGCCGGATGTCAAGTTAGGGAGCCGGTCGGCCGAGCGGACAGCACGCTGGACTTGTGAACCTGTGGTCCTGGAGTCGATCCCAGGCGCCGGCGAGAAACAATGGGCAGAGTTTTTTTTCACCCTATGCCCCTGTTACCTAGCAGTAAATAGGTACCTGGGTGTTAGTCAGCTGTCACGGGCTGCTGCTTCCTGGGGGGTGGAGGCCTGGTCGAGGACCGGGCCGCGGGGACACTAAAAAGCCCCGAAATCATCTCAAGATAACCTCAAGAAGCTCCCAAGAGCTCTCTGAACGCGCGGGTTCTCACATTACATCATGGAGCTAATTGCTGATTGGTCGATATTTCACCTCTCGGCCAATCAAAGCTCGCTATAACGTCACCTGTCCCACTAATTGGCTGGGACACATCACGTGATACAATGACGTTAAGACTTCCATTTAGCACCGTCATTTCTCCAGAGACATATTTTTACACATGGGATATAAATCACACGCATTTTTCAAACTAATCATATCTTAAACTAATTAAAATATGCCCTAGCAGTTACTTATGGTGGCAAGGGGCTCGTGTATCACTTCCAAATGAGCAAACTAGTGTCACGCTAACAAATTGGATCGTAAGACCAGTGATTCTGAGAGTTACGCTTCCTTCAACACTTCATCAAATATTCTGTCTTCGCCACCTGCTTAACTTGATGCATTAAATAAATTACCATCTTAATCTCACCAAATTCAAAAAAAAATTAAAAATAAAAAGGGGCCAAACTGCTTCAGTTAGCCCTTTAGTCATTGCATCTATTTTCTCCAGGTTGAAAAATTCATCGATGTACTTAACATTCGAGCGTCATTAATATAAAACTATATATATATATATATAAGCTATTTATATATAAACTTTCCTGTACCTACAAGTTTATATAAACTATAAAACCTGGCTTAAAGTAACTATTAATACCTCCTACACTAACCAGCTGAGAACTAAAGGATAGACGACGCCTATCTACCGCACATTTATATTAATAATTTACCTCGTACTCAATCCCTCAACTCTCTTCCTTTGTACCGGAAAAACATGCGTCTGAGTGAGAGAATACTGAGACAATGTGATGCCATCGAGCAGGCGATCCTGGGGCCAGATTCACGAAGCAGTTACGCAAGCACTTACGAACGTGTACATCTTTCCTCAATCTTCGACGGCTTTGGTTACATTTATTAAACAGTTTACAAGCATGAAAACTTGTCAATCCAAATACTCATCCTGGGGGACTAAGTGCAGAGTTCTTGAATATACAAATCTCTAAAACATTGATCATCGGGGGATCGAACGCCGGCCCTGCAACATACAAAGCCGTCACTGTGCCAAGTCCAAACACAATTTAGTTCTACTTAGCCTGGAAATATACTCCTCGCAATGGAGTCATTTACAAAGCTGCATTACGCTGACAAGTTTAATTTTCCTTAATGGACCTACGACGTAAATACTGAACTGCTCACTATCCTTAACAAGCAGCAGTGATCACCTGATGCTGCTGCTCACCCCCCACCACCACTCTACACGGGGCCGCTACACCACTGGGCTATATTACAAGTACCCCTTGCGACGTAGGTTCGAATCCTCATTACAGCCCCTTGTAGATTTGTTCATTTGATGCATCACGCTATTGTGATTTCTGTGTTATTAACCCGTTATTAACTAATACATCATATTGGTTTACAACATTAATGAATAGATGTATCAACGATATATTAGGTCCCAGCAAGTCATCAGTGGATATATTAACGTACTATTTTAGCCATGCAGGTCAGCGTTCGATCCCCGACCGTCCTAAGTGGTTGGGGGACCATTCCTTTCCCCCGTCCCATCCCAAATCCTTATCGTGATCCCTTCCCAGTACTATATTATCGTAAAGGGTAATTTCTCTTTTGGAAGTTTTGTATGGAATTCTCCTCTCGGTCACCTGCATATAACCTGAACATATCTTCCCTATCTACGTTACTAATCCTCTGAGTATTTTGTATGTTACGAACATCTCTCCCCACAGCATTCGCAGGTACACACGATTAGTTCTCATCCCTCCACACAACCAGTGGTGGAGCACTTCTCACCACCTCCACACAGCCAGTGGTGGAGCACTTCTCACCACCTCCACACAGCCAGTGGTGGAGTACTTCTCACCACCTCCACACAGCCAGTGGTGGAGCACTTCTCACCACCCCCACACAGCCAGTGGTGGGGCATTTTTCACCACCTCCACACAGCCAGTCGTGGAGCACTTCTCACCACCTCCACACAGCCAGTGGTGGAGCACTTCTCACCACCTCCACACAGCCAGTTGTGGAGCACTTCTCACCACCTCCACACAGCCAGTGGTGGAGCACTTCTCACCACCTCCACACAGCCAGTGGTGGAGCACTTCTCACCACCTCCACACAGCCAGTGGTGGAGCACTTCTCACCCCCTCCACACAGCCAGTGGTGGAGCACTTCTCACCCCCTCCACACAGCCAGTTGTGGGGTACGTCTTAAATCAATTTAACATATACAATTCAACATGTAAATTGTATACAAATTATAATTATTATTATTACTATCATCAAGTGTATACATCTCAACTCCATGTTGTACTACTAGTTATATTCTAATCTCAAAATGCTCTCTAATCTTACTGGAGCAAAGATAGACCACATGGATGTCTTACAGAGAGTTTGATCTTACTAAATCAAAATAACCAACAGAGGTCATCTGATTAAAATTTCTCAGGCCTACTAAGAGCGTTCTCAACAACTTCAATTGAACACTACACAATCAATATCACCTTTATCCGCCTTGGCAGCAGTTAGATCGACTGATAAGCGTTATCATCAGTTTGACCCGTAATTGGGTGCGTTTTGATCAATGGGAAACTCCGTTCGAAGATGTAGTTGTCTTAATAACCGTAAATGCAATTATCCTCGTGCAAAGTGTCTATGTTAGACAGCTTCAGAACTAAATGGTAACGATGATACGCATCTTGAGCGGCCGCACGTCGTTCCTAGAGGTCGTTAACGTCGTTATCTTGAGGTTATCTTGAGATGATTTCGGGGCTTTTTAGTGTCCCCGCGGCCCGGTCCTCGACCAGGCCTCCACCCCCAGGAAGCAGCAGCCCGTGACAGCTGACTAACACCCAGGTACCTATTTTACTGCTAGGTAACAGGGGCATAGGATGAAAGAAACTCTGCCCATTGTTTCTCGCCGGCGCCTGGGATCGAACCCAGGACCACAGGATCACAAGTCCAGCGTGCTGTCCGCTCGGCCGACCGGCTCCCTAGAGGTTCCTAAAGTTCCTAGAGGTCGTTACTCTCTAAAGAGTTTAACTTCGACTCTAGTCGTGAAGCACCGTGAAGTGTAAACAATCTATGTTGCAGCCCGTCCTCCAAACAAAGATCCAAAAGTTATTCCATGCACCCGCCAAACCCCCTGTTTATGAATGAAAAGCGGTTTACACACGACTCACAACTGCTGACGTTCGAACATATCAGGAACAAGTGCTTCACTGACGAATTTTGTTCGAACTACAACGTTGTAAATGCTTCACCCACGTACTACAATTACAAATAATCGCCAACAGAACCTAAACACCTAACCTAACCTAACCTATGCCTATATATACACAATATGCTAATATGTTATACTATTAATTTATACTTGAGAAAATTCCCGTTTTGAATGAACAGCATGTTAAAATTTATGAATGCGTCTGTGGGGTCGACCGCTGGATGTAATGGACTTGAGTCGAGGACGGGTTGATGCTTCACCCACGTACTACTACAAATACAAATAATCCCAAACAGAACCTAAACACCTAACCTAACCTAACCTATGCCTATATATGCACAATATACTAATATAATATTAATTGATATTTGAGCAAATTCCTGTGTAGAATGAACAGCATGTAAAAATTTATGAATGCGTCTGTGGGGTCGACCGCTGGATGTAATGGACTTGAGTCGAGGACGGGTTGTATGTTGATATTCGTATTGTTGTCACGTCATCATCGTTCCCATCGTCACCATCTTCCCCATCACTGTATTCGTTATCAATATTAAAGTCAGCATGAACACTATCACTATCACGGAAGCCGGTCGGCCGAGCGGACAGCACGCTGGACTTGTGATCCTGTGGTCTCGGGTTCGATCCCGGGCGCCGGCGAGAAACAATGGGCAGAGTTTCTTTCACCCTATGCCCCTGTTACCTAGCAGTAAAATAGGTACCTGGGTGTTAGCCAGCTGTCACGGGCTGCTTCCTGGGGGTGGAGGCCTGGTCGAGGACCGCACCGCGGGGACACTAAAGCCCCGAAATCATCTCAAGATAACCTCAAGATAACCATCACGATAACAATGAACGCAGTTCAGACAAGAACCATTAACCAATATGACCCAAAGACCAACATATCAAGGCACTCCTTCAGTAATTGCCGCGGTTCTCAGCTCACATTGCTCACATATTCAACAACAAATTAATAATATAAGACTAATTATACCTTTACCAACGTCACTTAATTAACTCAGCCGCTCCAGCTTAGGATCACAAACTAATCCCAAATCCTCTCGATTAATGCTGTAATCCTCTCGATTAATGCTGTAATCCTCTCGATTAATGCTGTAATCCTCTCGATTAATGTTAATCTGATATTTCCGCAAATTGGACATTTTCGCTGCCAACAACTCAAACCACTTGGAAAGGTAATTATAAGGTAAAAGCGCTAAGTCTGCTTGACGATATAGCACTTAAACCCCTTGCAAGGGAAAGGTAATTATTAGGAGAAAGCGCTTAATCCCTGGAAACACAAACCGAAACTGTCTCTATTTTCCGCTTGTTACAACTTGTAATAAAGTTGTTACATCTTGGTTTAACGTGTTTATGACGTATTAGAACGTTGTTACAATGGCTATATTGGTTGTTATAACGTTGTACCAACGTCGTAGTTTCGGTGTGTGTTTGGCGGGTTAGCCAGTACACCAGACTATTGTATTGCGAGGCACCACACTATTGTATTGCGAGGCACCAGACTATTGTATTGCGAGGCACCAGACTATTGTATTGCGAGGCACCACACTATTGTATTGCGAGGCACCAGACTATTGTATTGCGAGGCACCAGACTATTGTATTGCGAGGCACCAGACTATTGTATTGCGAGGCACCAGACTATTGTATTGCGAGACACCAGATTATTGTATTGTGAGGCACCAGACTATTGTATTGCGAGGTACCAGATTATTGTCGGCGAGATGTCTAGGCACTCCTCCCATCAACTGCTCCTTAACGCGGTAAACTCATTACCAAATGATTCCTCAAGCATTTCTCGGCGGCAGGAATGACCACGCTAAATACCGTTCCCGCTTCAGTACTTTTCAATCAGTATAAACATATTAAGAAACCTCCCCAAACATAGTGACATTAACCTGTCAGAGAGAAGCCGACCGAGGCTCCCGGCAGTCTCTGAATTCTGCTAATTACGAGTCGTAATTTCTGGTTCTGGCGTCACACTGGCTGTTTGTAACTCAAGTTTCAAGAAACAAGACTTAAGAACGAGTTGCAAGTTTACAGTGCAACTCTAGAATTTCATTTTGGCTCCTAGGGTGAAGTTCTAGACATGTTATAGTAAATAGCATCAAGAGGTTGACCTTAAAGTAATCTGTTTATTACCAGGGAGGGAGTCAGCGTGGCGGCATGTTGTTGAGGTGGTGGTGGTGGGGCGCGGACAGTGGCTGCTGACGGCTGTGGGGCGCGGACAGTGGCTGCTGACGGCTGTGGGGCGCGGACAGTGGGTACTGACGGCTGTGGGGCGCGGACAGTGGGTACTGACGGCTGTGGGGCGCGGACAGTGAGTACTGACGGCTGTGGGGCGCGGACAGTGAGTACTGACGGCTGTGGGGCGCGGACAGTGGGTGGTGGTGACGGTAATGGACCGTAAAACACCATTAAAAACCCCTGTCTATAGAAGACCCTGAAACACAGACTATCCATGTTTCCACTAATGATTGTTGCCACACCAAACCCCAGTCACAGACCAGCGGTAACCCACAGACCACAAACAAAGACCATTAAAAGACTCTCACAGGCATATGGACAAGTACCCTAATCCCGGCTTATGATGCACAGGTTTCGTAAGAGGTTGTGTAAATGCTTGACGAATCGTGGACCTAGAGCCAAGCTTCCCTCGTCGCGTCGCGTATGAGTATCACTTCCGTATTAACCCAGTTATGTGACTAAATATATTTCCATTAACTGATCCAGGCTTCATCACCATTATTGTCACCATTCTCGTCACTAAGGGTCGCAGGTGATGGTGACACGGCCGCAAGCTGCACCATCTGAGCCTAAAAGGTCATATATGTGCGTCTTACACCTGATATAATCCAATATTTTTCTCAGTTGATGAGAGAGAAATTCTTGGGTCATTAAAATTACTAGCGCGAGGGCCAGGCAGCGACCGTGAAAGAAAACGGAATTTCAGAACTTTGATCAATTTACCCCAAACATTAATTTTTTAATTTATCACAAAAATAATAATAAAAAAAACGAAACCAAAGAAAATCACATTATAGCACAAAGCGAAGTTGGCAAAGAAGAAATGTAATGTGGAGAAGGAATAAAAGTAAAAATGAGAAGGGGGGGAAAAATTAGAAAGTGGAGTAATAGAGAAGAGAAAACGGGAGTTACATTACTAACATTCACTGACTTCTGCTTGGTCAGTGACGGGATATAGTTTGATTTATTTAATATATATATCACGTCGGCACCACTCCTGTGCCAGGTAAGTCCACTACGGGCTCACCATAGCCCGGGCTACTTGCCCCGCTCCTGTGCCAGGTAAGTCCACTACGGGCTCACCATACCCCGTGCTATTTGCCCCGCTCCTGTGCCAGGTAAGTCCACTACGGGCTCACCATACCCCGTGCTATTTGCCCCGCTCCTGTGCCAGCTAAGTTACGGGCTCACCATAGCCCGTGCTATTTGCCCCGCTCCTGTGCCAGCTAAGTTACGGGCTCACCATAGCCCGTGCTACTTGGAGCTTGTTCCGAGTAGCTGAATCTGTAACATATGTCATATCAACATGATAATCTCGAATGTGTCTGATCTTTTCATCCAACTGGTGATGGTACCCCTAACTGCTCATTGTTTATTGGTAATTAGCATTTACAAAATGAGTAGTTTGCATTTGGACTCGAGTTGTAGCACTTGGCTAAATCTCTTGACAGTCATGCCTTGTTACCTCGCGCCATTTAAGGTGTACCACTGGCCACAGTGGTCCATCTTCCCTGATTTATCCACGAACGAGTAATATTCCGTACATTATCGTCTGATCAAAACTATAGTCAAAGTTGTGACATTGCTCTCAGTGCCAGTTAATCATCTAGTGACGAGTAACCAGTAATTGATCATCTAGTGACGAGGAACCATTGAGCATTTCACCGGCATACAATCTCAAGGAACAGACTCCATTTTCCAAGGAATTAATCGCGGAAGAATTACACTTTCCCGTTGCCAACGATAACAACAGAGAAGCTTATCAACATGACTGGTTATCAATGCCATTAAAAGTGATGACCCTCAACATTTAGGCAGGTATTTTCCACGCAAGAGGTCGGCAATAGGGCCGACCTCTTACAAGTAATACCGTACATTAATGACCTTAATCCAACAAACACATAAGATAATCACATCGTTAGTAGTACTATTTTGTACGCTTGTTACAGCGGTCTTACACCGTAATTACGTTTTAAACCCAAGTACAATTTAGTACTTTGAACAAATCCACAGGAGCCGTGATGTGGGATCGAATCAATGCGCTTGGGTTTGAAATTTAAATTTAAATAAGTTTATTGAGGTAAAATACACACAAAGGGATGAGGTAGCTCAAGCTATTCTCACCCCGTTCAGTACATCGTGTTAATACATACATAGACACACATCACAAGCAATAAACGTATTACCGAACATTCTGAGAGATAAACATATACATTTCCTCCTTTACACATGCGCCGGGTGATCCCAGATGCACGCTCTAGTGAATTTGTTCACTGATGTATCACGATAATGTTATTTCTCTGTGTATTTGGTACTTTGTTGTAAATATTATGAGATATACAACAGAAGTTTAACTCAAGTTTCGACGAAGTTGTATATTCACACCGTTCTCAGTTGTCGAGCACTGACTCTCCAGTGATTTTTTTGGCTCGCCAGAAGCGTGAAGAGCCAGGTCCTATCCAAGCCAAAGGTCATGAGTTTGAGAAAGCGTAATATTGCTTTTAAAGACCTTTCTTGTGGTTACTATTGTCTTAGATGAGGGTTGACCGCTCTTATTACCGTCTCTCCTTGCCTCAAGCCACCGTCCACAGGCTTGCTTCGCTTCTTGTCTTCCTGCAGGTATAGCAGCAGGAGAGACGTCTTGTGGAGCTCCTTACTGTTCGAGAACTCTCATCAATCTTCCTCACATTTCCTTCTCAGTTTCTCTGATTTCTCTCTCTACCCCACCCCCCTCTCTCTCTCTCTGTCTGTCTCTCTCTCTCTCTCTCTCTCTCTCTCTCTCTCTCTCTCTCTCTCTCTCTCTCTCTCTCTCTCTCTGTCTGTCTGTCTGTCTGTCTGTCTCTCTCTCTCTCTCTCTCTCTCTCTCTCTCTCTCTCTCTCTCTCTCTCTCGTCTCTCTCGTCTCTCTCGTCTCTCTCGTCTCTCTCGTCTCTCTCGTCTCTCTCTCTCTCTCTCTCTCTCTCTCTCTCTCTCTCTCTCTCTCTCTCTCTCTCCTGAGAGAAAGACCCACGCCCACACACTCTGCCAAACCCAGGCCCCGGCAGGGTGACCCAGGCCCTGGCAGGGTGACCCAGGCTCCAGCAGGGTGACCCAGGCCCTGGCAGGGTGACCCAGGCCCCGGCAGGGTGACCCAGCATCAACCATCACAGCAAACCACTCCCCCAGACCAGCGGGCGTTCACGAGCGATATATTTAATGTATCGGCGTCCCTTTCACGATTTACAGCACAGTTAATACATGTAATTGACGAGCCATCGTCTGTTGGCCTTGCTGGATGCACCCCGCGTCCTCCCAGGCTAACTCACCCACGCTCTCCCAGGCTAACTCACCCACGTTCTCCCAGGCTAACTCACCCACGTCCTCCCAGGCTAACTCACCCACGTTCTCCCAGGCTAACTCACCCACGTCCTCCCAGGCTAACTCACCCACGTTCTCCCAGGCTAACTCACCCACGTCCTCCCAGGCTAACTCACCCGCGTCCTCCCACGCTGACGTCCCCATGTTAGGGAGTTAGCATGGGTGGATATAAATAGGGACTACCACGCATGGGTCAAAAGTACATCTACAGTATCTTTCATCCTCATGTTCTCGCACGCTATCTCAGGCTTAGGTTGACAACACAGTCAGCATTTACCAACCTTTAGCACTGTATCCTATGCGGTTTTAGCTGGGTACAGGCTGGTATAGCAGCTGTATCCCCGCCAAAATACAGACTGGAGGTAGTATAGCCGTTCCTCCTCCTCCTCTCCCCTCTCCAGGTAGCGTTGCTCACCCGCAGGCAGTCAGTGAATCACCACAATAATGCCGTATATCAGCATGTGTTTTCCAGAGAACCTTTTTCCAAGATGGAGAGGAGGATTATAATGATGTCATAAATATTCCCACAATGGTCGCCTTCGCGACACTTTGTGATAAAACCCGTAACGAACGACACAAAGAATGGAAAGAAAGATTTTCCTGCCCCTTATCGACACCGTTTGTCCGAGTTAGGCAATCCTGCGCCAATAGCATTTTTACATACTGTAATACGAAGGCGAGACAAGGGGTGTGTGTGCGCCCCCTCGGGTCAAAGGGCACCTGTTATGCCATACTAGGTGTGAAGATTTGGCTCACTAACTTGAGAGAAGTCTTCACTGATGATGGACAGGTGGGACATAGTTCACCACCTGTCTTATGAGCAGGACGAGGAAGCTGGCACGGTGTATGACACAGCACCAGCTGGAGACATGAAACATGCCACAGCACAAGGTGTAGATATGAGACATGCCACAAGGTGTAGACATGAGACATGCCACAAGGTGTAGACATGAGACATGCCACAAGGTGTAGACATGAGACATGCCACAAGGTGTAGACATGAGACATGCCACAAGGTGTAGACATGAGACATGCCACAAGGTGTAGACATGAGACATGCCACAAGGTGTAGACATGAGACATGCCACAAGGTGTAGACATGAGACATGCCACAAGGTGTAGACATGAAACATACCACAAGGTGAAGACATAAGACATGCCATAACACAAGAGGGAAGGGGGGGCCAGGAGACTCCATCATCACTGCACCAGACAAGGTTACTCACAGTGATGAAAACCAAGTGATGATCACCTCATCCGCCAGATGTGGCGGATGAGGAGGTGAGGGATGAGACAACCAGATGAGGGAGAGACTTCACCGACACCAGAGATAAACTTTACCCCTCACATTCCTCCGTTGTTGATGTCAAAACAGCGTCGGGGGCGGTGGAGCTGCCTTATCAGGCCGCTAAGACCATTACCTGCCGTTCAGAGATGACGAGAGGAGCTGCCACATTTTCAGGATGAAACGTAGGAGGTAGGGAACTGCCATAGGCAGATCAGGGTAGCATCGAATGCCGAATATCTCAGCTGATGAGATACCCCTCTGTCTCAATATATCTGTCTATCTCTAGTGTCTCGGTGTGTCGAACTGTGCTTCAACGTGTCCCCCTGTGTCTCACTGAAGGAAGGAGTGTATTGAGGTAAGGGGTGAAGGGTTTGCAGTGACTATGACATGTGTGTGTGTCAAGTAACATAGGAGAAGGTGGTGCACATGTGACTACGAGTGAATAGGGGAGGCAGTAGGAGGAATGCTGAAAGACGGAAGACAAGAATGATAGGGAGGACCAGGTGTTGACGTCAACTACACATATATAATTGCCTATTAAAACTAAGGTATGATAGGTATAATTATTTTGATATTTTTGCAGAAACCAGTACTTGATGTTTTACTAAATAAGACAAAAAAAAATATTTTGAGTTTTTCTTGTAACATTTTAATTAAAGGTCACGGAGGTCTGAGAGTCGTTAGACGGTTCTCATGGGTGCCTATGGCACCGTGCCATGCTGTACTCGGTTGATGGTGGCCGACTCCAAGTTAGGCACATACACAACACCAATATATATATATATATATATATATATATATATATATAT
Organism: Procambarus clarkii; assembly: GCF_040958095.1. Taxonomy (NCBI): domain Eukaryota; kingdom Metazoa; phylum Arthropoda; class Malacostraca; order Decapoda; family Cambaridae; genus Procambarus; species Procambarus clarkii. The sequence continues at coordinate 21,408,657 of NC_091214.1, forward strand.
ATATATATATATATATATATATATATATATATATATATATATATATATATATATATAAAGATAAAAACAACTGGTCTCAAAAATGCAATTAAACCACATTGAAAAAAGCTTATCATTTGTTCAATGTAGTTCAATTGTATGTGTGTGTGTGTGTGTGTGTGTGTGTGTGTGTGTGTGTGTGTGTGTATTTACTATTTGTGCCTGCAGGATAGAGCTGTTAGCTCTCGGACCCCACCTTTTAATCGTCGGTTGTTTAATGTGCTGACTTCCGATCTATTTTCTCTATGATATCTTCTACATATTTCACACACACACACACACACACACACACACACACACACACACACACACACACACACACACACACACACACACACACACACACACACACACACACACACACATACACACACACACACACACACACACACACACACACACACACACACAGGATACAGAATAGGAGATGAAGTACTTAATGAAACAGACAGAGAGAAAGATCTAGGAGTTGATATCACACCAAACCTGTCTCCTGAAGCCCACATAAAGAGAATAACGTCTGCGGCATATGCGAGGCTGGCTAACATCAGAACGGCGTTCAGGAACCTGTGTAAGGAATCATTCAGAATCTTGTACACCACATATGTAAGACCAATCCTGGAGTATGCGGCCCCAGCATGGAGCCCGTACCTTGTCAAGCACAAGACGAAGCTGGAAAAAGTCCAAAGGTATGCTACTAGACTAGTCCCAGAACTAAGAGGCATGAGTTATGAGGAAAGGCTGCGGGAAATGCACCTCACGACACTGGAAGACAGAAGAGTAAGGGGGGACATGATCACAACCTACAAAATCCTCAGGGGAATCGACCGGGTAAACAAGGATGAACTTTTCAACACTGGTGGGACGCGAACAAGGGGACACAGGTGGAAGCTGAGTACCCAAATGAGCCACAGAGACGTTAGAAAGAACTTTTTCAGTGTCAGAGTAGTTAGCAAATGGAATGCATTAGGAAGTGATGTGGTGGAGGCTGACTCCATTCACAGTTTCAAATGTAGATATGATAGAGCCCAATAGGCTCAGGAATCTGTACACCAGTTGATTGACGGTTGAGAGGCGGGACCAAAGAGCCAGAGCTCAACCCCCGCAAGCACAATTAGGTGAGTACAATTAGGTGAGTACACACACACACACACACACACACACACACACACACACACACACACACACACACACACACACACACACACACACATCCCCAGGATGCAGCCTGTAGCAGCTAAATACCTCCCAGATACTCAATTACTGGCAGGAGAACAGGAACATCAGGTGAGAGAAACTCTTGACATTTCTTTCTGCCTCGCCTGGGAATGGAACCCGGGCCCCTTAGGACAAGGACCTCAAAGCGCTGTCCACTCGGCTGCCAGAACCTGTGTGTGTGTGTGTGTGTGTGTGTGTGTGTGTGTGTGTGTGTGTGTGTGTGTGTGTGTGTGTGTGTGTGTGTGTTAATGGTACAGAGTTAATTGACATGCCCATCAATTAACAAACGAAGAAATTGTAAATGATGCTTCTTAATTTATGTACTGAAGATGCAACTGGTCACTTACCTATGACGCTGCTGTCACATCTATGATGACAAACTGAATAACAATACACACAATTCCTTCTCTTCAAAGAATACAGCTTTATATTTCCTTTCACCATTATACCCATCTCAGCTGCTCAAGTCACATATAAAACTCTACATAATGACATGCACAGTTTCTTACTCCGAACCCCATCCTTTTGTAAGCTACAGCAGGGTGCTTTTTGTGTGTTTATTTTTGCATTTGTTGCTTTTCTTCAAGTCTCCGTTTGGTTTTAATATGGAGCGGCCGTTTTCTTTTCTCGTGGGCCAAGCCATCTTATTAAGCTAGACATTCCCGGGCTCCGAAGCGAGGCTTGCGTCACGCGGAACCTCGTATTGCTTCACGTTTTTTATTCAATTTGTGTTACTTTTGCGTCTCTGTTTTATAATAATTTGTGTATATTTGCCAAACTTTCAGCTTTCATTCGTGGTTTGAAGACGGACTCTATTTCAGGACTTATTATATAAGGATTACAATTATTACATACACCACAAGACCAATTTATTTGGATCAATCCCGCTATTACTATCGACTGCAGCGTCTCAGGTCTCCTCTTACAGCTATTTCAGGATACAATTTACGTTTCTTAACTGCCTCCTTAACAGCCTTTCTTTCAGTCACTTTCCCTCCCCTCCCTCCTCCATCCCACCTTTCTCCTTCCTTCCATTCTCTGTCACTCCTGCTTCTCCTTCATTCCTTTACTCTTCCTTCCCTCTTTCCTTACCTCATCTCATACATCTGGCACCCATTCCTCACATCTGGCACCCAAGCCACACATCTGACACCCAAGCCACACATCTGACACCCAACTCTTACATCTGACACCCGTCACACATCTGACACCCAAGCCACACATCTGACACCCAAGCCACACATCTGACACCCAACCCACACATCTGACACCCAACTCTTACATCTGACACCCAAGCCACACATCTGACATCCAACCCACACATCTGACATCCAACCCACACATCTGACACCCAAGCCACACATCTGACATCCAACCCACACATCTGACACCCAACCCTCACTATACTATACACTATAACAACAACAACAACTTTATAACCTCCAGGCGCAAAGACACTTCAAGATGTTACAAGACCCAAGGACCACATTCACTCCAAACATCTACCACCTACGGGTTACTCATGCCCATGCCACCTCTTGTGGTGACGTAATCAATCACTTCGCAACCATTAGAACTCTGCCTCTGATAAGGTTAACGATAGTTAACGAAACGCATCTTAGCATTAGGCCAAATAAAATCGTAGAAAGGAACTTTGTAGTTATTTCCTCCAACTTCCTTCTCAGGTGAAGAAAAATATAAGAAAAACAGAGAAGATTCACGCTAGAATCATTAATCTCACCCTTTATATATATATATATATATATATATATATATATATATATATATATATATATATATATATATATATATATATATATATATATATATAATACCATAACAAGTAGGGTTGAAATAACTCACAACCAGTTACAACTTCATGTGTCACAAAACATGACATATAATTTTAAAATGAAGCTGGGATATTGGAAGTATGTGAAGGCGGGAAATATATGGCGGGCGGGTAGGGTCGGATCCCCCCGCTGCCACCATTAATCTCGCCTCACTTGATAATCATGTTGGCCTGATGACTCGACTCGTACACTCAAACATTGATACTGATCAGCATTGACACCAGTAGGCAGCCACACCCACACACACACACACACACACACACACACACACACACACACACACACACACACACACACACACACACACACACACTACCAAATGTCAACATATGAGTTTGAGAGTTACTGTATTTGTTGGTTATTGTATTTCTTTAACTGTTGTATGTTTGGGGTTACTGTATTAGTTAAGTGTTGTATGTGTGAGCTACTGTATTTGTCAATTGTTGTATTTGTGAGCTATTGTGCTTTTGTATTCGTCAGCTATTGTGCTGGTGTATTCGTCAGCTATTATGCTGTTGTATTCATCAGCTATTATGCTGTTGTATTTGTCAGCTATTGTATTTATGATCTGTTGCATTTGTGAGGTATGTACTTCTCAGTAGGATCGCATCGAGTTTCTAAATGGTGACGCTCAGTAGGATGGCATCGAACTTCTGAATGTTGGCCCCACTGCAATAGGACATTGAACTTCTGAAGGCTGACCTCCAGCAGGAGGCCATAGAAGGCCTAATGGTCTGCCTACATCCCTCGGCTTGAAGCAGGAGCGCCTGCCTGTGAAGCGTAGACCTAGCAAGGGGAACTGTCTGGCGACAGGCTCGATATCAACTCGGAAACTGTGGTAATTGTAGGTCACAGTTCAGAGATCACCTGGATTACCTTTATCGTAGATTCCATGAAACTACAAAATAAATACCCTCAGTCTCATTTTACTACAATGATGTTATTGTGGAGACACTATCCCTACACCTATATTTGTTTATATAATTAGTGGATTATGTATAGAACATAATCCCTTATACAAAGTGCACATTATTTTATAGGTAACTAAATGGGGTACCCGGAGGGGTCAGGGTCGACCTGGTCTGTCTCTTTGCATCTGTCTCTATCACACGTAACATCCTCGGACGTAACATCCTGGGACGGGCAGGACAATACCTGACGGAAGGGGGTCAACAGTCTAAGACGGGCTGGACAATACCTGTGAGAGTCAGCAGGACGCGACGACACATGGAGGAGTCTCCAGCACCACACATTGGGTCGTCGTGGTGACGTCTTCCTGAGCCAGATGACTGCTGAAGCTGCTCCTGCAGGAGCAACAGCAGTCCCTCCTGTCACCAGTTAACTGGTCCGCTGGCAACTGTTGCTTCGGGCGGCGCGGGAGTGACTTGGCCTAAGTTGGGAGTTAGAAGACTGAGCCAACACACATGGCTCACTACTGCACTATACTGCCCCGCCACCCACTACACACCACGCCATACTACAACACATCACCACGCTAACATATACTATCAGCCACCGGCTGCACACCCATCGCCACCAGCCAATAGTAAACTATCCCCAGACGCTACCATCAAGTAGTCTTATCACACTCCACCAAGTGGTCAACACAGCTTCCCTTATCCAGGTGGCAAGTGGGGTCACGTGGGCTGGTGTAAGGTAGGGGAGGCGAGATGTGTGAGAGAGGGAGTGTGAGAGTGGCAGCGACGCACGTCCGGCTATAACCGTGGTAAAGGCCACACTGACTCCCTGGTTGGCGACCATCCCACCAGCTGCTGCTGCTGCTGCTGCTGCCAACGCCAAGCTGACCCAGAGAAGCTACTATTCCTCTCCCATCTCTCTCCCTCCCTCCCTCTCATTCTTCTTGTCAATTACTATTTGTTTTTATCTCTTCGCTTGCTGGCTTAGCATATTTTAGAGATTTTGCAGCTGTTTTGAGCTATAGTAAAGGTATACATTTTTTTCAGCCAGTGTGTACACAGTGGCAGGCTGCGGGATGGTCCCTTGTGGCACAATTGTGTCGCTTGTATTGTTTCGGTGTGGCATCTTGCAACACTAGTCTACTGTTTAGTAGGCTGCATGATGGCACCTTGTGGCACTAGTGCATTACTTGGCTCTGGAAGGGGAGGGGGGTATCTATGAGTGAATAAACTTTCATTCATCCGGTCTCATTCACTTATCTTTTCTATATTCATTCACCGGGACGTACAATCATTTATGTATACAGCGTTCAGAACGCAACATTTTATACTGCCGTCAGAGTAGAGCCTCGTCCTACACTTTGTGATCTAAACTCTTTTGAAAATTATATATATATATATATATATATATATATATATATATATATATATATATATATATATATATATATATATATATATATATTGCCCTAAAATCATAATGAAATTATTCAATGAAAATATAGTACTTGAAAATAATGCTACTTTATTAGCAGCATAATTAGAAACTAGCTACATCTGGAGGGAATTCTCGCTACTACACAAGATTCTAAATTCGCTACACTCTCGGGCTCTAGTGGCTACACAAGGTGCCACCCTTGACTACACCCTCGGGCTCTAGTGGCTACACAAGGTGCCACCCTTGGCTACACCCTCGGGCTCTAGTGGCTACACAAGGTGCCACCCTTGACTACACCCTCGGGCTCTAGTGGCTACACAAGGTGCCACCCTTGGCTACACCCTCGGGCTCTAGTGGCTACACAAGGTGCCACCCTTGACTACACCCTCGGGCTCTAGTGGCTACACAAGGTGCCACCCTTGGCTACACCCTCGGGCTCTAGTGGCTACACAAGGTGCCACCCTTGACTACACCCTCGGGCTCTAGCGGCTACACAAGGTGCCACCCTTGACTACACCCAGAGGCACCAGTGGCTACACAAGGTGCCACCGTTGGCTACACCCTCGGGCTCTAGCGGCTACACAGGGTGACACTCTTGGCTAAGCAATTAGCACGTGTGAATAAGTGTGTGTGGAGCGCCTCCGTCTCTGAATACCATTATGCCCCATTACCATACGCGTGGCAGCGATGACAAGCAGAGTCTGGCCAATAATTACCCGCCAGGAGCCAACGGTTTAACATTAAGTTAACATGAACATTAACATCAATGTTTTCACCACTCTGTTTTAACACACACAACATATGTCCTGGTAGTTACCACATACACCAGCATGGAGGTACTAGCAGACCAACATAGAGGTACCAACAGACCAACATGGAGGTACCAACAGACCAACATGGAGGTACCAACACATCAACATGGAGGTACCAACAGACCAACATGGAGGTACCAACAGACCAACATGGAGGTACCAACACACCAACATGGAGGTACCAACACACCAGCATGAAGATCAACTCATCCTCCAACAATTGTAGCACTTCTAGCAACTATAGATGGAACGTACCAAAATAGACTGTTGTACCCAAAAAGGTAGTTTTCTACTCTCAGACTGGCAGGCTAACTCTAAATGGCGAGATAATAACAGGAACAGTAACTAGAACTAAACTATCTTTCATTTGGGCTGGACGGTAGAGCGACGGTCTCGCTTCATGCAGGTCGGCGTTCAATCCCCAACGTTCCAAGTGGTTGAACACCATTCCTTTCCTCCCGTCCCATCCCAAATCCTTATCCTAACCCACTTCCAAGTGCTATATAGTCTAATGGCTTGGCGCTTTCCCCTGATAGTTCCCTCCCACCCCTCTCTCCTCCGCCCATAGGATTATAGTGCTGGCTCTACCATCACACAGCCTTTGGATCCACTGGTCTGTTGTGGCTTCATGTAATTTGAATACATTTACAGTTGCAGGCGACGAGTCACAATAACGTGGCTGAAGAATGTTGACCAGACCACACACACTGGAAGGTGAAGGGACGACGACGACGTTTCGGTCCGTCCTGGACCATTCTCAAGTCGATTGTCGACTTGAGAATGGTCCAGGACGGACCGAAACGTCGTCGTCCCATTGTCGACTTGAGAATGGTCCAGGACGGACCGAAACGTCGTCGTCCCTTCACCTTCTAGTGTGTGGTCTGGTCAACATTCACACTCGCCGTCTCTCTTACGCTGGCATAGGCTGGGTCGACAAAAGGGTAAACAGAATATCTTTCTTAAAATAATGACTTTTACGCTCCTCCAGTAAGGTCGCAACGACCATTTCTCAGGTCAGCTCCCACGACGCCTTACACCTATCCACATTCCTCCAATGGACAACCCCGCAATAAAGACGGTGTCGTACAGGCATGCCAAAGGTTTGGTACCATGTTCGCTCACGTAACTTTCAAAGCTTGTATGAAAAACATAAACTTGTATCATATCTCAGTGAAGAAAGGCAGTTTAAGAGGCAAAATATGCTAAACATATGCTGATCTTATGCAGAGGACACAAACGTAGCTTTCTTTCACAAAAGCTCTTCTTTTGCAGAGGATAATAAGTGCAACGATTCGAAAACTTTGTTTTCAGGTCCTAAAGCTGCTCTGCTAGACTTAACAACTTGTTTGTTCAAGATGCGGCGTAACAGGACGCATCTCGTCCTGGCGCAACCACTTGGACTGGAGGGTAGAACGACGGTCTCCGTTCATGCAGGTCGGCGTTCAATCCCCCGACCGTTCATAAGGGGTTGGGCACCATTCCTTTCCCCTCGTCCCATCATAAATTCTTACTGAGTGTGGGTAAAGAGAGAGTGTGTGTGTGTGTGTGTGTATGTGTGTGTGTGTGTGTGTGTGTGTGTGTGTGTGTGTATGTGTGTGTGTGTGTGTGTGTGTGTGTGTGTGTGTGTGTGTGTGTGTGTGTGTGTGTGTGTGTGTGTGTGTGTGTGTGTGTGTGTGTGTGTGTGTTAGTCGTATTGGAGAATCATGTGTTTCTGGTACGGATGGGCAGGGAAAGCTGTTTGTTGATTGGTTAGCGAGTATGTATACTTGTACAAGTGACATTAAAACTCACCCGAGATACAGTCACACACACACACACACACACACACACACACACACACACACACACACACACACACACACACATGCTAGACTGGCCAACATAAGAACTGCCTTCAGAAACTTGTGTAAGGAATCTTTCAGAACCCTGTATACCACTTATGTAAGACCAATCCTGGAGTATGCAGCTCCAGCCTGGAGTCCATACCTAGTTAAACACAAGACAAAGTTAGAGAAGATTCAGCGGTATGCCACCAGGCTCGTCCCGGAACTGAGAGGATTGAGCTACGAGGAAAGGCTAAAGGAGCTGAACCTCACATCCCTGGAAAACAGAAGAGTAAGGGGAGACATGATAACCACCTACAAAATTCTCAGGGGAATTGACAGGGTGGACAAAGACAAACTCTTCAGCACGGGTGGGACACGAACAAGGGGACACAGGTGGAAACTTAGTACCCAGATGAGCCACAGAGACGTTAGAAAGAATTTTTTCAGTGTCAGAGTAGTTAATAAATGGAATGCACTAGGAAGTGATGTGGTGGAGGCTGACTCCATACACAGTTTCAAATGTAGATATGATAGAGCCCAGTAGGCTCAGGAATCTGTACACCAGTTGATTGACAGTTGAGAGGCGGGACCAAAGAGCCAAAGCTCAACCCCCGCAAGCACAATTAGGTGAGTACAATTAGGTGAGTACACACACACACACACACACACACACTGACAGCCGAGGATACATATGTGATCCTTATTAAAGTCTCCATTCATGTTTGTGAATGTCTTCTGAGGCGGAGTGCATGGTGTGCAACACCTACACACCACCTTCAACACCCACCTACACCCCACCACCACCACCAGCCGTGTCACAAGACACTGGTGTAGGCCCGCCAGAGACCCTCAACACCCACCTACACCCCACCACCACCACCACCAGCCGTGTCACAAGACACTGGTGTAGGCCCGCCAGAGACCCTCAACACCCACCTACACCCCACCACCACCACCACCAGCCGTGTCACAAGACACTGGTGTAGGCCCGCCAGAGACCCTCAACACCCACCTACACCCCACCACCACCACCACCACCAGCCGTGTCACAAGACACTGGTGTAGGCCCGCCAGAGACCCTCAACACCCACCTACACCCCACCACCACCACCACCACCACCACCAGCCGTGTCACAAGACACTGGTGTAGGCCCGCCAGAGACCCTCAACACCCACCTACACCCCACCACCACCACCAGCACCACCAGCCGTGTCACAAGACACTGGTGTAGGCCCGCCAGAGACCCTCAACACCCACCTACACCCCACCACCACCACCACCACCACCACCAGCCGTGTCACAAGACACTGGTGTAGGCCCGCCAGAGACCCTCAACACACACCTACACCCCACCACCACCACCACCACCACCACCAGCCGTGTCACAAGACACTGGTGTAGGCCCGTCAGAGACCCTCAACACCCACCTACACCCCACCACCACCACCAGCACCACCAGCCGTGTCACAAGACACTGGTGTAGGCCCGCCAGAGACCCTCAACACCCACCTACACCCCACCACCACCACCACCACCACCAGCCGTGTCACAAGACACTGGTGTAGGCCCGCCAGAGACCCTCAACACCCACCTACACCCCACCACCACCACCACCACCACCAGCCGTGTCACAAGACACTGGTGTAGGCCCGCCAGAGACCCTCAACACCCACCTACACCCCACCACCACCACCACCACCACCAGCCGTGTCACAAGACACTGGTGTAGGCCCGCCAGAGACCCTCAACACCCACCTACACCCCACCACCACCACCAGCACCACCAGCCGTGTCACAAGACACTGGTGTAGGCCCGCCAGAGACCCTCAACACCCACCTACACCCCACCACCACCACCACCACCACCAGCCGTGTCACAAGACACTGGTGTAGGCCCGCCAGAGACCCTCAACACCCACCTACACCCCACCACCACCACCACCACCACCAGCCGTGTCACAAGACACTGGTGTAGGCCCGCCAGAGACCCTCAACACACACCTACACCCCACCACCACCACCACCAGCACCACCAGCCGTGTCACAAGACACTGGTGTAGGCCCGCCAGAGACCCTCAACACACACCTACACCCCACCACCACCACCACCAGCACCACCAGCCGTGTCACAAGACACTGGTGTAGGCCCGCCAGAGACCCTCAACACCCACCTACACCCCACCACCACCACCACCACCACCACCAGCCGTGTCACAAGACACTGGTGTAGGCCCGCCAGAGACCCTCAACACCCACCTACACCCCACCACCACCACCACCACCACCAGCCGTGTCACAAGACACTGGTGTAGGCCCGCCAGAGACCCTCAACACACACCTACACCCCACCACCACCACCAGCACCACCAGCCGTGTCACAAGACACTGGTGTAGGCCCGCCAGAGACCCTCAACACACACCTACACCCCACCACCACCACCACCACCACCAGCCGTGTCACAAGACACTGGTGTAGGCCCGCCAGAGACCCTCAACACCCACCTACACCCCACCACCACCACCAGCACCACCAGCCGTGTCACAAGACACTGGTGTAGGCCCGCCAGAGACCCTCAACACACACCTACACCCCACCACCACCACCACCACCACCACCAGCCGTGTCACAAGACACTGGTGTAGGCCCGCCAGAGACCCTCAACACCCACCTACACCCCACCACCACCACCACCAGCACCACCAGCCGTGTCACAAGACACTGGTGTAGGCCCGCCAGAGACCCTCAACACACACCTACACCCCACCACCACCACCACCACCACCACCAGCCGTGTCACAAGACACTGGTGTAGGCCCGCCAGAGACCCTCAACACACACCTACACCCCACCACCACCACCACCACCACCACCAGCCGTGTCACAAGACACTGGTGTAGGCCCGCCAGAGACCCTCAACACCCACCTACACCCCACCACCACCACCAGCACCACCAGCCGTGTCACAAGACACTGGTGTAGGCCCGCCAGAGACCCTCAACACACACCTACACCCCACCACCACCACCACCACCACCACCAGCCGTGTCACAAGACACTGGTGTAGGCCCGCCAGAGACCCTCAACACCCACCTACACCCACCACCACCACCACCAGCACCACCAGCCGTGTCACAAGACACTGGTGTAGGCCCGCCAGAGACCCTCAACACACACCTACACCCCACCACCACCACCACCACCACCACCAGCCGTGTCACAAGACACTGGTGTAGGCCCGCCAGAGACCCTCAACACCCACCTACACCCCACCACCATCACCACCACCAGCACCAGCCGTGTCACAAGACACTGGTGTAGGCCCGCCAGAGACCCTCAACACCCACCTACACCCCACCACCATCACCACCACCAGCACCAGCCGTGTCACAAGACACTGGTGTAGGCCCGCCAGAGACCCTCAACACCCACCTACACCCCACCACCACCACCACCACCACCAGCCGTGTCACAAGACACTGGTGTAGGCCCGCCAGAGACCCTCAACACCCACCTACACCCCACCACCACCACCACCACCACCAGCCGTGTCACAAGACACTGGTGTAGGCCCGCCAGAGACCCTCAACACCCACCTACACCCCACCACCACCACCACCACCACCACCAGCCGTGTCACAAGACACTGGTGTAGGCCCGCCAGAGACCCTCAACACCCACCTACACCCCACCACCACCACCACCACCACCAGCCGTGTCACAAGACACTGGTGTAGGCCCGCCAGAGACCCTCAACACACACCTACACCCCACCACCACCACCACCACCACCAGCCGTGTCACAAGACACTGGTGTAGGCCCGCCAGAGACCCTCAACACCCACCTACACCCCACCACCACCACCACCACCACCACCAGCCGTGTCACAAGACACTGGTGTAGGCCCGCCAGAGACCCTCAACACCCACCTACACCCCACCACCACCACCACCACCACCACCAGCCGTGTCACAAGACACTGGTGTAGGCCCGCCAGAGACCCTCAACACCCACCTACACCCCACCACCACCACCACCACCACCACCAGCCGTGTCACAAGACACTGGTGTAGGCCCGCCAGAGACCCTCAACACCCACCTACACCCCACCACCACCACCACCACCACCACCAGCCGTGTCACAAGACACTGGTGTAGGCCCGCCAGAGACCCTCAACACCCACCTACACCCCACCACCACCACCACCACCACCAGCCGTGTCACAAGACACTGGTGTAGGCCCGCCAGAGACCCTCAACACACACCTACACCCCACCATCACCACCACCACCACCAGCCGTGACACAAGACACTGGTGTAGGCCCGCCAGAGACCCTCAACACCCACCTACACCCCACCACCACCACCACCACCACCACCAGCCGTGTCACAAGACACTGGTGTAGGCCCGCCAGAGACCCTCAACACCCACCTACACCCCACCACCACCACCACCACCACCACCAGCCGTGTCACAAGACACTGGTGTAGGCCCGCCAGAGACCCTCAACACACACCTGCTGCCTCATATATTCCTTAAGTATCTCCCTAGCGCTCTGCCTGTCTTCCACCAGAGAAGTTAAGACAGTGTTTTCTTTCACACCTAAATTTCTACTAATACAACTTTTTAAAATGATACAAAAGCCCACTTAAAGTCCTCGTCCAGAGAATAATTCACAATAACGTGGCTGAAACTATAGAACCAAATCTATGCCTGTGAAAAGAGAGTGATGATTGACTGTGGCGCCGGGACGGGGGTTAGTTTATTGTGCACCCCATACTCCTTTTGTGAGAAGGTTATCTTGAGATCTTGAGGTTGTCTTGAGATGATTTCGGGGCTTTAGTGTCCCCGCGGCCCGGTCCTCGACCAGGCCTCCACCCCCAGGAAGCAGCAGCCCGTGACAGCTGACTAACACCCAGGTACCTATTTTACTGCTAGGTAACAGGGGCATAGGGTGAAAGAAACTCTGCCCATTGTTTCTCGCCGGCGCCTGGGATCGAACCCGGGACCACAGGATCACAAGTCCAGCGTGCTGTCCGCTCGGCCGACCGGCTCCCTTATCGCATGCTTATCTGTAACAACAGCATGCAATAGTCGTGTGTAATAGTATCGTGTGATAGTTACCCTCTCATATGTACGTAAACATAATTAATTAATTATCTTAATTAATTATCTTCAATCTATTCTCAAGGAGAAGATACCTTTACCTTCCCCTTGGAGGTAATCACTTCAAAACCACTAATTAATTAGTGTTATTATCTACTCCCTATCCATGGTTAGGTTAAGTTATGTATAAATTAGGATAAGGTTAAATTAGATTAAGGTTAGGTTAGGCTTCGGGTGGTTTAGTTATGTTAATATTGCATTGTTCTCAAACATGTGAAATATGAAATTCAAAAATTTTGAATATCCCCCAAAATTTCATTTACAGAAAACCAAATTCTTTGGCCTGTTTCAAAGAAAACTACAGCATACACATTTTATATTTTAAACCAACGATTTACAACGCAATAAAGTTATAACCTGAAAAAAATATTTTCTCTATTTAGAACACAGATTCACTTGCCAGTTTACAAGTAGACTATTATTGGAGCTGTAATGTGCTTTCAGACCATCACAAATATCCAGGTGTTTAACTAGGGCGGCTGGCAGGTTATTAGAACCACTGTGCCCTGAGAAGGGCCTGCTTAATACCTATCCTCCCCGTTCTCTTGATTTGCCACAACATACAAAATAAAGGGTACTAAAATGCATGAACCCAGGCCACCCATCAACCCAAACCCCTCCACCTGTTTTCTATGCATAGAAAATGTAGATATGTCTGTGCAGTTACTTTTTCATTGTACTTTTTTCGACCTGTCTATTTGTACGTTGGGGATCATAGCATAGAGAATGAGGCGCAGCAGTTGACATGGTGGGTTGTCCCTTTGGCCACAGCTTCCACACACACACACACACACACACACACACACACACACACACACACACACACCCCTTAGTACCCAGATGAGCCACAGAGACGTTAGAAAGAATTTTTTCAGTGTCAGGGTAGTTAACAAATGGAATGCATTAAGTAGTGTTGTGGTGGAGGCTGACCCCATACACAGTTTCAAATGTAGATATGATAGAGCCCAATAGGCTCAGGAATCTGTACACCAGTTGAGAGGAGGCGGGACCAAAGAGCCAGAGCTCAACCCCAGCAAACACAACTAGGTGAGTACCTACGTTAAGAACCCCCAACCACTTCCTGTTGACTATGACGTTACTCAACTGATTGATTGATTGATAAAGATTAAGCCACCCAAAAGGTGGCACGGGCATGAATAACCCGTAAGTGGAGGCCTTTTTGAGCCATTACCAGTATCAATAGATGATACTGGAGATCTGTGGAGGTGCGACTGCACCCTGCGTGACGGGAGATGTCTCCTGTGATTGCTCAACCTTCAACAGCCTCTCCTATACTCACAATCAACTCCGCCCTTTTCTTACGGCACCTGCACCTTGTTCATTACCACTTTCCCATCCCCTTTCTCTTACATTAATGATAGGCAGAGGGGAAGGGGAAAGTGTTAACACTTCCCCTTTCCCCTCTCTCCCCACCATTTCCCACTACGACCACACCACGCTACGATATCCCAAGCTACGATAATCCCCAATAACACGTCGCTATTTACGATAAGAGAATTGTGTCACTTGGATCCTCGGGTCAAAAGTGTGCACTTAATTGTACAATGAATCACAGTCAGTGTCAAGGGAGTGAGCAATGGGATTAGTGGTCTCACTTTACGCGATAAATCTCTGCCCGAGCTGCCCTATATCATGGTAATTATCAATTAACACCTTAATCGCTCTAAAACAAATGGATCTTAAAAAATCATAGAATATAACCCTGTGATGATGCGGCAGGTCAACCGGCTAGGAACGTGATATATATATGGCCTGGCTGATCGAACAATACCAGGCTGTTGTGTGGGGTGATTTGTTGAATATAGCGTGCGTTGTGTGTAGGTGGCGCGCGCGCGCGCGTGTGTGTACTCACCTATTTGTGCTTGCAGGATCGAGCATTGATTCTTGGATCCCGCCTTTCTAGCGTATGTGTGTGTGTATTAGTGGATATAATAGAGGAAAAAATATATTTGTTAGAAAGGCGGGGTCCAAGAGATAATAGCTCGCTCGATTCTGCAGACACAAAGAGTAAATATATAAATAGTAAACACACGCACACACACACACACACACACACACACACACACACACACACACACACACACACACACACACACACACACACACACACACCGCATCGGTGGCGGGTCGAAAGCGGGCCGAAAGAGCAAAGCTCAACCCCCGCAAACACAACTAGGTGACTAGGTGAATACAAACGATTCAATGCTACGACAACGTCGTTTGCCTGGGAATAGGTGCACGAACCAGAGTATTACTGAAGCAATGAGCTCGAGGATGTCTTTGCACACTCCTCGCCACTCCACCATCAAAATACCCAGAAGCAAACGTTGTTATCTTGCCAAAAGTGCATTTATAGTTTGGCGTTGGCAAAAATAATTGCAAAGATTAGTATCGCTGCATACTGTTATTCCGGCGTCGCCTGCCTAGTACACCATGTGTTAGATTTACATATGGGTCACGAGTTAATTTAGGTAACACTAAGGTATAGGTTAAGTAATAATTGTAATTAAGAAGCAATTAGATGCTTATCTTAACATACTAAGAAGGCTAGGTGAGGTCGGTGTTTTCTATGAAGCTTTTCAAGGTAAACTAAAATATTCACAATCAATTAGTATGTCACATATGCACTTATTAAATAAGCCAATATTGACTAAAAGCAAGTGCGAGAACGGGTTGCCCTGAATGACATTACGTGAGAGCAGTATAGGGTCCACCATAGGGTATAGGGTCCAGAGAGCAGTATAGAGGTTATCTTGAGGTTATCTTGAGATGATTTCGGGGCTTTAGTGTCCCCACGGCCCGGTCCTCGACCAGGCCTCCACCCCCAGGAAGCAGCCCGTGACAGCTGACTAACACCCAGATACCTATTTTACTGCTAGGTAACAGGGGCATAGGGTGAAAGAAACTCTGCCCATTGTTTCTCTCCGGCGTCCGGGATCGAACCCGGGACCACAGGATCACAAGTCCAGTGTGCTGTCCGCTCGGCCGACCGGCTCCCTGAGTCCAAGTATTGCTTCAGTAATACGACAGTAACCTTCATAACCCCCACATCAATACATACAGGCGTACAGAAGCAGACCTTGTGAACCACAGTGTGAAGCACCACCAGCCACCAACAGCAGCAGCAGCAGCAGCAGCCAGCGACCTCTCTCACTCATCACCTCATACCTAAATGCAGCGAAAAGAATAACGAGACGAGTTACTGCCTCAGAGATGAGAGACATGACGCACTGACACTCACACCAGCGTCACTCACACTAGCGTCACTCACACCAGCGTCACTCACACTAGCGTCACTCACACCAGCGTCACTCACACCAGCGTCACTCACACCAGCGTCACTCACACCAGCGTCACTCACACTAGCGTCACTCACACCAGCGTCACTCACACTAGCGACACTCACACCAGCGTCACTCACACCAGCGTCACTCACACCAGTGTCACTCACACCAGCGTCACTCACACTAGCGTCACTCACACCAGCGTCACTCACACCAGCGTCACTCACACTAGCGTCACTCACACCAGCGTCACTCACACTAGCGACACTCACACCAGCGACACTCACACCAGCGTCACTCACACCAGCGTCACTCACACCAGCGTCACTCACACCAGCGTCACTCACACCAGCGTCACTCACACTAGCGTCACTCACACCAGCGTCACTCACACCAGCGTCACTCACACCAGCGTCACTCACACTAGCGTCACTCACACCAGCGTCACTCACACCAGCGTCACTCACACCAGCGTCACTCACACCAGCGTCACTCACACTAGCGACACTCACACCAGCGACACTCACACCAGCGTCACTCACACCAGCGTCACTCACACCAGCGTCACTCACACTAGCGACACTCACACCAGCGTCACTCACACCAGCGTCACTCACACCAGCGTCACTCACACCAGCGTCACTCACACCCAACTCCCGTCAACTATTATGACTAATAAAACAGTGATACACCCGACAGGAAATATAATTTGTAATACAGAAACGTGATCGTTGTTATTTCACTACAGCACCGAAAGTACTGGTATTTGTAACAGTATTTGCATTTGTAATTGTAGAAATAGTAGAAACAAACAAACAGCATACCTGGAACATACCTGGGGACTGTTTCGGGAGTTCTTCTACTCCCCGAGCCTGGCCAGGCGCCAGGCTCGACTTGTAATAACTTGGTCCAACAGACTGTTGCTTGGACCGGCCCACAGGACCCACATATCCACTACAGTAGTAGTAGTAGTAGTAGTAGTAGTAGTAGTAGTAGTAGTAGTAGTAGTAGTAGTAGTAATAGTAATAGGCAGGAAGAAATGTAATTCTTGCAAAAGTAACACAATTTTTGTATCAAAAACCCCTGAAAAGTGACGAGAGTGCGTGAAAGAGAGGTAATGTGAGAGGCGAGCAAACCCTACATAAAAGGTGAGGGTGTGAAGGTCTTGTTTCAGGTCCTCCTGGTCCACCTGGTCCACCTGGTCCTCCTGGTCCACCTGGTCCTCTGGTCCTCCTGGTCCACCTGGTCCTCCTGGTCCTCCTGGTCCACCTGGTCCACCTGGTCCTCCTGGTCCTTCTGGTCCTCTGGTCCACCTGGTCCTCCTGGTCCACCTGGGCCTTCTGGTCCTCTGGTCCACCTGGTCCTCCTGGTCCACCTGGTCCTCCTGGTCCTCTGGTCCTCCTGGTCCTCTGGTCCACCTGGTCCACCTGGTCCTCCTGGTCCACCTGGTCCTTCTGGTCCTCTGGTCCACCTGGTCCTCCTGGTCCACCTGGGCCTTCTGGTCCTCCTGGTCCACCTGGTCCTCCTGGTCCTCCTGGTCCTCCTGGTCCACCTGGTCCTCCTGGTCCACCTGGTCCTCCTGGTCCACCTGGTCCACCTGGTCCTCCTGGTCCTCCTGGTCCACCTGGTCTACCTGGTCCTCTGGTCCTCTGGGACGGTAATGAAACACATTATGGAGCCCCATGTATACCTGAGATTCCGTGACACTAATGAAACACATTACCAACTTAATTAATATACGAGAGTTTTTTCCTCCGGTCCTAACTCAACAAGCTTGCGCTGTTCCGGCAGGAAGGGTCGTTAGACTCTGGTAATTACTGGTCAGAGAAGGGCTGATTGGGTGTCTGAGGGCTCCTTTACCAATCAGTAAAACACGAAGGGCTACCCAATCCGCTCGGCTATGGGAGCCAAATCCAGATCAGACATTTTGGCAGTGGATAAACCTGGTTAACTCGTTCCAGTTTGAGCAGCGTGCAGTATAGCCGAGTTGAAGCCTTCTTAACGAGTTTTATTAAACGTAAAGACCAAGCTTGATAATTATGATAAGTCTTGGGTGACAATGGAATTTAATCATCTCATTAGCCTCCGCCGCCGCCATGCTGCCAGTCAACCGTGAAGTGCAAGTCTACACCTTGCGAAATAACTTTAAACCAATTCTCATTCGTTAATGTAAAGTGCGGTAGGTGTGGGGGGGGGGGGCTGGAGATGCAGGTGTGGGATGCTGCAGGTGTAGGAGGCTGGAGATACCTTGGGTGGAGGCAGCTCCTGGTTATCTGGGACGAACCTCAGCGCCATCTATGATTCAGGTGCAGAGTTAATTAAGCACAGTCCACCATCCCATAAACAATGTTTCCCCATCTTCTAGTCTGCTCTTCTGGGCGGTGATGAGATACCGGTGGCTGGCAGCAGAGACGCAGAGTGAAGCAGTGACCGAGTCAACTATTATCGCCGTCTCTGCTGGGGGCATATATGCTAGAGGGGCGCTGGAAGACCTCACAGGAGGGGCGCTGGAAGACCTCACAGGAGGGGCGCTGGAAGACCTCACAGGAGGGGCGCTGGAAGACCTCACAGGAGGGGCGCTGGAAGACCTCACAGGAGGAGCGCTGGAAGACCTCACAGGAGGGGCGCTGGAAGACTTCACAGGAGCGCTGGAAGACCTCACAGGAGGAGCGCTGGAAGACCTCACAGGAGGAGCGCTGGAAGACCTCACAGGAGGAGCGCTGGAAGACTTCACAGGAGGGACGCTGGAAGACTTCACAGGAGGAGCGCTGGAAGACCTCACAGGGGGAGCGCTGGAAGACCTCATAGGAGGGGGGCTGGAAGACCTCACAGGAGGTGGCTGGAAGACCTCACAGGAGCGCTGGAAGACCTCACAGGAGGAGCGCTGGAAGACCTCACAGGAGGAGCGCTGGAAGACTTCACAGGAGGGACGCTGGAAGACTTCACAGGAGGAGCGCTGGAAGACCTCACAGGGGGAGCGCTGGAAGACCTCATAGGAGGGGGGCTGGAAGACCTCACAGGAGGTGGCTGGAAGACCTCACAGGAGGGGGGCTGGAAGACCTCACAGGAGGGGCGCTGGAAGACCTCACAGGAGGAGCGCTGGAAGACCTCACAGGAGGGGCGCTGGAAGACTTCACAGGAGGAGCGCTGGAAGACCTCACAGGAGGAGCGCTGGAAGACCTCACAGGAGGGGCGCTGGAAGACCTCACAGGAGAGGCGCTGGAAGACATCACAGGAGGGGCGCTGGAAGACCTCACAGGAGGAGCGCTGGAAGACCTCACAGGAGGGTCGCTGGAAGACCTCACAGGAGGGTCGCTGAATTACCTCACAGGAGGGTCGCTGAAAGACCTCACAGGAGGGTCGCTGAAAGACCTCACAGGAGGGGCGCTGGAAGACTTCACAGGAGGAGCGCTGAAAGACTTCACAGGAGGAGCGTGGATTTGCCCCACACACACATTTGATGGAAACAAGTGTCAGTATTCGGAGTCCACGTAAAGTATATAGTTTTAGTTACGATTACTTGATGATAAGTAATCTTATGTTGACATTTCTCTAGCCTTAGACACGTCGTGGATCGTACCTCCACTGCGGTTATGGATCGCTGGATTTAAGAAGGATTAGCGAGTCCAGAAGAAGTTCGTAACATCCTCCTGGTCGTTCTGGTCCTCTTGGACTTTCTGGTCCTGCTGGTCTACCGTCTCCTGCACATTACTCTCACATCACGGACCGCAACTATGCAAGTTTTCAGACAGCAATTTCCTGATTGATAACGCAGCCGCAAGTTTTTTTAACATATGGTCAGCAAAGATGAGGTCAGCAAGAGGGAGGTCAGCGAAGGGGAGGTCAGCAAGGGGGCCGTCAGCCAGGTCAGCAAAGAGGACGTCAACCAGGTCAGCAAGGCGTGAAAGCAGCAAAGATATCCAGTAAGGAACCCAGAGGAATCAGACAAGCAGAGAGAGAGGTGACAGCAGAGTAGGACAAGCAGAGAGAGGTGACAGCAGAGTAGGACAAGCAGAGAGAGGTGACAGCAGGGTAGGACAAGCAGAGAGGTGACAGCAGGGTAGGACAAGCAGAGAGAGGTGACAGCAGGGTAGGACAAGCAGAGAGAGGTGACAGCAGGGTAGGACAAGCAGAGAGAGGTGACAGCAGGGTAGAACAAGCAGAGAGAGGTGACAGCAGGGTAGGACAAGCAGTGAGAGGTGACAGCAAGGTAGAACAAGCAGAGAGAGAGGTGACAGCAGGGTAGAACAAGCAGAGAGAGAGGTGACAGCAGGGTAGAACAAGCAGAGAGAGGTGACAGCAGAGTAGGACAAGCAGAGAGAGGTGACAGCAGGGTAGAACAAGCAGAGAGAGGTGACAGCAGGGTAGGACAAGCAGAGAGAGGTGACAGCAGGGTAGAACAAGCAGAGAGAGAGGTGACAGCAGGGTAGAACAAGCAGAGAGAGGTGACAGCAGGGTAGAACAAGCAGAGAGAGAGGTGACAGCAGGGTAGAACAAGCAGAGAGAGAGGTGACAGCAGGGTAGAACAAGCAGAGAGAGAGGTGACAGCAGGGTAGAACAAGCAGAGAGAGGTGACAGCAGGGTAGAACAAGCAGAGAGGTGACAGCAGGGTAGAACAAGCAGAGAGAGAGGTGACAGCAGGGTAGAACAAGCAGAGAGAGAGGTGACAGCAGGGTAGAACAAGCAGAGAGAGAGGTGACAGCAGGGTAGAACAAGCAGAGAGAGAGGTGACAGCAGGGCAGAACAAGCAGAGAGAGGTGACAGCAGGGTAGGACAAGCAGAGACAGGTGACAGCAGGGTAGAACAAGCAGAGAGAGGTGACAGCAGGGTAGGACAAGCAGAGAGAGGTGACAGCAGGGTAGGACAAGCAGAGAGAGGTGACAGCAGGGTAGAACAAGCAGAGAGAGAGGTGACAGCAGGGTAGAACAAGCAGAGAGAGAGGTGACAGCAGGGTAGAACAAGCAGAGAGAGAGGTGACAGCAGGGTAGAACAAGCAGAGAGAGAGGTGACAGCAGGTAGAACAAGCAGAGAGAGGTGACAGCAGGGTAGGACAAGCAGAGAGAGGTGACAGCAGGGTAGAACAAATCTTCCAGCAGGAAGAGAGAGCATCGTCGCGGATGGACACCTGACAATCACCAAAGCCAGGATTCATCAAGCATTTATCTCTCTACTTGCGAAACCCGTACATCTTCCCTCAAAAAAAAAAAACAGTTTATGATCTTCGAAGCCCAACGAGGTTGTTAATAACACTAATATTCTTAAGTTGTGAAGTTTCGGAGCTCGGAAACTGTTCATTAAATATAAACCCAGCTGCCATAGGAAAAGATATACAGGTTTCGTAAGTGGACATACATGATTAATGACTCCAGGACCAGTTCTTCCCCCCACCTAAGTGTGTGTCTGCCTCCGTGCCCTAAACACAAAAAAACTATGAACATATGTTGAACGTAATGCCATTATCCGTTCAAAACTAGAGGAACAACAGGGGTGGGGAGAGAGAGAGAGAGAGAGAGAGAGAGAGAGAGAGAGAGAGAGAGAGAGAGAGAGTGAGAGAGAGAGAGAGAGAGAGAGTGAGAGAGAGAGAGAGAGAGAGAGAGAGAGAGAGAGAGAGAGAGAGAGAGAGAGAGAGAGAGAGAGTGAGAGAGAGAGAGAGAGAGAGAGAGAGAGAGAGAGAGAGAGAGAGAGAGAGAGAGAGAGAGAGAGAGAGAGAGAGAGAGAGAGAGAGAGAGAGAGAGAGAGAGAGAGAGAGAGAGAGAGAGAGAGAGAGAGAGAGAGAGAGAGAGAGAGAGAGAGAGAGAGAGAGAGAGAGAGAGAGAGAGAGAGAGAGAGAGAGAGAGAGAGAGAGAGAGAGAGAGAGAGAGAGAGAGAGAGAGAGAGAGAGAGAGAGAGAGAGAGAGAGAGAGAGAGAGAGAGAGAGAGAGAGAGAGAGAGAGAGAGAGAGAGAGAGAGAGAGAGAGAGAGAGAGAGAGAGAGAGAGAGAGAGAGAGAGAGAGAGAGAGAGAGAGAGAGAGAGAGAGAGAGAGAGAGAGAGAGAGAGAGAGAGAGAGAGAGAGAGAGAGAGAGAAGAGAGAGAGAGGGGGGGGGGGGGGGGGAAGCGGATGGGCGTGACAGATAGTAGGGGACAGAGATATAGGGGGGGCCAGGGACAGAGGAAGAGGCTGGTGGGTGGGGTGGGGTGTGCGGGTGTCGGGGGATGGAGCTGGGTGCAGCAAAGCTCACTATCAATATTCATACACGTATATGCTGTCAACACAACGGTCCTGCTCACCCCCGGGGAAAGACCAACAAAACTGGATCATCCAGGCTGCACCAACAACGAAAATGATCTCGCAGCCTTCCACCAGGCAAAATGATTTACAAATACATACCCTGGTATGTGTACCCCGCATACCAGGGGGCATGTATACCCACACACCAGGGGGCATGTATACCCACACACCAGGGGGCATGTATACCCACACACCAGGGGGCATGTATACCCACACACCAGGGGGCATGTATACCCACACACCAGGGGGCATGTATACCCACACACCATGGGGCATATATACCCACACACCAGGGGGCATGTATACCCACACACCAGGGGGCATGTATACCCACATACCAGGAGGCATGTATACCACACACCAGAGATATGAATATACCCGTATGCTAGAGGCTAGGCTAGAGGTTTCTTCCAGTTCCAGCACTGGAAGAAAACTTCATTACATTACGACATTTAAAAGTATTTGACAGGAATTTTAATTGGGATAAAATATGTGTTTTTCACTTTAAATCCTCGTGTAGAAGGGTTCATGTACCGGGGTGGAGGGAGGGGTATGGGGGGGGAGGCCTACATTATTGTAGGCCTCCTGCCCTGTGCTGGTTCCAGGGCAGGAGGCCTACATAAAGGACACACACGCATCACTCCCTCTAACACGACACAACTCAATCAATTTCTGGCAGGTGGAGGATGTGTGTGTGTGTGTGTGTGTGTGTGTGTGTGTGTGTGTGTGTGTGTGTGTGTGTGTGTGTGTGTGTGTGTGTGTGTGTGTGTGTGTGTGTGTGTGTGTGTCTACTCACCTAGTTGTGCTTGCGGGGGTTGAGCTCTGGCTCTTTGGTCCCGCCTCTCAACCGTCAATCAACAGGTGTACAGGTTCCTGAGCCTACTGGGCTCTATCATATCTACACTTGAAACTGTGTATGGAGTCAGCCTCCACCACATCACTGCCTAATGCATTCCATTTGTCAACCACTCTGACACTAAAAAAGTTCTTTCTAATATCTCTGTGGCTCATTTGGGCACTCAGTTTCCACCTGTGTCCCCTAGTGCGTGTGCCCCTTGTGTGTGTGTGTGTGTGTGTGTGTGTGTGTGTGTGTGTGTGTGTGTGTGTGTGTGTGTGTGTGTGTGTGTGTGTGTGTGTGTGTGTGTGTGTGTGTGTGTGTGTGTGCGCGCGCGTGTGTGTGCGTGTACGCGCGCGTGTGCTCACTTAATATGTCTAGCTTCCATAGGTGATCTCTCCTCCTGCTCTTGATTGACATTTCGGCCTTGTCTCCTTCGCCACTTCCCCCCCAAAGTATCGAATACGAAGCGATCATGTTTCCTCTCTCCTAATATTTTCAAATTTAAGGCGCGACAGCCTGACCCGTGTGAGGCGCGGCAGCCTGGCCTGACCCATGTGAGGTGCGGCGCGTCTATCAACACAATGACCCAAGTTAGACGATAAACATGACCCAGAGACACGACTCTAATACATTCTCTAAGTTCGTGCAAAACGCGCTACACGGCCTCCTGTGTCTTAACTAGCTGTGTACCCTGTGTCTTAACTAGCCGTGTACCGTGTGTTAACTAGCCGTGTATCGTGTCTTAACTAGCCGTGTACCGTGTGTTAACTAGCAGTGTACCGTGTGTGTTAACTAGCCGTGTACCGTGTGTTAACTAGCCGTGTATCGTGTCTTAACTAGCCGTGTACCGTGTGTTAACTAGCAGTGTACCGTGTGTTAACTAGCAGTGTACCGTGTGTTAACTAGCCGTGTACCGTGTGTTAACTAGCCGTGTACCGTGTGTTAACTAGCAGTGTACCGTGTGTTAACTAGCAGTGTACCCTGTGTTAACTAGCAGTGTACCGTGTGTTAACTAGCAGTGTACCCTGTGTTAACTAGCAGTGTACCGTGTGTTAACTAGCAGTGTACCCTGTGTTAACTAGCAGTGTACCCTGTGTTAACTAGCAGTGTACCGTGTGTTAACTAGCAGTGTACCGTGTGTTAACTAGCAGTGTACCCTGTGTTAACTAGCAGTGTACCGTGTGTTAACTAGCAGTGTACCCTGTGTCTTAACTAGCAGTGTACCGTGTGTTAACTAGCAGTGTACCGTGTGTTAACTAGCTGTGTACCGTGTGTTAACTAGCCGTGTACCGTGTGTTAACTAGCAATGTACCGTTTTTGTGTCATCAGGTCGTGTACTGTCCCACAAACTTCGACGTAGCGTCACACACACCACCGTCGACGCTGCGTCACACACACACCACCGTCGACGCTGCGTCACACACACCACCGTCGAAGCTGCGTCACACACACACCACCGTCGACGCTGCGTCACACACACCACCGTCGACGCTGCGTCACACACACCACCGTCGACGCTGCGTCACACACACCACCGTCGACGCTGCGTCACACACACCACCGTCGAAGCTGCGTCACACACACACCACCGTCGACGCTGCGTCACACACACCACCGTCGACGCTGCGTCACACACACACCACCCTCGACGCTGCGTCACACACACACACCACCGTCGACGCTGCGTCACACACACACCACCGTCGACGCTGCGTCACACACACACCACCGTCGACGCTGCGTCACACACACACCACCGTCGACGCTGCGTCACACACACACACCACCCTCGAAGCTGCGTCACACACACATCACCCTCAACGCTGCGTCACACACACCACCCTCGACGTAGGGTCACACACACCACCGTCAACGTAGCGTCACACACACACACCACCGTCAACGTAGCGTCACCACCCTCGACGTAGCGTCACACACACCACCGTCAACGTAGCGTCACACACACACACCACCGTCAACGTAGCGTCACCACCCTCGACGTAGCGTCACACACACCACCGTCAACGTAGCGTCACACACACACACCACCGTCAACGTAGCGTCACCACCCTCGACGCTGCGTCACACACACACACCACCGTCGACATAGCGTCACACACACACACCACCGTCAACGTAGCGTCACCACCGTCGACGTAGCGTCACACACACCACCTTAAACGTTGCAGTAATCACTCCGGCATGCACACGACGCCACGGCTCTTAGCGTGTAATTAGTAATCCATTTTTGTGTTGTTATCAGACTGGCCACCCGCTACAAGGGCTCTCCCAGACAAATGTCGTTATTATGGGGGAAATATTTTCCTCCAGACATAGAGATGAACGCCCCCTGTCGGTACTACGCTTCACTGCTTCATACGCTACGCATATTGTGCAGTAGCGTATGCTACGCAATAGGTACCTGGGTGTTAGTCAGCTGTCACGGGCTGCTGCTTCCTGGGGGTGGAGGCCTGGTCGAGGACCGGGCCGCGGGGACACTAAAGCCCCGAAATCGTCTCAAGATAACCTATTACTACCACCATCATTATCATGGGCAGTTATACACGGTACAACTATTTGGCTGCACCTGTAACAAGGCACTTCAACCTGTACACGCTACTCTATACTCGGGGAACTAGTTCACTGTTGCAGGCGATGAGTCACAATAACGTGGCTGAAGTATGTTGACCAGACCACACACTAGAAGGTGAAGGGACGACGACGACGACGTTTCGGTCCGTCCTGGACCATTCTCAATCGATTTGAGAATGGTCCAGGACGGACCGAAACGTCGTTGTCCCTTCAACTTCTAGTGTGTGGTCTAGTCAACATAGTCCAGTGTTCTACGACGCTGTACGCAAGTATTAAGCTCCTGCCATCATATAAACTGTGTTTGATTCCTTATCGTTTCGTACCATTGTTTCTCGTTGCCAGATCTCCTTGAATCTATAAAAGTCCCCTGAAAGGTCTCTCTAAAAGTTATGAGTTTCTTCTTGCTTTTGATGATGAGGGGCCAAGAGAGAGTGAAGGGTAGGAGGAGGAGGGTGGGAATGGGAGAGGAGAGAGGGATGGAGGGGATGGAAGAGAGGGAGAGAGAGAGAGAGAGAGAGAGAGAGAGAGAGAGAGAGAGAGAGAGAGAGAGAGAGAGAGAGAGAGAGAGAGAGAGAGAGAGAGAGAGAGAGAGAGAGAGAGAGAGAGAGAGAGAGAGAGAGAGAGAGAGAGAGAGAGAGAGAGAGAGAGAGAGAGAGAGAGAGACACACACACACAAAACGAAACAGAAAATCTCCCCAATACTGCTGGTGTTGGCTACATGTCAACTGTTGACTGGATGCCGACGACCCCAAGCCCCACAATTACTACTCTCAACACATAAGGAGTAACACACTATCGCAACACACACCACCCCTAAACTTCTCAACATAACGGGGCGGCGGACAAAAACACACACTTTAGGAGAGTGAGCAGTTTAGAAACATGATAATCAAGGCCAAATCTTTATCGTCTCTCCACTGCCCACATGTCCTTGTGGACGGAGGAGATTGGTATTACAAGAGTTCTCCCGCTGGGCTTGTCAACCACGTCAGCCCTGGGCTCTCTTGACAGGGCGCTGGGCTCTCTTGACAGGCCGCTGGGCTCTCTTGACAGGGCGCTGGGCTCTCTTGACAGGCCGCTGGGCTCTCTTGACAGGGCGCTGGGCTCTCTTGACAGGGCGCTGGGCTCTCTTGACAGGGCGCTGGGCTCTCTTGACAGGGCGCTGGGCTCTCTTGACAGGGCGCTGGGCTCTCTTGACAGGGCGCTGGGCTCTCTTGACAGGCCGCTGGGCTCTCTGACAGGACGCTGGGCTCTCTGACAGGGCGCTGGGCTCTCTTGACAGGACGCTGGGCTCTCTTGACAGGACGCTGGGCTCTCTTGACAGGGCGCTGGGCTCTCTTGACAGGATGCTGGGCTCTCTGACAGGATGCTGGGCTCTGTGACAGGGCGCTGGACTTTCTGACAGGGTGCTGGGCTCTCTTGACAGGGTGCTGGGCTCTCTTGACAGGGTGCTGGGCTCTCTGACAGGGCGCTGGGCTCTGTGACAGGGCGCTGGGCTCTCTTGACAGGGCGCTGGGCTCTCTTGACAGGGCGCTGGGCTCTCTGACAGGGCGCTGGGCTCTCTTGACAGGGCGCTAGGCTCTGTACCGGGCTGGGGACGGCTATCAATGTTTTATAGGGACGTGGGCTAGGTTTTGTGGGAGGCTTCCGTGTTATGTGAGGTTATTTATCCTGCGTGTGGGTCGATGGTGCATACTGATGATGGTGTGGTGATGGTGTGGTGATGGTGTGGTGGTGATGGTGTGGTGATGGTGTGGTGGTGGTGATGGTGATGGTGTGGTGATGGTGATGGTGATGGTGAGGTGATGGTGATGGTGATGGTGTGGTGGTGGTGATGGTGATGGTGTGGTGATGGTGTGGTGGTGGTGATGGTGTGGTGGTGGTGATGGTAGTGATGGTGTGGTGGTGGACGTAGAGGTGATGGTGAAGGGGATGGTGTTAGGTTTGTTGGGTGTTGGTGGTGGTGTTAGGTTTGTTGGGTGTTGGTGGTGGTGTTAGGTTTGTTGGGTGTTGGTGGTGGTGTTAGGTTTGTTGGGTGTTGGTGGTGGTGTTAGGTTTGTTGGGTGTTGGTGGTGGTGTTAGGTTTGTTGGGTGTTGGTGGTGGTGTTAGGTTTGTTGGGTGTTGGTGGTGGTGTTAGGTTTGTTGGGTGTTGGTGGTGGTGTTAGGTTTGTTGGCTGTTGGTGGTGGTGTTAAGTTTGTTGGGTGTTGGTGGTGGTGTTAGGTTTGTTGGGTGTTGGTGGTGGTGTTAGGTTTGTTGGCTGTTGGTGGTGGTGTTAGGTTTGTTGGGTGTTGGTGGTGGTGTTAGGTTTGTTGGCTGTTGGTGGTGGTGTTAAGTTTGTTGGCTGTTGGTGGTGGTGTTAAGTTTGTTGGCTGTTGGTGGTGGTGTTAGGTTTGTTGGGTGTTGGTGGTGGTGTTAGGTTTGTTGGGTGTTGGTGGTGGTGTTAGGTTTGTTGGCTGTTGGTGGTGGTGTTAAGTTTGTTGGCTGTTGGTGGTGGTGTTAGGTTTGTTGGGTGTTGGTGGTGGTGTTAGGTTTGTTGGGTGTTGGTGGTGGTGTTAGGTTTGTTGGGTGTTGGTGGTGGTGTTAGGTTTGTTGGGTGTTGGTGGTGGTGTTAGGTTTGTTGGCTGTTGGTGGTGGTGTTAGGTTTGTTGGGTGTTGGTGGTGGTGTTAGGTTTGTTGGGTGTTGGTGGTGGTGTTAGGTTTGTTGGGTGTTGGTGGTGGTGTTAGGTTTGTTGGGTGTTGGTGGTGGTGTTAGGTTTGTTGGGTGTTGGTGGTGGTGTTAAGTTTGTTGGGTGTTGGTGGTGGTGTTAGGTTTGTTGGGTGTTGGTGGTGGTGTTAGGTTTGTTGGCTGTTGGTGGTGGTGTTAGGTTTGTTGGGTGTTGGTGGTGGTGTTAGGTTTGTTGGGTGTTGGTGGTGGTGTTAGGTTTGTTGGCTGTTGGTGGTGGTGTTAGGTTTGTTGGGTGTTGGTGGTGGTGTTAAGTTTGTTGGGTGTTGGTGGTGGTGTTAGGTTTGTTGGGTGTTGGTGGTGGTGTTAGGTTTGTTGGGTGTTGGTGGTGGTGTTAAGTTTGTTGGCTGTTGGTGGTGGTGTTAGGTTTGTTGGGTGTTGGTGGTGGTGTTAGGTTTGTTGGGTGTTGGTGGTGGTGTTAGGTTTGTTGGGTGTTGGTGGTGGTGTTAAGTTTGTTGGCTGTTGGTGGTGGTGTTAGGTTTGTTGGGTGTTGGTGGTGGTGTTAGGTTTGTTGGGTGTTGGTGGTGGTGTTAGGTTTGTTGGGTGTTGGTGGTGGTGTTAGGTTTGTTGGCTGTTGGTGGTGGTGTTAGGTTTGTTGGGTGTTGGTGGTGGTGTTAAGTTTGTTGGGTGTTGGTGGTGGTGTTAGGTTTGTTGGGTGTTGGTGGTGGTGTTAAGTTTGTTGGGTGTTGGTGGTGGTGTTAGGTTTGTTGGGTGTTGGTGGTGGTGTTAAGTTTGTTGGGTGTTGGTGGTGGTGTTAAGTTTGTTGGGTGTTGGTGGTGGTGTTAGGTTTGTTGGGTGTTGGTGGTGGTGTTAGGTTTGTTGGGTGTTGGTGGTGGTGTTAGGTTTGTTGGGTGTTGGTGGTGGTGTTAGGTTTGTTGGGTGTTGGTGGTGGTGTTAGGTTTGTTGGGTGTTGGTGGTGGTGTTAGGTTTGTTGGGTGTTGGTGGTGGTGTTAGGTTTGTTGGGTGTTGGTGGTGGTGTTAAGTTTGTTGGGTGTTGGTGGTGGTGTTAGGTTTGTTGGGTGTTGGTGGTGGTGTTAGGTTTGTTGGGTGTTGGTGGTGGTGGAGTTAGTGGTGGTGTTGTAAGTGATGAACATGATGGTACTGCAGTTAGCAGTGGCGATGGTGGTTGTGATGGTGGGAAAGTTCATGCACGTGTTGCTCTCAATATAATACTGGTTATGGACGTGACAGTGTTGTGTTGGTCTCATAAAATTAGGCATGACAAAGGGCACTTTTTACGGTCTGTTGGAAGGCTGAAAAAAAACAGAATTTTAAAAACGGGTTTGAACCCAGGCTGATAATATGTGCGTGTGTGTGTGTGTGTGTGTGTGTGTGTGTGTGTGTGTGTGTGTGTGTGTGTGTGTGTGTGTGTGTGTGTGTGTGTGTATTAATTATTTGTGACTGCAAGATCGAGCTGTTAGCTCTTGGACCCCGCCTTTCTGACCGTAGGTTGTCTAATGTTCTGATTCTAGACCTATTTTCCTCTACATATATTTTCTCTCTCTCTCTCTCTCTCTCTCTCACACACACACACACACACACACACACACACACACACACACACACACACATACACACACACACACACACACACACACACACACACACACACACACACACACACACACACACATCCCCAAGATGCAGTCCATAGCAACTGTCTAACTACCAGCTTCATATTTACTGCGAGATGAACAGATGCATCAGGCGAAATAAACTATGCCCATTTGTTTATGCCTTGGCCGGAAATCGACCCCTGGGCACCCCCTCCCCTTAAAACAACGAACCCCCACGCACGCGCACGCGCACAACCTTAGACAAGTTTACTAACAACACGCGCACACATTACACCCTCAACTTAACTAATAAACTCCAGCAATCCGTACCAGAACGACGTGGCAACTCCGCTCCGAGCTAATGAAGCTGACTTTTTTAAGCCACACACACCTCTCTATTGCCCGGTAAACTGTATTTTTCCCCTCTAAAACACTCCAAATACTCTCCTAGGAACCAGTAAAGCAGTTTTTTGGCGGGAACATTGGTTATTATCACCGGGGGAGGGACGAGATGAGGGAGAATGCTACCATCTGTTATCTTACTCTCACCTGTGGCAAGTGTTTGCTTGTTTATGGCTATAATGGCCTTGGTCTGGGAAGTTTCCCCCATGCTCGTAAGCTGTTTAATAAATGTAAACAAGGCCGCTATGGTTGTTGAGAGATGCACGGGTTTCGTAAGTGGGGGGTAGCTTGATTTATGTCCTGGTCCTATAGTCCTCACTTCGTTGGCTCATCAATGGAACATCATCAATCGACCTTCTTAAGTCCTCAATTCATTGTATCATCAATAGAACATCATCAATCGACCTCCGTTTCATCACTGACGGCCGTATGTATATTTACGAAATATGGGTATATATGTGGCGATGAGAAGCCCTCAGGGTAACTTGTACATAAGAACATAAGAACAAAGGCAACTGCAGAAGGCCTATTGGCCCATACGAGACAGCTCCCGTTCCCGAGACACAACTAGCGCCAGGATGGGATGGAATCACTCGTCATACCCAGCAGCTTCTCTAAAATTGGACTGGACAAATATATCCGCGCTTTAGTGTCAAAATATTACAAGACCGCCAGGAGTGTTCGTTTCAGTATTCCGCACGCCAGCCGCGATCACCCGAACACTTCTTGCTTCCTGCCACAACAGCAGGAAGCAACTGCCTTTAGGTAGGCGTTGTTCTAGCAAATTACAGAAGCAAAATAGACACCAGAGGGTAGGGCGCCTGACTGACGTCGACTGCACCACGGACACCGCTAACGGGTACTACCTGGTTGATGGGGTTCTGGGAGTTCTTCTACTCCCCCAAGCCCGGCCCGAGGCCAGCCAGGCCTGACTTGTGAGAGCTTGGTCCACCAGGCTGTTGCTTGGAGCGGCCCGCAGGCCCACATATACCTGGTTGATGGGGTTCTGGGAGTTCTTCTACTCCCCAAGCCCGGCCCGAGGCCAACCAGGCCTGACTTGTGAGAGCTTGGTCCACTAGTACCCCTTGTGAGACCGCTGGTAGTTTGCACCACCAAACAACCCAAACAAGAAACAATGCCAGCTGGTGGCGATTTGATCATTCCCGGATTAGATGCTCGTTACGTTGGCGGGAAGAATCGTTCAAGTCGTTAGGGAACAAAACTTCAAACACTAACGGCCGAGGAAATCTCTGAGGGTCACACACCCTCTTTTATGACAGTTTCCAGAGTTAAGGAGACTGGATCGTGCGCTGAAAACTGAGCAGTTAGGGCGAGGGGGAGTAGTGTAAACTGGAGGGTCAGGGGGAGGGGGAGTAGTGTAAACTGGAGGATCAGGGGGAGGGGGAGTAGTGTAAACTGGAGGTGTCGGGGTGAGGCAGTAGTGTAAACTAAAGGGTTAGGGTGAGGGGGGGGTGTATAGGAGTCACTCCCTCCAGTGTCCTCTTCTACTGAGTGCCTCCCTCCCTGCTAGGTGCCTCCCTCCCTACTATGTCCCTCCGTCCCTGCTAGGTGCCTCCCTCCCTGCTAGGTGCCTCCCTCCCTGCTAGGTCCCTCCGTCCCTGCTAGGTGCCTCCCTCCCTGCTAGGTGACTCACTCCCTGCTAGGTGCCTCCCTCCCTGCTAGGTGCCTCCCTCCCTGCTAGGTGCCTCCCTTTCTGCTGTCTCTCGTCGCCCCTTCCTCCTCAGCCGCCAGTATCAAGTTCTGTCGTGAAGGCCACGCAGTTGGGAGATCTCTCTCTCTCTCTCTCTCTCTCTCTCTCACACACACACACACACACACACACAGACATGGGACATGGGTGGAAACTGGAAACTCAGATGAGTCACAGAGATGTTAGGAAGTTTTCTTTTAGCGTGAGAGTAGTAGAAAAATGGAATGCACTTGGGGAACAGGTTGTGGAAGCAAATACTATTCATACTTTTAAAACTAGGTATGATAGGGAAATGGGACAGGAGTCATTGCTGTAAACAACCGATAGCTAGAAAGGCGGGATCCAAGAGTCAATGCTCGATCCTGCAAGCACATATAGGTGAGTACATATAGATGAGTACACACACACACACACACACACACACACACACACACACACACACACACACACACACATCCCACACACGCACCCAAGCACCCACACACACAGGGACACACGCACTAGGGGACACAGGTGGAAACTGAGTGCCCAAATGAGCCATAGAGACGTTAGAAAGAATTTTTTCAGTGTCAGAGTAGTAGACAAATGGAATGCATTAGGAAGTGATGTGGTGGAGGCTGACTCCATACACAGTTTCAAATATAGATATGATAGATACAATAGGTGTATCTATCTTCACCTAGTTGTATCTACAATACGTAGATACAACTAGGTGAGGTGAATATAGTTTCATATATATGGAACCTGGAGACGCAAATGAGTCACATGGACATCAGAAAGAACTTTTTCAGTGGTAGAACTCTCAATAAATTGAACAGGTCAGAGGGCATAACTCATTGAAGCATATTCCTTGCAAATTGCATATATAATAGAAACATGATATGAAACGAGTCACTGCCTTAATCATACGACCGTTCGAAAAGCAGGGAGGCCAGGAGCCTAGCTCGATCCTGCAAAGCACATCTAGGTGTTTTGTAGAGTCCTGCAGGGTCCAGGGTCCTTTGCACCCCCCCAACTCCTGCTCCAAGTTTCCGCGCGAGTTCCTGCAAACGACCCCTCGCGGCCTCCCCCAAACTACGGTAATTGATAACAAAAGTCGCGGTCAACAAGTTGTGTAAATCTCCGCAGGAGAGGCAGCAGCAGCGCGCGCCGCGAGACCTACACCGCGACTCCGCAACGTCGCGTGCTGCGCGCGCTGCGCGCTTTGTGTATTTTGTAACGTGCTTGCGTAGTTATGTGTGTGTGTGTGTGTGTGTGTGTGTGTGTGTGTGTGTGTGTGTGTGTGTGTGTGTGTGTGTGTGTGTGTGTGTGTGTGTGTGTGTGTGTTGCTGCTGTTACCTTTGTGTTGATGTAGTTACCTTTGTGTTGATGTAGTTACCTTTGTGTTGATGTAGTTACCTTTGTGTTGATGTAGTTACCTTTGTGTTGATGTAGTTACCTTTGTGTTGATGTAGTTACCTTTGTGTTGATGTAGTTACCTTTGTGTTGATGTAGTTACCTTTGTGTTGATGTAGTTACCTTTGTGTTGATGTAGTTACCTTTGTGTTGATGTAGTTACCTTTGTGTTGATGTAGTTACCTTTGTGTTGATGTAGTTACCTTTGTGTTGATGTAGTTACCTTTGTGTTGTTGTAGTTACCTTTGTGTTGATGTAGTTACCTTTGTGTTGTTGTAGTTACCTTTGTGTTGTTGTAGTTACCTTTGTGTTGTTGTAGTTACCTTTGTGCTGTTGTAGTTACCTTTGTGTTGTTGTAGTTACCTTTGTGTTGATGTAGTTACCTTTGTGTTGATGTAGTTACCTTTGTGTTGATGTAGTTACCTTTGTGTTGATGTAGTTACCTTTGTGTTGATGTAGTTACCTTTGTGTTGTTGTAGTTACCTTTGTGTTGATGTAGTTACCTTTGTGTTGTTGTAGTTACCTTTGTGTTGTTGTAGTTACCTTTGTGTTGTTGTAGTTACCTTTGTGTTGTTGTAGTTACCTTTGTGTTGTTGTAGTTACCTTTGTGTTGATGTAGTTACCTTTGTGTTGATGTAGTTACCTTTGTGTTGATGTAGTTACCTTTGTGTTGATGTAGTTACCTTTGTGTTGCTTCTATCCATAGACTGGGTGTGAAAATGGCAGGTGTCCATAGGTTGGTGAGAACAACTCACAAAAGTACTCGGGTACCCAACAATAAAGTACTCGGGTACCCAACAATAAAGTACTCGGATACCCAACAATAAAGTACTCGGGTACCCAACAATAAAGTACTCGGATACCCAACAATAAAGTACTCGGGTACCCAACAATAAAGTACTCGGATACCCAACAATAAAGTACTCGGATACCCAACAATAAAGTACTCGGGTACCCAACAATAAAGTACTCGGATACCCAACAATAAAGTACTCGGGTACCCAACAATAAAGTACTCGGGTACCCAACAATAAAGTACTCGGGTACCCAACAATAAAGTACTCGGGTACCCAACAATAAAGTACTCGGGTACCCAACAATAAAGTACTCGGGTACCCAACAATAAAGTACTCGGGTACCCAACAATAAAGTACTCGGGTACCCAACAATAAAGTACTCGGGTACCCAACAATAAAGTACTCGGGTACCCAACATAAAAGTACTCGGGTACCCAACATAAAAGTACTGAGGTACCCAACAATAAAGTACTCGGGTACCCAACATAAAAGTACTCGGGTACCCAACATAAAAGTACTCGGGTACCCAACATAAAAGTACTCGGGTACCCAACAATAAAGTGCTCGGATACCCAACAATAAAGTACTCGGGTACCCAACAATAAAGTACTGAGGTACCCAACATAAAAGTACTCGGGTACCCAACAATAAAGTACTCGGATACCCAACAATAAAGTACTCGGGTACCCAACAATAAAGTACTCGGGTACCCAACAATAAAGTACTGAGGTACCCAACAATAAAGTGCTCGGGTACCCAACAATAAAGTACTCGGGTACCCAACAATAAAGTACTCGGGTACCCAACAATAAAGTGCTCGGGTACCCAACAATAAAGTGCTCGGGTACCCAACAATAAAGTACTCTGGTACCCAACAATAAAGTACTCGGGTACCCAACAATAAAGTGCTCGGGTACCCAACAATAAAGTACTCGGGTACCCAACAATAAAGTACTCGGGTACCCAACAATAAAGTACTCGGGTACCCAACAATAAAGTACTCTGGTACCCAACAATAAAGTACTCGGGTACCCAACAATAAAGTACTCTGGTACCCAACAATAAAGTACTCGGGTACCCAACAATAAAGTACTCGGGTACCCAACAATAAAGTACTCTGGTACCCAACAATAAAGTACTCGGGTACCCAACAGTAAAGTACTCTGGTACCCAACAATAAAGTACTCTGGTACCCAACAATAAAGTACTCGGGTACCCAACAATAAAGTACTCTGGTACCCAACAATAAAGTACTCGGGTACCCAACAATAAAGTACTGGTAAAGTACCCAACAATAAAGTACTGGTAAAGTACCCAACAATAAAGTACTGGTAAAGTACCCAACAAAATATTAATTACTAAGACGGTTCGAGAAACGTTTCAACCAAAAACTCAATACAAAGTTCACAATCAATTTATTGTTAAATTGTTATTTTCACTAAATGTATCGTTAAGATAAACTGCTATCAAAGAACATTTTCACTTCAGATATCTTAGAAATTATGTCCAAATTGTTATACAAAAATGCAGACCATCATTTTATAAATAGATGGGACGTAAATAATATTAAAAATGCCAAAATAAGGAAACTTCATACAATTAGTATTTAGAATTTAGAGAGAGAGAGAGAGAGAGAGAGAGAGAGAGAGAGAGAGAGAGAGAGAGAGAGAGAGAGAGAGAGAGAGAGAGAGAGAGAGAGAGAGAGAGAGAGAGAGAGAAAGGACAAGACGAGACGAGACAGACAAATAAACAGCCAGAAAGAGAGAGAGATGAGGGAGCCAGAGTCAGACCTATATGTAAAAGGCCATAAGGAAAAAAAAGAAGGCATGCTAAAATAAACCAAGAGTGAGAGAGGGGCGCCAGTAGAGGCCGGACATCCAAGACAGAAAACACTAGAGCCGGGTATAGAGGGAGAGTAGCAGCACCAACACACACACAAGAGGCGGGTATAGAGGGAGAGTAGCAGCACCAACACACACAATGACACAAAGCTGAGGGGACGCTGAATCACCGACACAAAAATGACACAACTAAAGCATTGAGGAAACAGCGGACGAGAGAAACAGCCGGAGAGTCAGCATGGGGGATAAAGGAGAGACGAGAGCACGAGTGAAAGGGTGTAAGGCTCGGAAACGTGCATAGGGAGACAGAGAAAACACAGGTGAACAAGGCGGAGCTAAAAACCCAGACACAGATGGAGCAGTGAAAGGCAGGGTCGTTCACGACACAAGACACACTGTACAATCTATAATTGTCTATACAATCTATAATTGTCTATACAATCTATAATTGTCTGTACAATCTATAATTGTCTATACAATCTATAATTGTCTATACAACGTGGACTGGCTGCATCACTATATTTCAGCCAGAGAAGGGAAGGGAAGGGAAGTATCAGGGGAACGCAACTAGGCTTTGCGACTATATAGTACTTGAAAGGGGTCAGGATAAGCATTTGGGATGGGTCGGGGAAAAAGAAATGTTTCCCAATCACTTGGACGGGAATTGAACGCCAACTCAACCTATCAACGGTATAGGTTAAGTAATAATTGTAATTAAGAAGCAATAAGATGCTTATCTTAACATACTAAGAAGGTTAGGTGAGGTCGGTGTTTTCTATGAAGCTTTTCAAGGTAAACTAAAATATTTACAATCAATTAGTATGTCACATATGCACTTATTAAATAAGCCAATATTGACTCTAAGCAAGTGCGAGAACGGGTTGCAACCTGTTAGCTGGCAGAGAGATTTCCCTTCCCATAACTCATGATAAGCCTTACCCACTACTTTCCCTGGAACACACCCGCCGCCACGCGCTTTACAACCAGGTACCCACTTACTGCTGGGTGAACAGAGGTGGACAGTTAAGAGGACTGGTGCCCAGTCAATCCTCCCTGGTCTGGATCTGAACGTGTGATCTCCATGTGTCAATGTATTTAAATTAATACATAAGCGAAAAACTCGCGATAAAGAACTCATAAACCGACATTCTACCACAAAATAATTACTAAACTATTGAGCAGACATGACATTTGATCAACAAATTTACTAAAACAAAAATAAAACTCATTTCGAGCCTATTATCGCACCTAATATATTTGTTCATTAAATAGACAAAGTCACCAAACCCTACTATATACGAAGTCATATATAAACACCTATTTTGAAGAGTGTCTATTATATAATGGGTTTTAAAGCCTAGAGAGGAGAGCACAGAGTGCACACACACGGGGGTGGGGGGGGGGGGAGGGGGGGGAGGAGGAATCAGCAGAATAGAAATAATGAACAAATAACAATTACTGAGTACCAACACTCCAGCAGTGGACAGGTCGCATGGTACACACACACAGTGTTTTACCCTCCCTACCGTGGTGTTCTGTGGTGGTGTGTTGCTTGTTGTACCGTGTTCTCCTCCAGGGGTCAGGGTAAAGATTTGGGATGGAATGAGGGGAGGAAGGACTGGTGGCCCAACCACTTGGACGGTCGGGGATTGAACGCCGACCTGCATGAAGCAAGCGCATCTAAATTAATGTTTCACTCACGTACAGCAAATACCAATAATTACGCAAATTCTTTCATCTAAATCTAGACACCTAACCTAGCTTCGGCCTATCTATACACACAAGTCTAATATACAATCAAATTAATTTGTATTTTAGAAATATTTTAGAAAAAACAGGGTCCGTAAATTGCGACTCCAGACCGCTGTCCGCTAGTCCTCGAGGACCGCGCGTGTGTGTGTGTGTGTGTGCGCACGCGAGTGAGTGCAACTGACTGGGTGTTACATACTCCTGCAATGAGTCAATTCCTTAAGTTCTTTCCACACGTACCCCTATAAGCATAACTAGTTCCATGAACCCATGAACAACTCCTGACACTATCACCAACATTCCTACTCCCGCTCCCCCCCCAACCACTTGGGCTGGACGGTAGAGCGACGGTCTCGCTTCATGCAGGTCGGTGTTCAATCCCCGACCGCCCAAGTAGTTGGGTACCATTCCTTACCCCCGTCCCATCCCAAATCCTTATCCTGACCCCTTCCCAGTGCTATATAGTCGTAATGGCTTGGCGCTTCCTCCTCAGAGTTCCCTTCCCTTCCCTTCCCCCCCCCCCTCCCCGACACAACCACTACTACAACCCCACCCCCCCCCCCACCCCAACCTCTACATCTTCCCGCTTCCAGTGCAGGTAATTAGCAAGAGCCATCGCCTCTCATTGTGTAAACACAGTTAACACGTGAGCCTCGCGACGCACTAACAGCGGCGCTCTCTCACCGACGTAGTAAACATTACAAATGAA
Source organism: Procambarus clarkii (assembly GCF_040958095.1). NCBI lineage: Eukaryota > Metazoa > Arthropoda > Malacostraca > Decapoda > Cambaridae > Procambarus > Procambarus clarkii. The sequence continues at coordinate 21,447,816 of NC_091214.1, forward strand.
AACATAAAGTTATTAATGAAAGGCAAATTACATGTGACTGCGGTTAGATAAAGGCCAGTCAAGTCGGCAAGATTTACCAGTAAATAACTAATTGTTATTACTAATTATTAAAGCAAATTAGATGAGTAATGATGTTATAGCTGAGGCTGGGAGATGCAAGGGCTGACAGAGTGGAGGGAGGGGGGGGTACTGGGGGGAGGAGGGGGGTTCTGGGGGGAAGGGGGGGGCAGCCTGAGACGTGATGCTAGTCCAAGATGACAGCATCTCCAAGTTGCTGCGGGAGTAGTGACGACGGTGCTAAGGTGAAGCAAGGAGAAGGGATGATGGAGAAGGGGGGGCATGAAGCAAGGAGAAGGGGTGAAACATGGAGAAGGGGTGAAACAAGGGGAAGGGGTGAGCAACAACCCACTACACCCATTAGATTCTGCTTCAGGGGGGCCAGATTCACGAAGCAGTTACGCAAGCACTTACGAACCTGTCCATCTTTTCTCAATCTTTGGCGACTTTGTTTACAATTATTAAACAGTTAATGAGCTCCGAAGCACCAGGAGGCTGTTTATAACAATAACAACAGTTGATTGGCAAGTTTTCATATTTGTAAACTGTTTAATAAATGTAACCAAAGCCGTCAAAGATTGAGGAAAGATGTACACGTTCGTAAGTGCTTGCGTAACTGCTTCGTGAATCTGGCCCCAGGGGTGTTGAGCCATGGGATGTCCACCCTAGAGAGCCCGACCACATGTCCAGTTCCATACTACCCTGCTGCCTAGAACAAAGTCTAATTATATATTAAAAGTAAACCATGGCACTAATACATAAACCCAGGGAGCAACACATACATTACTAGGGGGTCTGGTAGCTGAGCGGACAGCGCGCCGGACTCGTAATTCTGTGGCCCGGAAACGAATGGGCAAAGTTTATTTCACCTTGATGCCCCTGTTACCTAGCAGTAAAATAGGTACCCTGGGAGTTAGACAGCTGTTACGGGCTGCTTCCTGGGAATGTGTGTGTGGAAAAAAAATTAGTTAGTAGTTAGTTGATTGACAGTTGTGAGGCGGGCCGAAAGAGCAGAGCTCAACCCCCGCAAGCACAACTAGGTGAATACACACACACACACACACACACACACACACACACACACACACACACACACACACACACACACACACACACACACACACACACACACACACACACACACACACCCACACCCACACCCACACACCCACACCCACACCCACACACACACACACACACACACACACACACACACACACACACACACACACCCACACCCACACACACACACACCCACACACACAAGGAACAGGTTATGAAATTAAGGTTAGGGGCAGAAGGATTCACTACAAACGACATGGAAGTGTGTGAGGAACTGAATAAGAAATTCCAGGAGGTCTTCACCTTGGAGCAAGGAGAAATCCCAGAGATAAGAGAGGGAATAGCTAACCAGGAACCACTGGAAGAGTTTGAGATTACCAGTGGGGAAGTAAGGAAGTGTTTACTAGAATTGGATGTGACAAAGGCTATAGGTCCAGATGGAATCTCCCCTTGGATACTAAAGGAAGGAGCAGAAGAACTGTGCCTCCCGCTCTCCATGGTGTATAACAAATCACTGGCAACAGGGGAACTGCCAGAAATTTGGAAAGCAGCTAACGTAGTCCCGATATACAAGAAAGGGGATAGACAGGAGGCACTGAATTACAGACCAGTGTCCCTAACCTGCATACCATGCAAGTTGATGGAGAAGATTGTGCGAAGAAAGCTAGTGGAACATCTGGAGCGAAAGAACTTTGTAACACAGCATCAACATGGATTCAGGGATGGCAGGTCCTGCCTCACAGGGTTACTTGAATTCTACGACCAGGCAACAAAAATAAGGCAAGAAAGAGAAGGGTGGGCAGACTGCATATTTTTGGATTGTCAGAAAGCCTTTGACACAGTGCCACACAAGAGGCTAGTGAAAAAACTGGAGATGCAGGCTGGAGTGAAAGGGAAGGTACTCCGTTGGATACAGGAGTACCTAAGTAACAGGAGACAACGAGTCAGTGTGAGGGGTGAGGTCTCAGATTGGCGAGACGTTACGAGAGGAGTACCGCAGGGGTCAGTCCTTGGACCTATACTGTTTCTGATATATGTAAATGATCTTCCAGAGGGTATAGAATCGTTTCTCTCAATGTTTGCCGATGATGCAAAAATTATGAGGAGGATTGAAACTGAGGACGATAGTAGGAGGCTACAAGATGACCTAGACAGACTGAGTGAATGGTCCAACAAATGGCTGTTGAAGTTCAACCCGAGTAAATGCAAAGTAATGAAACTAGGTGGTGGAAATAGGAGGCCAAACACAGGATACAGAATAGGAGATGAAGTACTTAATGAAACGAACAGAGAGAAAGATCTAGGAGTTGATATCACACCAAACCTGTCTCCTGAAGCCCACATAAAAAGAATAACGTCTGCGGCATATGCGAGGCTGGCTAACATCAGAACAGCGTTCAGGAACCTGTGTAAGGAATCATTCAGAATCTTGTACACCACATATGTAAGACCAATCCTGGAGTATGCGGCCCCAGCATGGAGCCCGTACCTTGTCAAGCACAAGACGAAGCTGGAAAAAGTCCAAAGATATGCCACTAGACTAGTCCCAGAACTAAGAGGCATGAGTTACGAGGAAAGGCTGCGGGAAATGCACCTTACGACACTGGAAGACAGAAGAGCAAGGGGAGACATGATCACAACCTACAAAATCCTCAGAGGAATCGACCAGGTAAACAAGGATAAACTATTCAACACTGGTGGGACGCGAACAAGGGGACACAGGTGGAAACTGAGTACTCACATGAGCCACAGAGACGTTAGAAGGAACTTTTTTAGTGTCAGAGTAGT
>NC_091214.1:21453222-21460341 GCF_040958095.1 Procambarus clarkii
GCAGAGATGTAAGGAAGTACTGGTTCAGTACTGGTTGGGTAGTGCTTCAGTACTGGTTCGATAGTGGTTCAGTACTGGTTGGGTAGTGGTTCAGTACTGGTTGGGTAGTGCTTCAGTACTGGTTCGATAGTGGTTCAGTACTGGTTGGGTAGTGGTTCAGTACTGGTTGGGTAGTGCTTCAGTACTGGTTCGATAGTGGTTCAGTACTGGTTGGGTAGTGGTTCAGTACTGGTTGGGTAGCGGTTCAGTACTAGTTCAATAGTGGTTCAGTACTGGTTGGGTAGTGCTTCAGTACTGGTTCGATAGTGGTTCAGTACTGGTTGAGTAGTGGTTCAGTACTGGTTGGGTAGCGGTTCAGTACTAGTTCAATAGTGGTTCAGTACTGGTTGGGTAGTGCTTCAGTACTGGTTCGATAGTGGTTCAGTACTGGTTGAGTAGTGGTTCAGTACTGGTTGGGTAGCGGTTCAGTACTAGTTCAATAGTGGTTCAGTACTGGTTGGGTAGTGGTTCAGTACTGGTTCGATAGTGGTTCAGTACTGGTTGGGTAGTGGTTCAGTACTGGTTCAGTAGTGGTTCACTACAGGTTCAGTGGACGTGTAATGGCTGGACGGGCTTAAGGAACTTGTAACAGAGGCGAACACAATACGTAGCATCAAAAGCAGGTGACAAAATCTTGAAAAATTTATAATACTAACATTTATCTCTACCTGCACGCACAAACATGCAAGAATTACTAGACAATACAAACACACACTCGCACAAACACACACACACACTCGCACAAACACACACACACACTCGCACAAACACACACACACACTCGCACAAACACACACACACACTCGCACAAACACACACACACTCGCACAAACACACACACACACTCGCACAAACACACACACACTCGCACAAACACACACACACAGGTACGTTAAAACATAAAACAAACATTTTCACACTAGCTGGCCCTTGAATATTAAAAAGAAACTTTACCATCAAAGCAATGTCCCAAATTTCCCAGAGCTTACGGAAGTTGTGAGCCTAGAGAGGGAAAAAATTACATCAATATAGGAGAGTACTCTCCCTTCCAGGGAGGGAGGGAGGGTGAGAGGGAGGGAGAGTAGGAGGGAGAGAAGGGAGGGAGGGAGGGAGTTACACAGGAGGAGAGCTGTCACTCAATCTCTCTTAAAGTATTTCCTAATGGTTCTCAGAATCCAGACAGGAACCAAGGACACAGACTGAGTTTTCAATGTTGATTGCCCTCTGAAGGAATATCTTTTTTTTTTTGCAATTTTGAGGCCTCGTTCGTGAATAGGAACGTTCAGTTTCACGTGAATACGAACGTGTTCAGTTTCTCACCGTGCCTGACTCACCTAGAAATGCTTGCAAGGGAGCCGGTCGGCCGAGCGGACAGCACACTGGACTTGTGATCCTGTGGTCCTGGGTTCGATCCCAGGCGCCGGCGAGAAACAATGGGCAGAGTTTCTTTCATCCTATGCCCCTGTTACCTAGCAGTAAAATAGGTACCTGGGTGTTAGTCAGCTGTCACGGGCTGCTTCCTGGGGGTGGAGGCCTGGTCGAGGACCGGGCCGCGGGGACACTAAAGACCCGAAATCATCTCAAGATAACCTCAAGATGGTTGAGCTAGGCTCCTAGCCCAGCCTTAAGAACGATCGTAGAATAATGCAAATGACTCATTTATCACGGTTTTATCATATTTATATGTAAAAATTTGAATTGAATTTGTTTAAATGACTTATGCATCTAACCTATTCCATTTACTGATAGCTCGAACACCGGGAAATTTCTTCCTGATGTCTCTATGACTCATTTAAGTCTCTAGCTTCCATCTATGGCCGCTCGTTCTGCTGTTCCTAGCTTTGAACGTGATTTTGTCTACCTTGTCAGTTTCCCTCGGAATCTTATATGTTGGTATCATGTCCCCCGTATCTCTCATCCTGTCACTGTAGGAAAGGAGAGTGCGTGAGTGTGTGTGTAGGTGAGTGTGTGTGTGTGTGTGCATGTGTAGGTGAGTGTGTGTGTGCACGCGTGCCAGAGTGTATGCGTGAGTGTGTGTGTGCATGTTCACCTAAGTAATTACCTAAGTGTAGTTACAGGATGAGAGCTACGCTCGTGGTGTCCCGTCTTCCCAGCACTCTTTGTCATATAACGCTTTGAAACTACTGACGGTCTTGGCCTCCACCACCTTCTCACTTAACTTGTTCCAACCGTCTACCACTCTATTTGCGAAAGGTGTGTAGGTGTGTATGTGTAGGTGAGTGTGTGTGTGTGTATGCACGCATGCCAGAGTGTATGCGTGAGTGTGTGTGTGCATGTGTAGGTGAGTGTGTGTGCACGCGTGCCAGAGTGTATGCGTGAGTGTGTGTGTGCATGTGTAAGTGAGTGTGTGTGTCCACGCGTGCCAGAGAGTATGCGTGAGTGTGTGTGTGCATGTGTAAGTGAGTGTGTGTGTGCACGCGTGTCAGAGTGTATGCGTGAGTGTGTGTGTGTGCGTGTGTGTAGGTGAGTGTGTGTGTCCACGCGTGCCAGAGAGTATGCGTGAGTGTGTACTCACCTAGTTGTGTTTGCGGGGGTTGAGCTCTGGCTCTATGGTCGTGTGTGCGTGTGTGTAGGTGAGTGTGTGTGTGTGTGCGTGCACGCGTGTTAGAATGTACGCGTGCTGGCGATAAACAACCCCATCACCCAGAAGAGTGTAACAGCGCTAGCGGCCACGTACACACACGCGCGCCCTACAATATAACAACATCCTTGCAACCCCCCACCCCGCACCCCGACACACACACACACACCTGGCAAGGCCGTGCAGATATCAACAGGTGTATCCTCATGCATACAAACTATCACCAACAAAATTATACTTTAGGCCGAGAGTAACCAACTAGACTTTCCCAAAGTACAAAAGTTATATTCCCCCTACCTTGAGGTGCTTCCGGGGCTTAGTGTCCCCGCGGCCCGGTCGTCGACCAGGCCTCCCCCCTCTACATAAAATATGCGAAGGAAACTTATCCACCAAAATATATGTAAATGAGTCTTCTGTATGCAAATTTGCCGGAATTTGTGATTGGCGTAAATTACGGAGGCGGAGTCTGGGTCATTAGCACCGCAACCTTAGGCTTTATAAAAAAAAAATGTTAAGAAGTTTTGCCTGCTGTTAGTCCCTAGAACACTATATTCTGTAACGTCTCCACCCACTCTCCTCTCTCTCTCTTCTTACATCTTAACTCTCCTGTCCGAACCTGTGTGTCACCTTCGTTCATCTTGTGTCACCTCAGAATTGATCTTCAGGATGACTGGAATTCATTCATCTTATTCAGACGTGTATAGTTGTACTCACAACTGGGCGACCATCGAGGCTCTTTATATATATATATATATATATATATATATATATATATATATATATATATATATATATATATATATATATATATATATATATATATATATATTTATATGACACAATACCCGTGAAAAGAATGAGACACTTACAAGAAAGCGGGAACTACTACAAGACGCCTCAGGTAATTACTCCTCTGATGAACGTCGCTCCCTACCTGAAAAGAGGAAATTGGCTGTTAATACTAATCTCAGCGAGAGGGAGGAGGAGCCTGGAAGTGTCAGTTGAGGGGACGAGGTAACATTAAATATATGGTATCAAGTGTATTTCACGAGTCTGGGATCCTGATTCAGTGTTTGGTATGTATATATATGTTCAATGATCTCCAGCATTGTTCAGTGTTCTCCAGCATTGTTCAGTGTTCTCCAGCATTGTTCACTGTTCTCCAGCATTGTTCAGTGTTCTCCAGCATTGTTCAGTGTTCTCCAGCATTGTTCAGTGTTCTCCAGCATTGTTCAGTGTTCTCCAGCATTGTTCAGTGTTCTTCAGCATTGTTCACTGTTCTCCAGCATTGTTCAGTGTTCTCCAGCATTGTTCAGTGTTCTCCAGCATTGTTCAGTGTTCTTCAGCATTGTTCAGTGTTCTCCAGCATTGCTCAGTGTTCTCCAGCATTGTTCAGTGTTCTCCAGCATTGTTCAGTGTTCTCCAGCATTGTTCAGTGTTCTCCAGCATTGTTCAGTGTTATCCAGCATTGTTCAGTGTTATCCAGCATTGTTCAGTGTTCTCCAGCATTGTTCAGTGTTCTCCAGCATTGTTCAGTGTTCTCCAGCATTGTTCAATGTTCTCCAGCATTGTTCAGTGTTATCCAGCATTGTTCAGTGTTATCCAGCATTGTTCAGTGTTCTCCAGCATTGTTCAGTGTTCTCCAGCATTGTTCAGTGTTCTCCAGCATTGTTCAATGTTCTCCAGCATTGTTCAGTGTTCTCCAGCATTGTTCAGTGTTCTCCAGCATTGTTCAGTGTTCTCCAGCATTGTTCAATGTTCTCCAGCATTGTTCAGTGTTCTGCAGCATTGTTCAGTGTTCTCCAGCATTGTTCACTGTTCTCCAGCATTGTTCAGTGTTCTCCAGCATTGTTCAGTGATCTCCAGCATTGTTCAGTTTTCTGCAGCATTGTTCAGTGTTCTCCAGCATTGTTCAGTGTTATCCAGCATTGTTCAGTGTTATCCAGCATTGTTCAGTGTTCTCCAGCATTGTTCAGTGTTCTCCAGCATTGTTCAGTGTTCTCCAGCATTGTTCAGTGTTCTCCAGCATTGTTCAGTGTTCTCCAGCATTGTTCAGTGTTATCCAGCATTGTTCAGTGTTCTCCAGCATTGTTCAGTGTTCTCCAGCATTGTTCAGTGTTCTCCAGCATTGTTCAATGTTCTCCAGCATTGTTCAGTGTTCTGCAGCATTGTTCAGTGTTCTCCAGCATTGTTCAATGTTCTCCAGCATTGTTCAGTGTTCTCCAGCATTGTTCAGTGATCTCCAACATTGTTCAGTGTTCTCCAACATTGTTCAGTGTTCTCCAGCATTGTTCAGTGATCTCCAGCATTGTTCAGTGTTCTCCAACATTGTTCAGTGTCCTCCAGCATTGTTCAGTGTTCTCCAGCATTGTTCAGTGTTCTCCAGCATTGTTCAGTGTTCTGCAGCATTGTTCAGTGTTCTCCAGCATTGTTCAGTGTTATCCAGCATTGTTCAGTGTTCTCCAGCATTGTTCAGTGTTCTCCAGCATTGTTCAGTGTTCTCCAGCATTGTTCAATGTTCTCCAGCATTGTTCAGTGTTCTGCAGCATTGTTCAGTGTTCTCCAGCATTGTTCAATGTTCTCCAGCATTGTTCAGTGTTCTTCAGCATTGTTCAGTGTTCTCCAACATTGTTCAGTGTTCTCCAGCATTGTTCAGTGATCTCCAGCATTGTTCAGTGTTCTCCAGCATTGTTCAGTGTTCTCCAGCATTGTTCAGTGTTCTCCAGCATTGTTCAGTGTTCTCCAACATTGTTCAGTGTTCTCCAGCATTGTTCAGTGATCTCCAGCATTGTTCAGTGTTCTCCAGCATTGTTCAGTGTTCTCCAGCATTGTTCAGTGTTCTCCAGCATTGTTCAGTGTTCTCCAGCATTGTTCAGTGTTCTCCAGCATTGTTCAGTGTTCTCCAGCATTGTTCAGTGTTATCCAGCATTGTTCAGTGTTCTCCAGCATTGTTCAGTGTTCTCCAGCATTGTTCAGTGATCTCCAGCATTGTTCAGTGTTCTCCAGCATTGTTCAGTGTTATCCAGCATTGTTCAGTGTTCTCCAGCATTGTTCAGTGTTCTCCAGCATTGTTCAGTGTTCTCCAGCATTGTTCAGTGTTCTCCAGCATTGTTCAGTGTTCTGCAGCATTGTTCAGTGTTCTCCAGCATTGTTCAGTGTTCTCCAGCATTGTTCAGTGTTCTCCAGCATTGTTCAGTGTTCTCCAGCATTGTTCAGTGTTCTCCAGCATTGTTCAGTGTTCTCCAGCATTGTTCAGTGTTCTCCAGCATTGTTCAGTGTTCTGCAGCATTGTTCAGTGTTCTCCAGCATTGTTCAGTGTTCTCCAGCATTGTTCAGTGTTCTCCAGCATTGTTCAGTGTTCTCCAGCATTGTTCAGTGTTCTCCAGCATTGTTCAGTGTTCTCCAGCATTGTTCAGTGTTCTCCAGCATTGTTCAGTGTTCTGCAGCATTGTTCAGTGTTCTCCAGCATTGTTCAGTGTTCTCCAGCATTGTTCAGTGTTCTCCAGCATTGTTCAGTGTTCTCCAGCATTGTTCAGTGTTCTCCAGCATTGTTCAGTGTTCTCCAGCATTGTTCAGTGTTCTCCAGCATTGTTCAGTGTTCTGCAGCATTGTTCAGTGTTCTCCAGCATTGTTCAGTGTTCTCCAGCATTGTTCAGTGTTCTCCAGCATTGTTCAGTGTTCTCCAGCATTGTTCAGTGTTCTCCAGCATTGTTCAGTGTTCTCCAGCATTGTTCAGTGTTCTCCAGCATTGTTCAGTGTTCTCCAGCATTGTTCAGTGTTCTTTTATTAGTGCCCAAATTATGCAGATTCACACTGGCCCTGTATTACAACTCGCTCTCCAAAACAACGATATGTATACAGTATACATTGTTGCCCGGAGAAAGCGATATGTATATCGCAGAATTTTGCACATGGAAAAAACAATAATATGTATACAGTACAGCCGCTTATACATAGAAAACTATATGTATTCATTATCGAATGTTGTACATAGAAAACAGTTTTTCGTAAGACTGAAAAATCGATCATTCGTTACGATACAGAAGCCACGAAAGGACATATATATATATATATATATATATATATATATATATATATATATATATATATATATATATATATATATATATATATATATATATATATATATATATATATATATATATTATTAAATATGACCGAAAAAGTAAGATTAATAATTCTAACACGAATTTTCTCAATCTTTCGTACATTACGCTTCACTGTTGGAGGTAAATCAAAAATCACTTCTCCAAAATTCATTTTTATTTCTAGTCTGACGCGACACGGGCGCGTTTCGTAAAACTTATTACATTTTCAAAGACTTCACAAATACACAACTGATTAGAACTTGCGTTTCCCTGATTTTATATCTACATTTGAGTGAGGTGGGAAGGGTGATGTGGCATTAACACAAGACAGAACACTAGGGGATATTAATAGGGTATTAAAAGTATCAA
>NC_091214.1:21460841-21545841 GCF_040958095.1 Procambarus clarkii
CAATAACAACAGTTGATTGACAAGTTTCCATGCTTGTAAACTGTTTAATAAATGTAACCAAAGCCGTCAAAGATTGAGGAAAGATGTACACGTTCGTAAGTACTTGCGTAACGTGCTTCGTGAATCTAGCCTAGGGCAGCTGTACAAACGCAGATATGATAATAAGAATGTTTATGTCTATCCATTTGGCGAGAGCAGCTTGTGTACATCTGCACATCTGGCCAGAAACAGTTATGTTGTTGTTGTTATAGATTCAGCTACTCAGAACAAGTTCCAAGTAGCACGGGCTATGGTGAGCCCGTAACTTACCTGGCACAGGAGCGGGGCAAGAAGCTCGGGCTATGGTGAGCCCGTAACTTACCTGGCACAGGAGCGGGGCAAGAAGCTCGGGCTATGGTGAGCCAGAAACAGTGTTGAATGTGTACATTCAAGGTACAGCTGGCGAATGTGTCTCTCTCTCTCTCTCTCTCTCTCTCTCTCTCTCTCTCTCTCTCTCTCTCTCTCTCTCTCTCTCTCTCTCTCTCTCTCTCTCTCTCTCTCTCTCTCTCTCTCTCTCTCTCTCTCTCTGTCTCTCTCTCTCTCTCTCTCTCTCTCTCTCTGTCTCTCTCTCTCTCTCTCTCTCTCTCTCTCTGTCTCTCTCTCTCTCTCTCTCTGTCTCTCTCTCTCTCTCTCTCTCTCTCTCTCTCTCTCTCTCTCTCTCTCTCTCTCTCTCTCTCTCTCTCTCTCTCTCTCTCTCTCTCTCTCTCTCTCTCACACATCTACCTGTAGGTGAGGTGCAGGCAGCTCCCAGGTTGTGGGGTAGTGGGAGTGTGCAGGCAGCTCCCAGGTTGTGGGGTAGTGGGAGTGTGCAGGCAGCTCCCAGGTTGTGGGGTAGTGGGAGTGTGCAGGCAGCTCCCAGGTTGTGGGGTAGTGGGAGTGTGCAGGCAGCTCCCAGGTTGTGGGGTAGTGGGAGTGTGCAGGCAGCTCCCAGGTTGTGGGGTAGTGGGAGTGTGCAGGCAGCTCCCAGGTTGTGGGGTAGTGGGAGTGTGCAGGCAGCTCCCAGGTTGTGGGGTAGTGGGAGAGTGCAGGCAGCTCCCAGGTTGTGGGGTAGTGGGAGAGTGCAGGCAGCTCCCAGGTTGTGGGGTAGTGGGAGTGTGCAGGCAGCTCCCAGGTTGTGGGGTAGTGGGAGTGTGCAGGCAGCTCCCAGGTTGTGGGGTAGTGGGAGTGTGCAGGCAGCTCCCAGGTTGTGGGGTAGTGGGAGTGTGCAGGCAGCTCCCAGGTTGTGGGGTAGTGGGAGAGTGCAGGCAGCTCCCAGGTTGTGGGGTAGTGGGAGTGTGCAGGCAGCTCCCAGGTTGTGGGGTAGTGGGAGTGTGCAGGCAGCTCCCAGGTTGTGGGGTAGTGGGAGTGTGCAGGCAGCTCCCAGGTTGTGGGGTAGTGGGAGAGTGCAGGCAGGGAGCCGAGGAACGAGGTGGGGCTCGACACAGACCAGAGTCTGTGACGGTAGAGAAGAAACAAGCGAAATACGTGGGAATATATCTCTGCTCTGCTTGTACCTGTGGAGGGGCTTGTACCTGTGGAGGGGCTTGTACCTGTGGAGGGGCTTGTACCTGTGGAGGGGCTTGTACCTGTGGAGGGGCTTGGAGTTGGCATGGGGGCTTGTACCTGTGGAGGGGCTTGGAGTTGGCATGGGGAACACCCTTCCCCCTTCTCCCCCCCCCTTCTCCCCCCCTTCTCCCCCCCCTTTCTCACCCAACAATCAATCATTATTCAACTGGTAAGATAACGATCAATCAACATTCAACACGTAAGATAACGATCAATCAACATTCAACACGTAAGATAACAATCAATCAACATTCAACAGGTAAGATAACGATCAATCAACATTCAACAGGTAAGATAACAATCAATCAACATTCAACACGTAAGATAACAATCAATCAACATTCAACACGTAAGATAACAATCAATCAACATTCAACAGGTAAGATAACAATCAATCAACATTCAACACGTAAGCTAACAATCAATCAACATTCAACACGTAAGCTAACAATCAATCAACATTCAACAGGTAAGCTAACAATCAATCAACATTCAACACGTAAGATAACGATCAATCAACATTCAACACGTAAGATAACAATCAATCAACATTCAACAGGTAAGATAACAACCTATCAACAATCAGGTAAGACAAAAATCTCAGGCTACAATCGCCAGCAAGAAAAGTCAAGCAAACAAACAACTTAAAACAAATCCCGCGTCTACAACATTCAACTTCTCAGAAGAAACAAACAAACACAAAAATCTTAGCTTGAGCTACCTCATCCCTTTGTGTGTATTTTACCTCAATAAACTTATTTCAATTTCAACAAACAAAAAAGTTTAGCTGTAACATTCAACAGACTATGAACGTCTCCCAGGAACAGCAGCGAACACTTGAGGGCTCAGTTACAGCCCGCCCAACCACTTGGGCTGGATGGTAGAGCGGCGGTCTCGCTTCGTGCAGGTCGGCGTTCAATCCCCCGACCGTCTATAAGTGGTTGGGTACCATTCCTGCTCACCGTCCCATCCCAAATCCTTATCCTGACCCTCTTTCAAGTGCTATATAATGGCTTGGTGCTTTCTTCCAATGATAGTTCAATTCAAAATTCAGTTACAGCTCCGCTCCTGTGCCAGGTAAGTCCACTACGGGCTCACCATAGTCCGTGCTATTTTGGAACTTTTGTTCTAAGTAGCTGAATTTAAAACAACAACTTCATTCAGCTACTCGGAACAAGTTCCAAGTAGCACGGGCTATGGTGAGCCCGTTAGTGGACTTACCTGGCACAGGAGCGGGGCTGTGTGTCTCCTCTCTCCACTGGCGGTAGCTTGACGACTCCATAAATATGTCAAGACTAACTCTTAATTCGTTTTACGGGCTATTCATGCCCGTGCCACCTCTTGGGTGGTGACAATCTTTATCAATCAATCAATCAATCTAATTCGTTTATTGAGCTCTCCTGAGTAGGAGAGAGAGGGGAGAAGGGGGGGGGGAGGCTCGAGAAAATGTACCCGGCAGTGCCCAGGTCTCTCTCCCCCCTCTCCCCGAACGCGAAGGGGGGGGGGGTTAAGCGTTCTTCATATTGTACATAATTATTCTTCATGAAAATCAAATTAGAACTAATTTGCACTTAAACAAATTAGCTAACACAGGGACATCGTACCGTTTGGATGTAATGAACACACAATTATATTAACCTAATTATCTTAGTAGTACAAGGAAGCGAGGCTTCGCCTGGCAGTTAACACAATAGAAATTTAATTAACCACAAAAAATGAATTCCCGCTAATATTGGGAACCCAAAAATTTCATAACATTTAGCCCTAATGTAATGGGTTCAACGTTTTCGTTTTTATATCGTAAACACAGTATGCATTCCGGCGCCACAGGGAGCCGGTCGGCCGAGCGGACAGCACGCTGGACTTGTGATCCTGTGGTCCTGGGTTCGATCCCAGGCGCCGGCAAGAAACAATGGGCAGAGTTTCTTTCACCCTATGCCCCCTGTTACCTAGCAGTAAAATAGGTACCTGGGTGTTAGTCAGCTGTCACGGGCTGCTTCCTGGGGGTGGAGGCCTGGTCGAAGACCGGGCCGCGGGGACACTAAAAGCCCCGAAATCATCTCAAGATAACCTCAAGATAGCCACCCGGGTTCTGTCAATCTTTTTTTTTTATCATTCTGTACTCTCCCGTCCCTTTTTCCCCTTATCATCCCCCGCTGTCCCCTCATCTTCCTCTTGTCCCCCTCCTTTTTGCACTTCCTGCCATGCCTAATGGTCTCGTATGAAGTCATTTCCGTGCGCAGATCTACCTTGAGGTTACCTTGAGGTGCTTCCGGGGCTTAGCGTCCCCGCGGCCCGGTCGTCGACCAGGCCTCCTGGTTGCTGGACTGATCAACCAGGCTGTTGGACGCGGCTGCTCGCAGCCTGACGTATGATCTAGAACCAGTTCTTGGAATATTTCCCACGTGTAAATTGTAATGTTTCTCGCCTGCGCTCCGGGTGTAACAATAGTGAGGTATTTCAAGCGGTTCCAACACTCATTCTTTTATTGAATGAATTCGGGCAGTCAAAGGCATGTTCACCAGGTTAGCGACCCCCTCAAATCTTAATATTCGACTTTTGTTTTAGTGAAGACCTTTGCATATCAGAGGCAACCCTGGCTGCGACTCGCTGCTTAAGGAGAGGCGGAGGCCGGAGGTCAGACAAGAAGATGAGAGGAAAATAATATATAGTGGAAGTATTGAGCGATTAGGTGGCGTGGGGCGGACTCTCTCTCTCTCTCTCTTGTCATTCCTGGTCCCGGGTCGAGGAATGCTGTTGCTGGAGACTCTTGTGTGTGTGTGTGTGTGTGTGTGAAAGAAGTAGTTGGGCAAGCTTGGCTCACTGTCACTTTGTCACAGTGTACGTAAACATTAAAGATGATGATGATTCAAGAATCGCGTCAAGTTAGTGATTACAAGAGCGAAACACGTTATACGAGGAGGAAGTTTTCGCATCATAGAGATCTGTGTGTGTGTGTGTGTGTGTGTGTGTGTGTGTGTGTGTGTATACTCACCTAATTGTACTCACCTAATTGTGCTTGCAGGGGTTGAGCTCTGGCTCTTTGGTCCCGCCTCTCAACCGTCAATCAACAGGTGTACAGGTTCCTGGGCCTCCACAACATCACTTCCTGTGTGTGTGTGTGTGTGCGTGTGTGTGTGTGTGTGTGTGTGTGTGTGTGTGTGTGTGTGTGTGTGTGTGTGTGTGTGTGTGTGTGTGTGTGTACTCACCTAGTTGTGCTTGCGGGGGTTGAGCTCTGGCTCTTTGGTCCCGCCTCTCAACCGTCAATCAACTGCTGGGGGGGGGGGGGGGGGGGGGGGTGTTGTGTACAGAAGTGGGGTTACCATCTCGTCACGGCTGCTCCCTCGCCTTGTCCTCCCATCCCCCCGGACTGTACAACAGGTGAATCGCCTCGTTGCAAGAACGAAGGTCAAGGCAGCCATTATCTTCTCTTGCAATTCCTGGCGTTAGTCCAAAGACGTTCACATCGGTGGATTCGAGAGGTGTGGAGGCTCCTCGGCCTATCCGGGCAGCTGTGTGAGGTATCTGATTGGCCTTATGCAACGTCTGATTGACGACGTTGGTGTCCAACAGCCTGGTTGATCAGTCCATGCCCTGGAAACAGAAACCGAATCTGTCTCTATTTTCCGCTTGTTACAACTTGTAATAAAGTTGTTACATCTTGGCTTAACGTGTTTATGACGTATTAGAACGTTGTTACAACTTGCTATATTGGTTGTTATAACTGGTTAGGAGGTGTTAAAACTTGTTCGAACGTTATAGCAACGTCGTAGTTTCGGTGTGTGTTTGGCGGGAGCAACGAGCAGGCCTGGTCGACGACCGGGCCGCGGGGACGCTAAGCCCCGGAAACACCTCAAGGTAACCTCAAGGTAAGGTAACCACCCACCAGTATTGTGGATGCTCATTGCTCTCAATCATCCAACAAAACTCTTTTAAGTTGGGATTGATCCACAACCTCGTTACAAACATCTTGCAAGAAAATATAATGTTTTTCTGAGTCATTTTCATTCCAGTCCGCGCGGCTACCGACGGATGCAGGTAGCCAAGCTCTCTATTGCCTCCTCTCACGGGGCGAGGGAGTGTCTTGAAAGACGCAGCTGCTCTATAAGGCTGAGAGTCACACTCCTACACATCTCAACTTCGATTTCCATTCATAACTAAGTTACTAGCTTAACTGGGTGCTTCCAAGTCCTGATTGGACGGGGGGTGACAGTGTAGACAGACATCACAGTCCTGACTGGACGGGGGGTGACAGTGTAGACAGACATCACAGTCCTGACTGGACGGGGGGTGACAGTGTAGACAGACATCACAGTCCTGACTGGACGGGGGGTGACAGTGTAGACAGACATCACAGTCCTGACTGGACGGGGGGTGACAGTGTAGACAGACATCACAGACCTGACTGGACGGGGGTGACAGTATAGACACACATGACAGCACTGACTGGACGGGGGGTGACAGTGTAGACAGACATCACAGTCCTGACTGGACGGGGGGGTGACAGTGTAGACAGACATCACAATCCTCACTGGACGGGGGGTGACAGTGTAAACAGACATCACAGTCCTGACTGGACGGGGGGGTGACAGTGTAGACAGACATCACAATCCTCACTGGACGGGGGGTGACAGTGTAGACAGACATCACAGTCCTGACTGGACGGGGGTGACAGTGTAGACAGACATCACAGTCCTGACTGGACGGGGGTGACAGTGTAGACAGACATCACAGTCCTGACTGCACGGGGGGTGACACTGTAGACAGACATCACAATCCTCACTGGACGGGGGTGACAGTGTAGACACACATGACAATCCTCACTGGACGGGGGTGACAGTGTAGACAGACATCACAATCCTCACTGGACGGGGGTGACAGTGTAGACACACATCACAGCACTGACTGGACGGGGGGTGACAGTGTAGACAGACATCACAATCCTCACTGGACGGGGGTGACAGTGTAGACAGACATCACAATCCTCACTGGATGGGGGTGACAGTGTAGACAGACATCACAATCCTCACTGGACGGGGGTGACAGTGTAGACAGACATCACAATCCTCACTAGACGGGGGGTGACAGTGTAGACAGACATCACAATCCTCACTGGACGGGGGGTGACAGTGTAGACAGACATCACAATCCTCACTGGACGGGGGTGACAGTGTAGACAGACATCACAATCCTCACTGGACGGGGGTGACAGTGTAGACAGACATCACAATCCTCACTAGACGGGGGGTGACAGTGTAGACAGACATCACAATCCTCACTGGACGGGGGGTGACAGTGTAGACAGACATCACAATCCTCACTGGACGGGGGTGACAGTGTAGACACACATGACAATCCTCACTAGACGGGGGGTGACAGTGTAGACAGACATCACAATCCTCATTGGACGGGGGGTGACAGTGTAGACAGACAGCTCTGACTAGAGACAATAGACCGAATCGTACCCAACCTCATTATCCATGCAAACGACACCCATAAAAGTCGGACCCGGGAGCTAGAGCTCAATACCCCAGAAACGCAGCTAGGTATAGCTTTCTCATCCAAATGAACCCCATACACCACCGTGGGGGCACTGATAGGTGAGCGCATGTAGGTGAAACCACAGAGCCTGGACCAAAGAGCCAGAGCTCAACCCCCGCAAGCACAACTAGGCGAGGCCATGCAGAGAGTGGGCATCAGCTGGCCAGTGGATACCGGCGAGGGTGGCCACAACCTCCAAGGCCATCACTACCATATAAGGTTATGAGCAGCATCCCAAGTCTGCTCCCGGGGATGCTGGGGATGCTGGGGCTCCTCTCCCCCTCTTCACGGCTCTCTTCTCACCCCCTCACCCCTCACACCTCACCCCTCATCTATCTCCTATCATCCTCTATCTCCCATTCTTAAATAATCCAAAAATGTGAAATATCGATTTCTGCTTGATATAATTCTAACAGTGTCAAGGGCGCCTGATAGCTGGGTGGACAGCGCTTCGGATTCGTAGTCCTGAGGTTCCGGGTTCGATCCCCGGTGGAGGGGGGAGACAAATGGGGCAAAATGTTTCTTTCATAATGATGCGCCTGTTCACCAAGCAGTAAATAGGTACCTGGGAGTTAGACAGCTGCTACGGGCTGCTTCCTGGGGGATGTGTAACAAAAAGGGAGGTCTGGTCGAGGACCGGGCCGCGAGGACGCTAAGCCCCGAAATCATCTCAAGATTCATTGTAATAATGTCAATACTAAGGTCATTATGACAGTGAACAGAATATGATTATGAGTTTTCACATTATTAATAATGAGTGTGATGACTCACTGTAATAATTACAGTGATGAGTAACAGTGGTGCTATTAATAGTACTATTACAAATCAGTGATTATTATTTATGATTCTGGGGTGTGTTTATGGGGACCCCTTGCCACGGAGAAGAGAATATGAAGCACCCAAGTGACCTTTTTAGGATACGCCCACGTGCAAGAGCATCGACTCTTTTTCTACCACTCCCCTATTTTTTTCAATATGGATTTGATTTTAAATTTGATTACATAACTGGTTACACCATTGGTGTAAAGTTAACTGTTGCCTATCTCTAAAGCTGTGGTCTAACGTTGATATGTAACTTGTGATCTGGTTATACATATATAATTACATATGAAAATATATACTCAGAAGATAAATACATTGGCAGCAGAATGATGGATAGTTTTGAGAACCAATAAAAGATACACATTAATCCCAGACAACATGAATGGTCGTTGATAGACAGAATAACTAGCATAAGAAATATTGCCGGAACAACCGTGGACATCTTCAAGAGGAAACTAGATTTATCCCTGAACAAATCCACAAGGGCCGTGACGAGGATTCGAACCTGCGTCCGGGAGCATCCCAGACACTGCCTTAATCGACTGATTTATTCCTCTAAGGAGTGCCGAACCAACCGGGCTGTGGTGGGTATGTGGGCCTGCGGGCCGCTCCAAGCAACAGCCTGTTGGACCAAACTCTCACAAGTCAAGCCTGGCCTCGGGCCGGGCTTGGGGAGTAGAAGAACTCCCAGAACCCCATCAACCAGGTATATGTGGGCCTGCGGGCCGCTCCAAGCAACAGCCTGGTGGACCAAACTCTCACAAGTCAAGCCTGGCCTCGGGCCGGGCTTGGGGAGTAGAAGAACTCCCAGAACCCCATCAACCAGGTATCAATCAACCAGGTATCATTAGCTATGCACAGTTATGACTTAAACAACCCAATGCCTACCAGGAATCACCACCACAAACAGAGGTCTAGAGAGTGCCAGTTGGCACCCTCAGCTGCGCCACTCTAGTTAGCATGGCACCCTTATAATTGTTTTTAAATGTGACATTGGAGTGGCGGCTCTTGACAGTAGTGACCGTTCCAGGGCCAGCTGGGATGGGAGGGATGGGGCTGGTGATGGGAAGGAAAGGGTATACGGAATGGGCGTGAGAGACAGGAGAGGTTAGTAGCGTTGAAAGGTTAGTGCTGGCGCTAAGTGAGGATAAGTATTCTGCATGTTGAGGGAGAGTGAGGAAGAGGTGGGAGAGGGGGAACAGGGAGGAAGGATGAGAGTGATAAACGGTAATAAGAAGGGAGAAAGAGAAGCACTCAACTCTGAAACAGCGAGCTAAACTGTCCCAATGGACAAATGAGTGAACAGCGTCTGGGATGCTCTCGGACGCAGGTTCGAATCCTCGTCACGGCCCCTTGTGGATTAAGGGAGCTCATCCTAACACCATTTTGTGGCAATTAGAAACGCAAGATAAGAACATAAGGATGAAGTGAATCATAGAAGGAAGTTCCTTTTGACTCATACCAGGCAGCTCCTGTTTACCAGTATGATGTGTAAGCGACAGACACGAGTGAAATGCTATGCAAAAAAACATTTGTAAAACACCGAGTCCCAAGAGTTAGGAGGCGGGACCCAAGAGTCAGATCTCACTCGTAGAAACTGATTGGTAAGCACATACACAGACATACACAACATGGATTCACCACCTTGTGTCTGAAATCAAGGAAGTGAAACCAGAGGAGACATGATCGCAACATACAAAATGAAATTGTAAACGAGAAGTCCATGTGAGTGAGAAGGCTTCGTAAACGCCCAACGAACAGAAAGAAAACGAGTTTAGAGGCGTCGCGGAGGACAGACAAAAGAAGATTACAATGTCACAGATATCAACCAACTATATTGGAGGGGGGGGGGGGGGGGGGGAGGTTAAAGTTTCTCCTTTATATATCTACTATATATATACTATATATATATCTCTCTCTTTACTTCCCCTCTCGTTCATTCATTTGTTTCAGCGAGCCGAGAGTAAGCGACGCGGGGTTTAGTGCTGGGTAAATACACGAAGCAGTCATACCTTTAGATGGAAGACCCGAGCTGGGGGATGGAGGGAGGCTGGAGGCAGGCACAGACGGTGGGTTCCCGCCAAACACACACCGAAACTACGACGTTGGTACAACGTTGGAACAAGTTTTAACACTTCCTAACCAGTTATAACAACCAATATAGCAAGTTGTAACAACGTTCTAATACGTCACAAACACGTTAAGCCAAGATTTAACAACTTTATTACAAGTTGTAACAAGCGGAAAATAGAGACAGTTTCGGTTTGTGTTTCCAGGGTTGTACCTTACCTTACCTTGAGGTGCTTCCGGGGCTTAGCGTCCCCGCGGCCCGGTCGTCGACCAGGCCTCCTGGTTGCTGGACTGGTTGCGGTAGAACAGAACATGAAAACATGACCGTAGAGAGACAGACAGACAGATAGATAGAAGGACGAAAGAAAGCAAGGAAGGAAGGGCGGACAGACAGAATAAATGAATGAAGGAAAGACTCAGAAAGGACTGACGTAGAGGAGACCTTTTAGGGAGTCGGTGGCTGAGCGGACAGAACACTAGACGCGTGATCTTGTGGTCCCGGGTTCGATCCCGGGCGCCATCGAGAAACGATGGGCAGAGTTTCTTTCATCCTGATGCCCCTGTTACCTAGCAGTAAATAGGTACCTGGGAGTTAGTCAGCTGTCACGGGCTGCTTCCTGGGGGTGGAGGCCTGGTCGAAGACCGGGCCGCGGGGACACTAAAGCCCCGAAATCATCTCAAGATAACCTCAAGACGTGAGTCGGGATTTATGAAGATCTTACGCACCCACTTACAAGTCCTCTTAAGTCTCTCCTCAACCATGGCGGCTTAGTCTGTGTTTCATAATGAGTTTACGAGCTCCTCCTTAACCCCTAGTGTTACCATAAAGGAGAGAGAAAGAGAGAGAGAGAGAGAGAGAAGATTAAGCCACCCAAAAGGTGGCACGGGCATGAATAGCCCATAAGTGGTGGCCCTTTTGAGCCATTTCCAGTATCAATAGATGATACTGGAGATCTGTGGAGGTGCGACTGTACCCTGCGTGACGGGAGAGAACGAGAGAATCAGCTGGGTTACACACCCAGCTGATGGACTGCTTGCCTAACACAACCACAAAGAAAAACCGCATTTAACTTCGCTGTGATTATGGGAAAAACAGGACAAAAAAAACAAAAATTTAAAATCTAATTTAATGAAAAACAAAAAGAACTTTAATATCTGCAATATAATTGTCTTCTACACCGGTCGGCCGAGCGGACAGCACAGTGGACTTGTGATCCCGTGGTCCCGGGTTCGATCCTGGGCGCCGGCGAGAAACAATGGGCAGAGTTTCTTTCACCCTATGCCCCTGTTACCTAGCAGTAAAATAGGTACCTGGGTGTTAGTCAGCTGTCACGGGCTGCTTCCTGGGGGTGGAGGCCTGGTCGAGGACCGGGCCGCGGGGACACTAAAGCCCCGAAATCATCTCAAGATAACCTCAAGATAAGATACACGCAATATAAAAAGTACATTTAACATACGTTGCCTTACCTTGAGGTTACCTTGAGGTGCTTCCGGGGCTTAGCGTCCCCGCGGCCCGATCGTCGACCAGGCCTCCTGGTTGCCGGACTGATCAACCAGGCTATTTACTTATTAGCTAGTTACACAGTGCATCATAGCGTGATAAGTACTGGAAGCCATGTGACTATAGGTCACGTTATCTTGAGATGATTTCGGGGCTTTCAGTGTCCCCGCGGCCCGGTCCTCGACCAGGCCTCCACCCCCAGGAAGCAGCCCGTGACAGCTGACTAACTCCCAGGTACCTATTTACTGCTAGGTAACAGGGGCATTCAGGGTGAAAGAAACTTTGCCCATTTGTTTCTGCCTCGTGCGGGAATCGAACCCGCGCCACAGAATTACGAGTCCTGCGCGCTATCCACCAGGGTACGAGGCCTACGAGGCGTTAACAGCATTATCTGCAGCAATCATAACAATAACAGCAGGAGCTGCATTAGCAATAACGATGGAACAGCAGGAATGTGGCAGTTGAGGTATTAGAGATTGAAATTGAAATTGAAATAAGTTTATTGAGGTAAAATACACACAAAGGGATGAGGTAGCTCAAGCTATATATATTATAGAGAGATAGATATACTATAGATATACTATATTAGAGATCGTTGCATGGTAATGTGTGTGTGTGTGTGTGTGTGTGTGTGTGTGTGTGTGTGTGTGTGTGTGTGTGTGTGTGTGTGTGTGTGTGTGTGTGTGTGTGTGTGTGTGTTGGTTGGGGGTGTTGGCTCAGTATTAAAGGGAACAGACTACCTTACCTGCCCCTCCCTCTACTCTAGTACTACACCTGGCCTACTCCCTCTACACTTTCCTCTCCTCTTCCCTCCTCTCCTTTAATCTACTCTTGTTTACTTATGTTCTTACTTCTTCTGTAATCTACTCGCACCTCTACTCTGATCTACTTGTACCTCTGCGCTGATCTACTCTTTATCTCTGCTCTAATCTGCTCTCTCTCTCTCTCTCTCTCTCTCTCTCTCTCTCTCTCTCTCTCTCTCTCTCTCTCTCTCTCTCTCTCTCTCTCTCTCTCTCTCTCTCTCTCTCTCTATATATATATATATATATATATATATATATATATATATATATATATATATATAATATTAATATCGCAAGCTAAAATGGAACTCGTTTCATGTCGTGTGAAAATTGTTTGAGGTTGATTTAGACTGCTGTACAGCTGTTTAGTCCAGCCATTGTTGTCATGAAGTTGTTACTAACATTGTTGCTTGATTCTGAATCATCATCGTCTGTTGCGTCTCCTTATCATTGGACTAATGTGATTAGCCATGGCTCGTTATAATTGGCTGTTAATTCATAAACCTCCACCCCTCATATTAATCCACATGACATACTCCTATTATCTTACTAGTGGTTATCTTGAGGTTATCTTGAGATGATTTCGGGGCTTTTTAGTGTCCCCGCGGCCCGGTCCTCGACCAGGCCTCCACCCCCAGGAAGCAGCCCGTGACAGCTGACTAACACCCAGGTACCTATTTTACTGCTAGGTAACAGAGGCATAGGGTGAAAGAAACTCTGCCCAATGTTTCTCGCCGGCGCCCGGGATCGAACCCGGGACCACAGGATCACAAGTTCACAAGCGTGCTGTTCGCTCGGCCGACCGGCTCCCTCTACTCCATCTACGACCATACTTCACTATCTGGCACCATGGGCCAGTGCCAGAAGATCTTAGCGTATTCAGAGAGCACGCTAAGCATTCCCAGAACCAGGAGAGCTTTATGGTGGATAATGGCACTCTTCTAAACAAGGCATGGATGGCACAACAGTGATGGCACTTCTAAACAAGGCATGGATGGCACAACAGTGATGGCACTCTTCTAAACAAGGCATGGATGGTACAACAGTGATGGCACTCTTCTAAACAAGGCATGGATGGCACAACAGTGATGGCACTCTTCTAAACAAGGCATGGATGGCACAACAGTGATGGCACTCTTCTAAACAAGGCATGGATGGTACAACAGTGATGGCACTCTTCTAAACAAGGCATGGATGGCACAACAGTGATGGCACTCTTCAAAACAAAAGATGGATGGCACAACAGTGATGGCACTCTTATAAACAAGGGATGGATGGCACAACAGTGATGGCACTCTTCTAAACAAGGCATGGATGGCACAACAGTGATGGCACTCTTCTAAACAAGGCATGGATGGCACAACAGTGATGGCACTCTTCTAAACAAGGCATGGATGGCACAACAGTGATGGCACTCTTCTAAACAAGGCATGGATGGCACAACAGTGATGGCACTCTTCTAAACAAGGCATGGATGGCACAACAGTGATGGCACTCTTCTAAACAAGGCATGGATGGCACAACAGTGATGGCACTCTTCTAAACAAGGCATGGATGGCACAACAGTGATGGCACTCTTCTAAACAAGGCATGGATGGCACAACAGTGATGGCACTCTTCTAAACAAGGCATGGATGGCACAACAGTGATGGCACTCTTCTAAACAAGGCATGGATGGCACAACAGTGATGGCACTCTTCTAAACAAGGCATGGATGGCACAACAGTGATGGCACTCTTCTAAACAAGGCATGGATGGCACAACAGTGATGGCACTTCTAAACAAGGGATGGATGGCACAACAGTGATGGCACTCTTCTAAACAAGGCATGGATGGCACAACAGTGATGGCACTCTTCTAAACAAGGCATGGATGGCACAACAGTGATGGCACTCTTCTAAACAAGGGATGGATGGCACAACAGTGATGGCACTCTTCTAAACAAGGGATGGATGGCACAACAGTGATGGCACTCTTCTAAACAAGGCATGGATGGCACAACAGTGATGGCACTCTTCTAAACAAGGCATGGATGGCACAACAGTGATGGCACTCTTCTAAACAAGGGATGGATGGCACAACAGTGATGGCACTCTTCTAAACAAGGCATGGATGGCACAACAGTGGTGGCACTCTTCTAAACAAGGCATGGCACTTCAAAGCTCTTTTATTGTCTCGTATGGAATACTGAATGGTATTCCATACTTGAGAATACCTGAAGACTTGAGAATGGTCCAGGACGGAGCGAAACGTCGTCGTCCCTTCACCTTCTAGTGTGTGGTCTGGTCAATATTCTTTATTTTTCATTCTTATTGTATCTTTACTTTTCAACGGGGCTGTTTTGCACATCCTGCCATGCCTCCTGGTCTCATGTGATGTCATTTCTGTAGAATTGGAATCAGTCCTTCTAGTATTTTTCAACAGTAAACTATTATGTATATCTGCCGCCTGCGCTCTAGGGAATACAGATTAAAAATTTGTAATCATCAGTTTCTTGGCTTAATATGCTCCGAAACCTGTAGTGATGTACAGGTTTCTGAGACTATTGGGCTCTTATATCTACATTTAAAACTGTGTATGGAGTCTGCCTCCACCACATCACTGCCTAATGCATTCCATTTATTAACTACTCTGATACTGAAACAATTTTTTTCTAGTGTGTGTGTGTGTGTGTGTGTGTGTGTGTGTGTGTGTGTGTGTGTGTGTGTGTGTGTGTGTGTGTGTGTGTGTGTGTATTCACCTAGTTGTGCTTGCGAGGGTTGAGCTCTGCTCTTTCGGCCCGCCTCTCAACTGTCAATCAATCAACTGTTACTAGCTACTAACTATTTTTCCTCTCTCTCCACACACACACACACACCAGGAAGCAGCCCGTAGCAGCTGTCTAACTCCCAGGTACCAATTTACTGCTAGGTAACAGGGGGCATCAGGATTAAGGAAACTCTGTCCATCTGTCTCCCCTGGGTTCGGGGGATCGAACCCCGGTCTCTAGGTCCACGCGTCTAGAGCACTGTCCTAGTGTCCTGTCCTTCTACAGGGACAGCGCTGTCCCTATGTGTGTGTGTGTGTGTGTGTGTGTGTGTGTGTGTGTGTGTGTGTGTGTGTGTGTGTGTGTGTGTGTCTGTGTGTGTGTAAAGTAGCAATTTCTCCTCCTTAGTCTCAATTAACACTCACTGGCAACTCGATCCGTCTGGGCAGTCAGCTGACTAGCGTAAACAAACGCATCTCGTATCATGTTTGTTTACATGACGGCGAAAGAGTGTTTAACTCCTTTGGGAAGGTTGAGTGGGTGCAAGACCTTCTGATACATTAGTGCTGGAAATCCCACCATTTGAAGAGTTCACTCAAGCCTTTTGAACACCTTGAAGGGCAAGGAAATGTTGGGGAAGGTTACATTATCTTGTGTTAGCTTGAGGTTATCTTGAGATGATTTCGGGGCTTTTAGTGTCCCCGCGGCCCGGTCCTCGACCAACCCTCCACCCCCCAGGAAGCAGCCCGTGACTAACACCCAGGTACCTATTTTACTGCTAGGTAACAGGGGCATAGGGTGAAAGAAACTGTCCATTGTTTCTCGCCGGCGCCTGGGATCGAACCCAGGACCACAGGATCACAAGACCAGCGTGCTTGCCGCTCGGCCGACCGGCAAGCACGGTTGCCCTCGCGTTGTTCCTTATAGTAAGTGTAAACTTACTTACCCACTTCCTTACCCACTTCCTTACCTACTTCCCTACCCTCCTGTGTCAAGGTACAGAACTGCTGTTCTCTGATTATACGGTAACTGTCTTCAGTATGAACAAATCCACAAGGGGCCGTGACGAGGATTCGAACCTACGTCCGAGAACATCCCAGACGCTGCCTGAATCGACTGAGCTACGACATGGTCAAAAGAATTGAAACCCAGAAGTTCTACTAAACTTACTTGGATCCTGCAGCCTCTCCGAGATACAACCAGGGTTTTAATTCTTTTGATCATGTCGTAGCTCAGTCGATTAAGACAGTGTCTGTGCGTGTGTGTGTGTGTGTGTGTGTGTGTGTGTGTGTGTGTGTGTGTGTGTGTGTGTGTGTGTGTGTGTGTGTGTGTGCGTGTGTGTGTGTGTGTGCGTGTGTGTTGTTAGCGGGAATAGAAAAACAGGTGCTGGCGCGCGCTTAGCCACAACAAGCCTAACACTATCTTCACTGCTGGCATTACCTCACTTCCTCTCTCTTATAGACTCCTACCCGCCATGTGAGCACCTACCTTGATGTGTATGCTGGGGAAGCAAGCTCCAGCTCCTTGGCTCCGCCTTTTAATTCATGCTTTACATCGGCCGCCAATTTGATCTCGTTAATGTACAAAGGTTCGTTGAACTTGAGTCAGCTAACTAGACAGTTCGCTGGAAAAGTGAGAGATTTATTTTAGAATATAACCATCAAGATAGCAAGGATTGGTGGAGGTGATAGCGAGTAAAGATGACGTTTGCTAAGCCATGTTCAGTTGTTCAGTTGTTCACCTTCCTGTATAAAAATTAATTTGATCACCTCACTGAATTTAAATTAAATTTAAATTTTAAATTTTGCCCCGAGGGGCGAGTTTATTGGGCAGCGAAACTCTTATCTTGTGAGTGGACACACCGCCATAGCAGCATGTACAACACTCCCCAATAGGAAGAAAACCCGCTATGATGAGTTTTAAAATTCTCAAAATTATCCTCATATTATGTAGGCTATAAAATTATATAGCGAAGCACACACATTGCAACTTTGTTTGCAATGCTCCTACCTTGAGGTGCTTCCGGGGATCAGTGTCTCTGCGGTCCGGTCTCTAGTCAGGCCTCGTGGTATAGGTATACTGAGTCCACATGTCACACTGCAAGTTCTCCCGCCTGTTTGTGTGTGCGTTCAGGGCCAGACACTAGGGGGTAGCCTCACCCAAAACTTTGCAGGATGACCGGTGTGATGTGTGGGGCAGGGGTAACAAACATAGTCCGGATATGGACTAATTACTTGCATTCGAACGGGGTCGGTTTTCATAGCAACCCCGAAAAGAAACAGTTTGAGATGAAAGATTTCTAGCTGAGTCCCTGCTGCAAGAATAACCCATCTAGTGTACGCTGCTGTCAATCAGCGCTGTAGGCCAGAGAATGCGTCACCGTAGACAGTACCATACAGACAGGACAGACGGTTATAGACAGGACAGACGGTATAGACAGGACAGACGGTTATAGACAGGACAGACGGTTATAGACAGGACAGACGGTATAGACAGGACAGACGGTTATAGACAGGACAGACGGTTATAGACAGGACAGACGGTATAGACAGGACAGACGGTTATAGACAGGACAGACGGTTATAGACAGGACAGACGGTATAGACAGGACAGACGGTTATAGACAGGACAAACGGTTATAGACAGGACAGACGGTATAGACAGGACAGACGGTATAGACAGGTAAGTCACAAACTTACCTGTCACAAATGTGACCAGAAGGGAGAATGTAAGTTATCATTAAGATTAACCCTAACACGCACTTAGGCCTACGCTACACAAATAGGCTCACGTCCCCCATGCCTACATTTCACGCATAGTGCGTCCCATCCCCCCCCCCCACGCCCCTGTAGGCCTACAATCCCCCAGGTATCACGCACGGCCTACTGTCTGCACATGCCTAGTGGTGCTGGCAGTCCTCACCTGACCCCCTTTGGTGCCTGTATGACGGCCTGTGGATGGATCCGGCTATGGTGTCTTCAGGTTAGTGGTGTGGCACTGGTGATCACTCTCACTGTTGCTGGTGGTAGCCGGTCATCACCCTAATTGTTACAGCTGGCGTATAGGACTCCGGATCATACTCTTCGTGTACACAGGACCCCTATCATCCTGCGTATCTTTTTATGTGTCCTGTGTCTATCTGTAACCGTAGGAATACATATTTTATTTGTGGATATTCAGGCATGTGTTATTGATGCTTTTAATGTGGTTTTGTTTACATGTTTCAACCCTTTTACCCCTGTCGTAGCTCAGTCGATTAAGGCAGTGTCTGGGATGCTCCTGGACGCAGGTTCGAATCCTCGTCACGGCCCTTGTGGATTTGTTCATTTGTTTACGTGTGTTTGTAAACTCACTGGGATTAACTTCTATGGGTTGGGCATTAGCTCTTGAGTCCTGCCTTTTGAGCATTTTGTAGTGTAATACAGTGGCTGTGTTGTTTAGAGATTAAGCCGCTTCATCATGTAACCATTTATATGTATTTATAGATCTTACAATCTTGTATGTCGTTATGATGTCCCCTCTGTCTCTCTCCTCCGGCGAGGTGAAGTTGAGTTTCTCCTCAGTGCTTCTTCGTAGCTTAAGCCCCTCAGGTCCGGAACTTGTTACATGTCGTTGTTGTTTAAGATTCGCTACTTGGAACACAAAGTTCCAAGTAGCACGGGCTATGGCGAGCCCGTAGTTGTTGCATGACTGCAGACCGTTACTAGGGTTAATTTGGGTGGTTGTATAAATTTATTGACGTATTTTGAAATATATCCAATTATTCCGGGGCATAAATGTTTAGTTTTATCCATTTCGGGAGCACTTTTACACTTTCTCCTGTATGAACAAATCCTCAAGGGCCGTGACGAGGATTCGAACCTGCGTCCGGGAGCATCCCAGACACTGCCTTAATCGACTGAGCTACGACAGGGTTAAAAAAGAGTTGAAACCGAAGTTCTACTGAACTTACTGGATCCTGCAGCCTCTCCGAGACACAAACCAGGGTTTTACACAACTCCCCCCTGCACCCGAGCTATGTCAATAGGCCGTTCCAAATCCAAAAATCCAAAAATGTTGATCCAAAAATTATTTTGACCGAAGAGGGAGAACGGCCTATTGACATATCAATAGGCCTTTCTCTCTCTTCGCCCTCATCACCTTCATTTGATGCATCACGTTATTGTGATCTCTGTGTGTTCTGCTCTGTTCTTTCGTCAATGGTATGAATACCGATTGTGCAATTTGCAATTTTGTTTGCTAAAGACAGCTTCCAACAAGAGTGTATCAAAAGGATTTCATAAATTTGAAGTCAGCTTCTGACTTAGGTGTACTGACTTAGGGGAGTCGGTCGGCCGAGCGGACAGCACGCTGGACTTGTGATCCTGTGGTTCTGGGTTCGATCCCAGGCGCCGGCGAGAAACAATGGGCAGAGTTTATTTCACCCTATGCCCCTGTTACCTAGCTGTAAAATAGGTACCTGGGTGTTAGTCAGCTGTCACGGGCTGCTTCCTGAGGGTGGAGGCCTGGTCGAGGACCGGGCCGCGGGGACACTAAAGCCCCGAAATCCCCGAAAGCCCCGAAAGCCCCGAAATCATCTCAAGATAACCTCAAGAAGGCCGAAACCCAAGTCCAACTTGTAGGACTCGGACTTCAAGTTGACCACCTTGGAGTGTTTCCGGGGCTTAGCGTCCTCGCGGCCCGGTCGTCGACCAGGCCTCCTCGTTGCTGGACTGGTCAACCAGGCTGTTTGACGTGGCTGCTCGCAGCCTGACGTATGAATGCTTGTGGCCTAAACTTCAGTACGAAGGCTGGCAGGGACTGGTTGATACCTGGTTGATGGGGTTCTGGGAGTTCTTCTACTCCCCAAGCCCGGCCCGAGGCCAGGCTTGACTTGTGAGAGTTTGGTCCACCAGGCTGTTGCTTGGAGCGGCCCGCAGGCCCACATATACCTGGTTGATGGGGTTCTGGGAGTTCTTCTACTCCCCAAGCCCGGCCCGAGGCCAGGCTTGACTTGTGAGAGTTTGGTCCACCAGGCTGTTGCTTGGAGCGGCCCGCAGGCCCACATATACCTGGTTGATGGGGTTCTGGGAGTTCTTCTACTCCCCAAGCCCGGCCCGAGGCCAGGCTTGACTTGTGAGAGTTTGGTCCACCAGGCTGTTGCTTGGAGCGGCCCGCAGGCCCACATATACCTGGTTGATGGGGTTCTGGGAGTTCTTCTACTCCCCCAAGCCCGGCCCGAGGCCAGGCTTGACTTGTGAGAGTTTGGTCCACCAGGCTGTTGCTTGGAGCGGCCCTCAGGCCCACATATACCTGGTTGATGGGGTTCTGGGAGTTCTTCTACTCCCCAAGCCCGGCCCGAGGCCAGACTTGACTTATGAGAGTTTGGTCCACCAGGCTGTTGCTTGGAGCGGCCCGCAGGCCCACATATACCTGGTTGATGGGGTTCTGGGAGTTCTTCTACTCCCCCAAGCCCGGCCCGAGGCCAGGCTTGACTTGTGAGAGTTTGGTCCACCAGGCTGTTGCTTGGAGCGGCCCGCAGTCCCACATATACCTGGTTGATGGGGTTCTGGGAGTTCTTCTACTCCCCAAGCCCGGCCCGAGGCCAGGCTTGACTTGTGAGAGTTTGGTCCACCAGGCTGTTGCTTGGAGCGGCCCGCAGGCCCACATATATCTGGTTGATGGGGTTCTGGGAGTTCTTCTACTCCCCCAAGCCCGGCCCGAGGCCAGGCTTGACTTGTGAGAGTTTGGTCCACCAGGCTGTTGCTTGGAGCGGCCCGCAGGCCCACATATACCTGGTTGATGGGGTTCTGGGAGTTCTTCTACTCCCCAAGCCCGGCCCGAGGCCAGGCTTGACTTGTGAGAGTTTGGTCCACTAGGCTGTTGCTTGGAGCGGCCCGCAGGCCCACATATACCTGGTTGATGGGGTTCTGGGAGTTCTTCTACTCCCCCAAGCCCGGCCCGAGGCCAGGCTTGACTTGTGAGAGTTTGGTCCACTAGGCTGTTGCCTGGAGCGGCCCGCAGGCCCACATATACCTGGTTGATGGGGTTCTGGGAGTTCTTCTACTCCCCCAAGCCCGGCCCGAGGCCAGACTTGACTTGTGAGAGTTTGGTCCACCAGGCTGTTGCTTGGAGCGGCCCGCAGGCCCACATATACCTGGTTGATGGGGTTCTGGGAGTTCTTCTACTCCCCAAGCCCGGCCCGAGGCCAGGCTTGACTTGTGAGAGTTTGGTCCACCAGGCTGTTGCTTGGAGCGGCCCGCAGGCCCACATATACCTGGTTGATGGGGTTCTGGGAGTTCTTCTACTCCCCAAGCCCGGCCCGAGGCCAGACTTGACTTGTGAGAGTTTGGTCCACCAGGCTGTTGCTTGGAGCATCGTGGCTGTTTCTTCCACAACTTGCTTACACTTCTGCGTCACCATCTTGTTGCAACCTTGGCCAGGTGTTGCAACAGACGTCCGTCACACACGCTTGCATTGCCGGACACTGATTGACTGATGCAACTTTGCATAACCCAGCGTTGCATGACGCAACCTTGCGTGACGCAGCGTTGCGTGACGCGGGGTGTCATCCTCAGTTGTTCCTTCCGCCCCGCTCTGAAGACAAGTTCATTCTACTCTATATCGATTCACTCTTTACGGTATGTTGAATAGTATGTATACCTGCTGTATACCTGCAGTATACCTGCTGTATACCTGCAGTATACCTGTTGTATATCTGCTGTATATCTGCAGTATACCTGCTGTATACCTGCAGTATACCTGGTGTATACCTGCTGTATTCCTGCAGTATACATGTAGTATACCTGCAGTACACCTGTAGTATGCTTGGAATATACCTGGAATAAGTTTTGGAAGTTCTTCTTTCTCAAAGTCTGGTCCGGGTCACAGGTTTGACTTATGGTAAGTCACAGACTTGCGGTAAGTCACAGACTTATGGTAAGTCACAGACTTGCGGTAAGTCACAGACTTGCGGTAAGTCACAGACTTATGGTAAGTCACAGACTTGCGGTAAGTCACAGACTTGCGGTAAGTCACAGACTTATGGTAAGTCACAGACTTATGGTAAGTCACAGACTTATGGTAAGTCACAGACTTATGGTAAGTCACAGACTTATGGTAAGTCACAGACTTATGGTAAGTCACAGACTTATGGTAAGTCACAGACTTGCGGTAAGTCACAGACTTGCGGTAAGTCACAGACTTGCGGTAAGTCACAGACTTATGGTAAGTCACAGACTTATGGTAAGTCACAGACTTATGGTAAGTCACAGACTTATGGTAAGTCACAGACTTGCGGTAAGTCACAGACTTATGGGAAGTCACAGACTTATGGTAAGTCACAGACTTGCGGTAAGTCACAGACTTATGGTAAGTCACAGACTTGCGGTAAGTCACAGACTTATGGTAAGTCACAGACTTACGGTAAGTCACAGACTTATGGTAAGTCACAGACTTATGGTAAGTCACAGACTTGCTGTAAGTAACTCGTGACATTCTGTAACGTGTTCCGTCTTGAGCGGTTACTGTCGACATATTACTTGCTCTGTTGGGGACATGTTGTCGAGTTTCAGCTCCTTGGTCCCGCCTCTCAGCCCTCCGACCATTGAATATGACGCAGGATTTAGTTTGTCGAGTTTCAGCTCCTTGGTCCCGCCTCTCAGCCCTCCGACCATTGAATATGACGCAGGATTTAGTTTCCTTTGAGGGTTTGACGCAGTGGTGAGGCGAGTTCAGTTCTCTGATGACGCAATGGGCCTGTGATTTGCGTCTTCCGGTGATCTGGACGCAACTGAGAGTTGCGTCTTCTCTTTCTCAAAGGTAAAAGATGGCGTCATGGGATACGGGGGGGGGGAGGAGGTGAAGTTTATTTTTATTTTATAAGAAGTTATCTTCTACGGTCGTAAGTTTATCTTAAGACTGTGATTAACTGTTGCTACGTATAGTGCCAGCCAGCTGTGTATAGTGCCAGCCAGCTGTGTATAGTGCCAGCCAGCTGTGTATAGTGCCAGTCAGCTGTGTATAGTGCCAGCCAGCTGTGTATAGTGCCAGTCAGCTGTGTATAGTGCCAGCCAGCTGTGTATAGTGCCAGCCAGCTGTGTATAGTGCCAGCCAGCTGTGTATAGTGCCAACCTTCCCTCCGCCCACCTCCATTATGTCTCAAGTTAATCCTGGAAATCTTAGCTTGCACTTTCATGGCGATCATCAGACCCATTTCTAATGAGATCTAGTTTTAGGAGAGAGAGAGAGAGAGAGAGAGAGAGAGAGAGAGAGAGAGAGAGAGAGAGAGAGAGAGAGAGAGAGAGAGAGAGAGAGAGAGAGAGAGAGAGAGGAAGGGAGAGAGAGAGAGAGAGAGAGAAAGAGAGAGAGAGAGAGAGAGAGAGAGAGAGAGAGAGAGAGAGAGAGAGAGAGAGAGAGAGAGAGAGAGAGAGAGAGAGAGAGAGAGAGAGAGCTCTACCTCTACACAGGGAGGTGGTGTTACAGGTAAGGGGAACTGGAAGATAAGCGAGATACAAGAGGAAGATGAAGGGAGATAGAGAAGAAAAAGAAGAGTATGTAACCGGTCGCAATAGAGGGAGAAGAGATACCAAGAACGTAGAGGAGAAGACGCAAGACGGAGCAGAAAGAGGAGAAAGATGGAGATAGAGAAGGAGAGGGGGTTACTAAGGTATTCAGTAGGGTTAACACAGCTAGAAACAGGTGTTAAGGCGTCTTTGAAGGATTATATAAATTACCTCGTTAAGGCTTATAGGGCTTGTATACGCTCCGCTTTATTGCTAGGACCCCGAGAGCCCTAGACCCCACTAGAGCCCCCCCTAGAGCCTCAGGCTGTCGAGCACAATCGTCTCCGTCATCTTCGTCCGGTTCCTATGACCTCTGACTGACGCATCTTGAACCGGTTCTCTCATCTGCGGCTTCTGACACCTGTCTTCAAAAAAGAAAAATTTTTCTTCAAACAAAAAAATTATACCTTGACCTGTCTCTTTTTCCTGTTATATATTCCTTTCTTTCTCTCTCTCTCTCTCTCCCTTTCTTCACATCCTCGTCTATGACTTTTTATTACACACACACACACACACACACACACACACACACACACACACACACACACACACACACACGATTGTGTGTGTGTGAATCGTCACACATACCTGTTGATTGACGGTTGAGAGGCGGGACCAAAGAGCCAGAGCTCAACCCCCGCAAACACAACTAGGTGAGTACAACTAGGTGAGTACACTGAGGGAGAGAAGAAAATCTTCTCTCCCTCGAAGAGAAAGGAAAAGAAGGAAGGAATGCAGAGGGAGAGAGAAAGGGAAGGAGCGACAAAGAGAGAGTGGAAGGAAGAGACTTCAAAACAATAGACCACACCACATTAACTACCCAGCCATCACCACACCACCCCTCGTACTGCTATTAAACCCGTAAGATCATTTACCACACAATAAAGTCTGAAGGACTTTAGTGTAGAAATCTTGCTGATGGAATCGTCTGAATTTGCCCCAAAAGTCTCCGCCGACAGCTTCTCAGACTCATAATCTGCCCGTCTCGGCTCTTTCCAGGATGGAGATTGTGGTGTAAGTTATCAGGGAAGACCTGTGTTTGTAGCTGACCCGGCCCTGGCACAAGCCCTGGCCTTGGCCCTGGACCTGGACCTGGACCTGGCCCTGGCACTGGCCTGGCCCTGGCACTGGCACTGGCCCTGGCCCTGGCACTGGCCCTGGCCCTGGCCTGGCCCTGGTTCAGGCCTACCTGTCTGTTGTCCAAACCCGCGACACTATATCCTTTAATCTCCGCGCCGTTCCAATGGTCAGAGGAAAATATATATGCTTAAAAAATCTCTAGCACGGGTAAGAGAATGTGGAGGATGCGAGTGGTGGTGGGGGGGGGGGGGATTGAGGTAAGCCAGGGGTAATAGGGGGTTAGGGGAGGGGATATTGGGGGAGGGGTAGGGGGGTGGTAATCAAGGCAAGGGTTATCCATTACGTGCATGGAAGCCAGCTGTGTACTTAGTAATTTGAAAAAAAAACAATTTTGATCACATAGCCTCGTGTGGCTCGCAGTGCGCAGGATTTAATAGCTGAATCAACATTTAGAATTGTTCTCCAAATGTTGTCAAATTTGTAAAGCTTGTGTGTATTATAATTGACTGGGGGCTCTAGTCTGTTAATGGTTAAGGGGGGGGGGGGCACTGGGGGGTCTCACTCTCTGTCTGTCTGTCTCTCTCTCTCTCTCTCTCTCTCTCTCTCTCTCTCTCTCTCTCTCTCTCTCTCTCTCTCTCTCTCTCTCTCTCTCTCTCTCTCTCTCTCTCTCTCTCTCTGAGCAGTAATCTCCTCCATTTAATTATCTTCCCTCTTCCATTCCTTGCCCCTCGTTTAACACCGCACCTCACTTCTCTCCTCACTTTGCCTCTATTCCCCTCACTTGACCATTTAACTCTCCCATTACCTCTTTAATTTCCCCCTCAATCCCCTCTTTTCCTCCTTCTCCCTGCTTAGTACACTCTCTTGCATGGTTTATGTTATTGATTCTCACACTGTATCTTCCCCTCTCTGTTATCTCTGTCTCCTTGATAACCCATTCCATCTCCCCTCGCCTGTATCTCTTGTCCCCTCCTGTCACCTGTACCTCCGTCCACCTCCTGTCCTCTCACTGTCTCTCGCCTGTCGATTTTCTTGATTTCGTTCCTCCGAAACGTCTAATTTATGTCGTGTTATGTCTCTACAGTTTCGTATCGAGTCGTCTTCCCCCTTCCCTCTCCACCTCTCTTTATCCCCTTCTTCATCTATCCACCTTCCCCTTCTCTTTTTATATCTTATTTATCCGTTTTTTTTGTCCTTTCTCTTCTCATTCCCTTTTTCACTTCTCCAGTAGCCTGTCCCTCTTAAATTTAGTTTGGTTCCCGGTACTGTCTTCCCGTTCCGTATTTTCCCGTCCCGTTTTCTGTCTTACGAATAGGATGGGGGACTCAAACAAACGTATATTTACATTAGCCTCAAAGTCTAATGTAAATATACGCTTCCCCTTGTCCAGTGTATTAATTGCCATCCTGTATATACTTATATAGGATGTTATATGAGTATATGAAGTGATTAGCGAGGTGTAAGGACGCTTTCTGAACTCTATGGCGTCAGCATCTTATGGGGGGTAAGTTTGTAAATACAGTAAGTTTAACTCTCTGGGTCTGGACACCTGTACTGTCTACCTGTCCCCGGCCACCTGTTCTGTCTACCTGTCCCCGGCCACCTGTCCCCGGCTACCTGTCCCCGTCCACCTGCTGCCTCCCCCCCCCCGCTCACATCCGGACATAGCTACATTCTGGTATCTATTACGCATTTTCACCCACCCCCCCCCACACACCCCCCACCCGTCCCAGACGTCCCCCTAGGGTGCTGCAGAGGACGCTGCAGGGTCACCCTTGCTGCGTCAGGGCCTCACATACACACCTGCAACAAACCCTGCTTGCCATATGTGTGTGTGCACATGTGGAAATTGACGCACATCTACATACAGAGTTGAGATGACGTGCCGAAGCAGTTAAGATGATCCGGCCTGTCGTCTATCTTATCTGTCCACAACGGACGGAAAAATGAGGATGAGGTACTAAATTGCCCGAACCTAACGTATCCGGTGGACCCAAGCATAGAAAACGTGGGTGGGAGGTGTGAGTCGCTATGTTTTATAGTACATCGTATTTGGTCCGTTAGGGGATTTTGACGTTAAAATGAGATGTATTATCCGAGAGAACAGGGGGAATTATCCCCCCCCCCATCCCCTACCTTCCCTTCGCCTACTCCTCCTATTCCTTCCTTCTACCCTCCTTTCCCTTCTCCGCCCCCCCCCCCTCTTCCCCCCCTAAACACGTGTACCCCCCCCCCACCAGATAGCTTCGTAAGGCCGCCTTAGTAACAAACATATGTGTCAGTGCACAATAGAAAGTTGTTTTCACATATTTATACATTAAAACATTGATTGTAACCTTGATATGTGCTTCAGCCTACAGTTTAGACCTATTGTCTCGTGTATGACTCTCTGTCCTGCGGGACAGTGAATACCACCATTATCCTCACTTTAATATGACTTAATTGAAATCCTTAGATTAGGCAAAATTGTAATGAATTTTGTCAATAAAGATGCTAATAATAATAATAATATAAACTTTTTGTATTCTCGTCATGTAAGATCGGTCATTGGTCTAACTTCCAACATTACACGATAATTATAGGACACACAACCTGTGCCAGGTAAGTCCACTACGGGCTCACCATAGCCCGTGTTATTTGCCCCGCTCCTGTGCCAGGTAAGTCCACTACGGGCTCACCATAGCCCGTGCTACTTGCCCCGCTCCTGTGCCAGGTAAGTCCACTACGGGCTCACCATAGCCCGTGTTATTTGCCCCGCTCCTGTGCCAGGTAAGTCCACTACGGGCTCACCATAGCCCCGTGCTACTTGCTCCGCTCCTGTGCCAGGTAAGTCCACTACGGGCTCACCATAGCCCCGTGCTACTTGCTCCGCTCCTGTGCCAGGTAAGTCCACTACGGGCTCACTATAGCCCGTGCTACTTGCCCCGTTCCTGTGCCAGGTAAGTCCACTACGGGCTCACCATAGCCCGTGCCACTTGCCCCGCTCCTGTGCCAGGTAAGTCCACTACGGGCTCACTATAGCCCGTGCTACTTGCCCCGCTCCTGTGCCAGGTAAGTCCACTACGGGCTCACCATAGTCCCGTGCTACTTGCCCCGCTCCTGTGCCAGGTAAGTCCACTACGGGCTCACCATAGCCCCTGCTACTTGCCCCGCTCCTGTGCCAGGTAAGCCCACTACGGGCTCACCATAGCCCGTGCTACTTGCCCCGCTCCTGTGCCAGGTAAGTCCACTACGGGCTCACCATAGCCCGTGCTACTTGGAACCTGTTCCGAGTAGCTGAATCTATAACACCAACACGATAATTGTAGTGCTGAATTACGAGCCCCAGGAAGCAGCCCGTGACAGCTGACTAACACCCAGGTACCTAATTTACCGCTAGGTAACAGGGGCATAGGGTGAAAGAAACTCTGCCCATTGTTTCTCGCCGGCGCCTGGGATCGAACCCAGGACCACAGGATCACAAGCCCAGCGCGCTGTCCGCTCGGCCGACCGGCTCCTAGGGAACGCATGTTAAGGGGGTCCTTCCACAACACACGCCAACACGTGGTCCAAACACCTCGGGGGCCAGATTCACGAAGCAGTTACGCAAGTACTTACGAACGTGTACATCTTTCCTCAATCTTTGACGCAAGATTTATAGCAAGAGGATATCGTCACGTCATGTATCCCGACCAGATATCACCTGACGCACCCTCCCCCTACCCCCCAGACACTTTTGTAACCTGCAATCTGGCAATCGAGTTGATGTTCATATTAGTGTGAAACTACCAATCAGAATACAATGAGCAATGCCGGGGGATTCGATCCCTTGACAATCTTGTATAATTTCACGCCATTGTGAGTGTGAGTGACATGAGTGAGTGTTGATTAAGAAACAAGTTACACCTTGACGGTGTCTTGAGATATAAGCTGATATCATGATGACAGACTAGTAGACCTTGTTAATAGAGTTATAACTATAATTGAAATAATTGTGATAAATGTTTCCATTTATCATTGCAACCTCATCTTAGTCTCAAATTACTTTTGCTTCTCTAAATGCGAAAAGATACGTGAATTCAGAGACAATTCTATAACCAATGTTCCAACGATGTGTCAATATTTCATTCAAAATGATCTGCTACCAGAAATTTTAGCCAAATATCCCCAGTTTGCTAACTGTAGGTAGTAACTAAGTGATTGTAACCTATCCACCGCTGCCCACTGGATGGGGGGGCGGCGGTGTGCAGGACAAACATATCAATTGTGACACTAGCTCTCCACATATGTCAGTTGCTTAATTTAGAACCTGTACTTGAGGTCGATTCTCGAACCCGTTGTTGATGTGATGACTTATATTGAATTTTGTAACTAGCTCATCAAGATTGTAACTTGCTTAGCTAAATGAATTGTGGGGTTCAGTCCCTGAGCCCATTATGTGCCTCTGTAACCCTTTCCACTACCGCCCACAAGATGGGTATGGGGTGCATAATAAATGAACTAAACTAACTCTCTAAAATGGGGAGGAAGAGGTATGTATAAACAGAGCTATAATCTGTTTGTATGTGTGCAAGGATGGAGGTCTGATGCTTGTGGCTAGCCTCATTAAACTTTGCAGGGTGACTGGTGGGTGGTAGTGGATTGTCATAGGCGGGTCGGGGTCGGCCCCATTGCCCCCTTCCTCCTCCCTTTAAGGGGAATCAGCTCCTATGGCGACTTCCCATGAAGTCGATGGGGATGAATTTGGAGCTGGAGCTTTTATGGTACTATGGCCTAAGTTTGAATAGCAGGAATTTTCTGATAGTTTTCCTAATATCAGTTAATAATGTATGTTATTGTAAGAAACAAATTTGTTTAGAAATGTTTATTTTCAAAATATTTTGCTATAAGTAGCCCTTTGGTAGTGCCAAAAATCTTCGTGAGGTAACACGAAGTCCACTACGGATTATAACCAGGAGGCCTGGTCGACGACCGGGCCGCGGGGACAATAAGCCCCGGAAGCACCTCAAGGTAACCTCAAGGTAAGGAGGGTCCAGGAAAGTGACCCCAACCTGGTTAAGCAGACGACTAACCAGGAGGCCTAGTCAGAGACCGGGCCGCGGGGACATTGTTTCTCGGAACCACGGGAAAGTAGGTAGGCAGGTATGTAAGCACACTGTTCCCTCTTGAAATCTGACGACTCCCGACCAGCCTTGTTCGTCCCATACCCCAGACCAATCCCCCTGCAAAGTTGGGTGAGGCTAGCCGCAACCGTCTGGTCCCCAACATTAGACAGACAAATAAACTTATTGATTCAGAAGATACCGTTTCTTCCACATACATGGCTACTCATTTTCAACATCTGTAACGCTAATCAGCTCCTGTACTCTGTACTCCACCTGTACTCTGTACTCCACCTGTACTCTGTACTCCACCTGTACTCTGTACTCCACCTGTACTCTGTACTCCACCTGTACTCTGTACTCCACCTGGACTCTGTACTCCACCTGTACTCTGTACTCCACCTGTACTCTGTTCTCCACCTGGACTCTGTACTCCACCTGGACTCTGTACTCCACCTGTACTCTGTACTCCACCTGTACTCTGTACTCCACCTGAACTCTGTACTCCATCTGGACTCTGTACTCCACCTGTACTCTGTACTCCACCTGTACTCTGTACTCCACCTGGACTCTGTACTCCATCTGGACTCTGTACTCCACCTGTACTCTGTACTCCACCTGTACTCTGTACTCCACCTGGACTCTGTACTCCATCTGGACTCTGTACTCCACCTGTACTCTGTACTCCACCTGTACTCTGTACTCCACCTGGACTCTGTACTCCACCTGGACTCTGTACTCCACCTGTACTCTGTACTCCACCTGGACTCTGTACTCCACCTGGACTCTGTACTCCACCTGTACTCTGTACTCCACCTGTACTCTGTACTCCACAGACAGGGTTAGAGACTTACTGGTATCGGGGGAAAGCGCCAAGCCATTACGACTATATAGCACTTGAAAGGGGGTCAGGATAAGGATTTGGGATGGGACGGAGGGAAAGGAATGGTGTCCAACCACTTGTGGACGGTCGGGGATTGAACGCCGACCTGTATGAAGCGAGACCGTCGCTCTACCGTCCAGCCCAAGTGGTTGGACACACAGGGTTAGAGAGAGTACAGTGGCTTATTGAGCACTCGACCACAGAACGTAAGTGAAGTGTTTTTCCGTAGTAATTTACAGTTCTAAGAATCATATCAGTTTGATGAATTGTTGTTTAATGCACATTTCAACGTTGCAAGCCTAAGTTTTAACTTGGGCTTACAATCCCTTGTGAGTTTACTATAAACCCGTAAACCCACATGGCTAGCATAAGCGAAATTTAACCAAGCTTTACAAATATATTACGGTAAGTTTAAGCTTTTTGTTTTAGTTACCCATTGGCAGGCGTGTCATTTTCTTTTGTCTAAGTTTCCGACACGTTTTCTGTATTTATACATCTGGGGTAACCTTGTTATATTTCATGAGGCGCCTTTGCCTCCATATATAGCTAAATTAATGGTGTTTCTGTGTAATGAAAATGATATCCTACTGGGCTTCGTT
Source organism: Procambarus clarkii (assembly GCF_040958095.1). NCBI lineage: Eukaryota > Metazoa > Arthropoda > Malacostraca > Decapoda > Cambaridae > Procambarus > Procambarus clarkii. The sequence continues at coordinate 21,492,095 of NC_091214.1, forward strand.
CTTGACTTACAATCTGGGACACTGCGTTCAATTTCCGGCCGAGATAGACATGGTTGGGAACGTTTCAATTCTCCCCCCTCATGCCTCTGTTTACCGAGCAGTAAATAGGTACCCGGAAGATAGGAAGCTATTGTGGGGATGCATCTTGGGGGAGAAATCAATACAAAGTATATATATATATACATACATAAACTTCCAGTTGCCGCCAAAACGAATTATTTGTAATTATTTGATCAAATTTAATATGAAGCCATTTTAACCCCAAGTGATGTGTGTCTATATCTACATGGACAACACATCAAATATCTGTGGTGTATTTTCTTGAATTCGTACATTGGACGCCAACACACACACACATACTAGTCCCAAGATTACGAGTCCCAAGCGCCGTCCACCCAGCCACAGATCACTTGGGTAAATACTTGTTCGGTAACAGGGTCGTTGATTTGTGGAACCAATTACCGCGTAACGTGGTGGAGGTGGGGTCCCTCGATTGTTTCAAGCGCGGGTTGGACATGTATATGACTGGGATTGGGTGGTTATAAATAGGAGCTGCCTCGTATGGGCCAATAGGCCTTCTGCAGTTGCCTTTGTTCTTATGTTCTTATGTTCTTATGTTCTTATGTTCTTATGTTCTTATATCTCTTGTGCGCGTCGAGGCATCTCAGGCTATGACCTTCCGCAACACTGCTGAAGAGGGGGCCCAGTTTCTGACCGAAATATTCAGTCTACATTTTTAAACTGAATATTTAAAAATATTAGGTTATTATTCCTTTGATTAGGTATTGCATTTCATTCTCGTCAAGAAACATATTTAAAACTAATAGGTTAAGCTCTCGAAAGATATCGTTCTTAGTCTCGTGGCAAATTGTTGAATAATTAAGCCTGTATTGCAATTTTCTTTGATGTGTGTTTGTCTGTGTGTGTGTGCGTGTGTGTGTGTAATTACCTAAGTGTAATTACCTAAGTGTAGTTACAGGATGAGAGCTACGCTCGTGGTGTCCCGTCTTCCACAAATATTTGTGCCCTGCAGTTACACAACCGTTCCAACAGGCTCGATCGCAATCTATCCAGATGAGAACACGTTCTCCTCCGACTAGACCACGCTGGAGTCGCTTGGAGTGGAGTGTGTGTGTGCGTGTGTGTGTGTGTGTGTGTGTGTGTGTGTGTGTGTGTGTGTGTGTGTGTGTGTGTGTGTGTGTTATAGTTTTTAATCCTTGTTTTCTATTCCACAGGTGAGTTACCAGGACTGCTGATAGACTGCCAGAGGATCCCTAATCACGGTAAATGGGAGTATATGCATGTGTAGTGTTACAGGCACCATTGTAGTGCCTGTAGTGTTACAGGTACCATTGTAGTGCCTGTGTAGTGTTACAGGCACCATTGTAGTGCCTGTGTAGTGTTACAGGCACCATTGTAGTGCCTTTGTAGTGTTACAGGCACCATTGTAGTGCCTGTGTAGTGTTACAGGCACCATTGTAGTGCCTTTGTAGTGTTACAGGCACCATTGTAGTGCCTGTGTAGTGTTACAGGCACCATTGTAGTGCCTTTGTAGTGTTACAGGCACCATTGTAATGCCTGTGTAGTGTTACAGGCGTATTAAAGACAGAAGAGAGAGAGAGAGAGAGAGAGAGAGAGAGAGAGAGAGAGAGAGAGAGAGAGAGAGAGAGAGAGAGAGAGAGAGAGAGAGAGAGAGACACACACAGACAGACAGACAGACAGACAGACAGACAGACAGAGACAGAGACAGAGAGACAGAGGCAGAGACAGAGGCAGAGACAGAGAGACAGAGACAGAGAGAGAGAGAGACAGACAGAGAGAGAGAGAGAGACAGAGAGAAAGTGAGTATATATGAGAGTATTCTCCTCGGGGTGAATGTGAGGTGGTGAAATGCCTTGTGACATGCCTTAGCTAAGTGGCTGGGTGTAAGGAATGGTCCGAATGGCCGAGACGAGATGGCACCCTCTGCCTCTCTCTCCCTACTTTCCTCTTTTCCTCTCTCTCTCCCTGCTTGCCTTCCCTCCCTCTTTACTCACCTCTCTCTCTCCCTCTCTGCCTCTCTGCCTCCCTCCCTTCCCTACCGACACACACGCCCTCTGGCTGGACTTCAACAATGTACAACATTTCTCAGTGAATCTGGCGTTGTTTAGACCTTGGAGGGTCAAGACTTTATATGCAAATAGTTTAGAATTTAGAACAGACTTTTTACTAGTTGCCTCAGAGGACGACCCAATGAGGGTACCAAAAGACCGAGTTAGATTGACCAGTCCAGCAACCACGAGGCCTGGTCGTATGGGAAGTTGTATGGGAACAAACGCACCAAGTACCCAAGGACTCGAGTGACGGACTCGAGTTTCAACAGCCTGGTGGATCAAACTCTCACAAGTCAAGCCTGGCCTCGGGCCGGGCTTGGGGGAGTAGAAGAACTCCCAGAACCCCATCAACCAGGTATATGTGGGCCTGCGGGCCGCTCCAAGCAACAGCCTGGTGGACCAAACTCTCACAAGTCAAGCCTGGCCTCGGGCCGGGCTTGGGGGAGTAGAAGAACTCCCAGAACCCCATCAACCAGGTATATGTGGGCCTGCGGGCCGCTCCAAGCAACAGCCTGGTGGACCAAACTCTCACATGTCAAGCCTGGCCTCGGGCCGGGCTTGGGGAGTAGAAGAACTCCCAGAACCCCATCAACCAGGTATATGTGGGCCTGCGGGCCGCTCCAAGCAACAGCCTGGTGGACCAAACTCTCACAAGTCAAGCCTGGCCTCGGGCCGGGCTTGGGGAGTAGAAGAACTCCCAGAACCCCATCAACCAGGTATATGTGGGCCTGCGGGCCGCTCCAAGCAACAGCCTGGTGGACCAAACTCTCACAAGTCAAGCCTGGCCTCGGGCCGGGCTCGGGGAGTAGAAGAACTCCCAGAACCCCATCAACCAGGTATATGTGGGCCTGCGGGCCGCTCCAAGCAACAGCCTGGTGGACCAAACTCTCACAAGTCAAGCCTGGCCTCGGGCCGGGCTTGGGGAGTAGAAGAACTCCCAGAACCCCATCAACCAGGTAACCAACAGCTAATTTCCCCAACCCCGCGCACTAGAAGAGGATTCTGGGAGTTGTTCTACTGCCTGAGGCCAGGCTCGACTGTCTTCAGATCTCCCGGAGACCTTAACCTTCTGTCTCTAAACTTCAACTCGGAGTCTTAGATCTCCTCCTCTCCACACCTGCCGTGGCTCTCCCCACACCTGCCGTGGCTCTCCCTACACCTGCCGTGGCTCTCCTGGTGAGACAGCCGTGCCTGCTTTAAATTTATGTCCGTCGGAGAATATATGCAAACGGCTTACATGTATCTATTAGGCGCTCAACTCTGGAAATATTGCTGTTTTTCACTGTCGGCGGCTTTTTAATGGAATTGTAAATGACGGGGAAGGGGGTACATCCTTGTTTGGGGGGGGAGGAGGCTTGGTGGTGGTGTGGAGAGCTAGGGACGAGGCCTAGTGGAGGTGTGGAGAGCTAGGGACGAGGGGCTAGATTCACGAAAGTACTTACGCAAATACTTACGAACGTGTACATCTTTCCTCAATCTTTGACGGCTTTGGTTACATTTATTAAACAGTTTTCAAGCATGAAAACTTGTCAATCAACTGTTGTTATTGTTATAAACAGCCTCCTGGTGCTTCGGAGCTCATTAACTGTTTAATAATTGTAAACAAAGCCGCCAAAGATTGAGAAAGGATGTACAGGTTCGTAAGTGCTTTCGTGAATCTGGCCCGAGGCCTAGTAGAGGAGGCTGAGTTTTGTTTGGGTTGAGGGAAGTAGAGAAGGTGAACATGCAACAGGTGAAAGGAAAATGATATAAATTTGAAATATATTATGAGTTATAATAACTTGGCGGCGTGAGCTCTCAGATGCAAAAACTACAACATTCAACTCTGTTTAATCTAGAAGAAGCCATTCCGATTTCTATAATTTTCTCTATCTCAACTTAGTACCCAATAAGGCTCCATTTTCACCGAATATATATATATATATATATATATATATATATATATATATATATATATATATATATATATATATATGTATATATATATATATATATATATATATATATATATATATATATATATATATATAAATATATATGTATATATATATATATATATATATATATATATATATATATATATATATATATATATATATATATATATATATATATCAAATCGTGTTTAAAGTGGCAAGACATAAAGAGCGTCTTTAATACCTAATAGCGACGCGCCTTTGCTGGGATTAAAACTGAGAATGACAGATTAAACTTGTGTGTGTGACAAGACTTAGTGTGTGACCTTGTGACCTTAGTGTGACGCTGGTGACCTTAGTGTGTGACCTTGTGACCTTAGTGTGTGACCTTGTGACCTTAGTGTGACGCTGGGGGTGCAGTGGTGGGCAGCATGCTTCCCTTCACGACCTGGTCAAGGGCAGCATGCTTCCCTTCACGACCTGGTCAAGGGCAGCATGCTTCCCTTCACGACCTGGTCAAGGGCAGCATGCTTCCCTTCACGACCTGGTCAAGGGCAGCATGCTTCCCTTCACGACCTGGTCAAGGGCAGCATGCTTCCCTTCACGACCTGGTCAAGGGCAGCATACTTTTCAGCATGTTGTTACAAGTGAAAGGATGTACAACCCAGCGGGTTTTCTTCCTATTGGGGAGTGTTGGTCTGCTGGTATATAGAATGTTCTCCAGTGTTTTGGGGGGGTGAACATTTGGGCTGTAGCTTGCTTGCCTTCTGTCTGTCTGTCTGTCTGTCTGTCTGTCTGTCTGTCTGTCTGTCTGTCTGTCTGTCTGTCTGTCTGTCTGTCTGTCTGTCTCCCTGTCTGTCTGTCTGTCTGTCTGTCTGTCTGTCTGTCTGTCTGTCTGTCTGTCTGTCTGTCTGTCTGTCTGTCTGTCTGTCTGTCTCTCTCTCTCTCTCTCTCTCTCTCTCTCTCTCTCTCTCTCTCTGTCTGTCTCTCTCTCTCTCTCTCTCTCTCTCTCTCTCTCTCTCTCTCTCTCTCTCTCTCTCTCTCTCTCTCTCTCTCTCTCTCTCTCTCTCTCTCTCTCTCTCTCTCTCTCTCCCTCTCCCTCTCTCTCTCTCTCTCTCTCTCTCTCTCTCTCTCTCTCTCTCTCTCTCTCTCTCTCTCTCTCTCTCTCTCTCTCTCTCTCTCTCTCTCTCTCTCTCTCTCTCTCTCTCTCTCTCTCTCTCACATACGCCCGACCTTGTGTGTTTGGCTTGTGTGTAAGTTTGTGAGGTGGCTGCTGGTGGTGTGTGCCAGACCCCACTACTGCTGAACCTCTACTCCTACCCTCCTCCCCCTCACCCCTCACTCAACATCTCCCCCCCTCACCCCCACAACCCTCCCCTCACCCCCTGAGTCTCCCCTTCCCTCTCCCCCTTCCCTACCTTCCTCTTCAGCTTATCCAAATGGTAAACTTATATGCGTAAGATTTCACGAATGGGTAGTGTGAGGCAAGGAATGGTTTTAAAATTGAAATATAGTAGATGGATAACTAGGTGTATGTGTGGGGGAGTTGGCAAGAGTATGTGTGTGTATGTGTGTGTGTGTGTGTGTGTGTGTGTGGCGCGGGTAGCCCCTGGTGGGTATAGGGCCAGTATACCCAGCTGAGTGCCAGTGCCACACAGACGGTGGGAGTAGCAAGAGTGCCAGAGTCAGTGGGGCCAGTATTGGAGGTGTAGTGGAGACTGCTATCACACATACACACATACGACGCTATATTCGTGATTATATGCGGTGCAGGAGGTGGTTAAGATGATCTGAATGGCCTCGTTGGTGTTGGATTATATTATACGGTGTATTATAGGTCCGTGTTGTGTGTTAAGATGTTGTGTGTGTATATAGGAGACGTAAGAAAAGCAATGGTTACAGTACTCTTTTTATTAAAGCTATTGGGCACTGCTGGAGTAGAAATGTGATTTCTGGAAAAAAATAAATTATCCTCATGGAAAAAATGCAGTCGTTTAGTGGTTTTAAAGTGGATTTATTATTTGTTTTAATTGAAACTGATATCGAAAATTTTTGTGAAATAGATGTATGGTGTTTTAAATATCATATACAACCAACGGAATCATTAAGGGTTAAAGATATACAGATAACAGGGTTACCTTGTGACGATTTTGGGGCTTAGAGTCCCCGCGGCCCGGTCCTCGACCATGCTTCCTCGTTGCTGGACTGGTCAATCAGGCTGTTGGATGCGGCTGCTCGCAGCCTGACTTATGAGTCACAGCCTGCTTGATCAGGTATCCTTTGGAGGTGTTTATCAAGTTCTCTCTTGAACACTGTGAGGGGTCGGCCAGTTATGTCCCTTATGTGTAGTGGAAGCGTGTTGAACAGTCTCGGGCCTCTGATGTTGATAGTTCTCTCTTGAACACTGTGAGGGGGTCGGCCAGTTATGTCCCTTATGTGTAGTGGAAGCGTGTTGAACAGTCTCGGGCCTCTGATGTTGATAGTTCTCTCTTGAACACTGAGGGGTCGGCCAGTTATGTCCCTTATGTGTAGTGGAAGCGTGTTGAACAGTCTCGGGCCTCTGATGTTGATAGTTCTCTATTGAATACTGTGAGGGGTCGGCCAGTTATGTCCCTTATGTGTAGTGGAAGCGTTTTGAACAGTCTCGGGCCTCTGATGCTGATAGTTCTCTCTTGAACACTGTGAGGGGTCGGCCAGTTATGTCCCTTATGTGTAGTGGAAGCGTGTTGAACAGTCTCGGGCCTCTGATGTTGATAGTTCTCTCTTGAACACTGTGAGGTGTCGGTCAGTTATGTCCCTTATGTGTAGTGGAAGCGTGTTGAACAGTCTCGGGCCTCTGATGTTGATAGTTCTCTCTTGAACACTGTGAGGGGTCGGCCAGTTATGTCCCTTATGTGTAGTGGAAGAGTGTTGAACAGTCTCGGGCCTCTGATGTTGATAGTTCTCTCTTGAACACTGTGAGGGGTCGGCCAGTTATGTCCCTTATGTGTAGTGGAAGCGTGTTGAACAGTCTCGGGCCTCTGATGTTGATAGTTTTCTCTTGAACACTGTGAGGGGTCGGCCAATTATGTCCCTTATGTGTAGTGGAAGCGTGTTGAACAGTCTCGGGCCTCTGATGTTGATAGTTCTCTCTTGAACACTGTGAGGGGTCGGCCAGTTATGTCCCTTATGTGTAGTGGAAGAGTGTTGAACAGTCTCGGGCCTCTGATGTTGATAGTTCTCTCTTGAACACTGTGAGGGGTCGGCCAGTTATGTCCCTTATGTGTAGTGGAAGCGTGTTGAACAGTCTCGGGCCTCTGATGTTGATAGTTCTCTCTTGAACACTGTGAGGGGTCGGCCAGTTATGTCCCTTATGTGTAGTGGAAGAGTGTTGAACAGTCTCGGGCCTCTGATGTTGATAGTTCTCTCTTGAATACTGTGAGGGGTCGGCCAGTTATGTCCCTTATGTGTAGTGGAAGCGTGTTGAACAGTCTCGGGCCTCTGATGTTGATAGTTCTCTCTTGAACACTGTGAGGGGTCGGCCAATTATGCCCCTTATGTGTAGTGGAAGCGTGTTGAACAGTCTCGGGCCTCTGATGTTGATAGTTCTCTCTTGAATACTGTGAGGGGTCGGTCAGTTATGTCCCTTATGTGTAGTGGAAGCGTGTTGAACAGTCTCGGGCCTCTGATGTTGATAGAGTTCTCTCTCAGCGTACCTATTGCACCTCTGCGTTGATAGTGTCAATCCCGAATCTATCTACTTTGCACCATTACAAGAGCCAATCTGAAGGCAGCTTGTAATAGTCGTTACCCAGAAATATCCTCCCGAGAGTCTGAAAAAAGAGATCTTCCACCTAACCTAACCTAACCTAACCTTCCCTTCAAGCTTCGCCTGTCACCAAGAACCTCTGCCTGGGTCGTCTGGGAGGAGAAGCCCCCAACCGGTGAAATGATTTAGACGAGTTATGGACACGTGTTTGAGGGATGCTGAAGGAGGTAGTGTGAGGATGCTGAGGTCATCTCGAGCGCCTCCTCATCTCTGCCCCGACACGTGATGCCTCAAAGTGCAGTTGGATACATGTGTGTGGTAGCCAAGAGTGTGTGTGTGTGTGTGTGTGTGTGTGTGTGTGTGTGTGTGTGTGTGTGTGTGTGTGTGTGTGTGTGTGTGTGTGTGTGTGTGTACTCACATATTTGTACTCACCTATTTGTGCTTGCTGGGGTTGAGCTCTGGCTCTTTGGTCCCGCCTCTCAACCTCCAATCAACTGGTGTACAGGTTCCTGAGCCTACTGGGCTCTATCATATCTACATTTGAAACTGTGTATGGAGTCAGCCTCCACCACTTCCTAATATACACACACACTGCAGTGTGTGTGTGTGTGTTTGTGTGTGTGTGTGTGTGTGTGTGTGTGTGTGTGTGTGTGTGTGTGTGTGTGTGTGTGTGTGTGTGTGTGTGTGTGTGTGTGTGTGTGTGTGTGTGTTATCAGCACAGTAAATATTTGTAAATTCCCCCAACTACATCTATATGTTTTTTATGTCGTACACGGCACCACAACTCCTTCAAGGTGTCGAAAATGGAAGGGAAGGACCCAACCAACATGTGAGATGGAATGGGGGTAATTATGTGGGAGGGGGACCTTTCCTTCCTTTTGTACTTTCCTTTTTTGTAAGCAAAAGGCCAAACTAAAGGATGTTTTAGGTGGTAAAGATGAGGAAACATAGATAAAGGAGGAAGAGTGGGATGATAAATAGGATTATGAGGCGTAGGAAGCCGTAGGAGGAGATTGGGAATGAGATTGGGAAGGTTGTGGGAGTAAACTCTTAATATGATTAGCCAGATGGTGCACCTCTGACAGATGGCTCTGACAGATTACTGGTGGACGTAGAGACATATGATCTGTGGCACCAGTCATGCTACAGCTGCTACTACTGTTACTGGCACTGCTGCTGCTGTTGCTGCTGTTACTTGCACTGCTGCTGTTACTGGCACTGCTGCTGCTGTTACTGCTGTTACTGGCACTGCTGCTGCTGTTACTGCTGTTACTGGCACTGCTGCTGCTGTTACTGCTGTTACTGGCACTGCTGCTGCTGTTGCTGGCACTGCTGCTCCTACTGTTACTGGCTGCTGCTACTGCTGTTACTGGCACTGCTGCTGCTGCTGCTGTTACTGGCACTGCTGCTACTGTTACTGGCACCGCAGTAGCAGCAGTGGTGGCAGGGACTGGTCATGTGAACCATACATTATCTCGTTACCAGCTAATTGTCTCAGCAGACAGAGAGGCAGAGAAAGTGGGACGAGATGAGGGAGACTCAATGCCTTCCTTCTTTAGTTCTTGTCTACACTACGACATTTATCATCACGATCCCTTGACATACTCGCTAAAGTAGTTAAATTCTCGAAACCCTCTCCAGGTATGTTCCAGGTATGCCAGTTGGACGAGGCTAACCGTCCTAACCCGTCCTAAGACCAGGGGTCAGATTCACGAAGCAGTTATGCAAGCACTTACGAACCTCTGCATCAGGTTCTTAATCTTTGGCAGCTTTGTTTACAATTATTAAACAGTTAATGAGCTCCGAAGCACCAGGAGGCTGTTTATAACAGTAACAACAGTTGATCGGCAAGTTTTCATGCTTGTAAACTGTTTAATAAATGTAACCAAAGCCGTCAAAGATTGAGGAAAGATGTACATGTTCGTAAGTACTTGCGTAACTGCTTCGTGAATCTGGCCCCTGTACATCTTTTCTCACTTTTTGGCCAGCCCGTCCTCCAAACAGACCCAAAAGTGATTCCATCCACCCGCCAAACCCCCAGCTGTTTATGAATGAAAAACGGTTTACACACGACTCACAACTGCTGACGTTCGAACACTTCCGGAACAAGTGCTTCACTGACGAATTTTGTTCGAACCACAACGCTGTAAATGCTTCACCCACGTACTACAAATACAAATATTCGCCAACAGAACCTAAACACCTAACCTATACATATATATATATATATATATATATATATATATATATATATATATATATATATATATATATATATATATATATATATATATGTATGCACAATATGCTAATATTAATTTGTATTTTGAGAAACTTCCCATTTTGAATGAACAGCATGTAAAAATTTATGAATGCGTCTGTGGGGTCGACCGCTGGATGGAATGGACTTGAGTCGAGGACAGGTTGTAGTAACGATCATTTGGGTCATGTTTATAACGACGCTCTACCAAACAGGTGGTAGACCACTGAGAGTGATCTATCACCCCTGTCTGATAGACAGGTGTGAGAGAAACCCTTACCGTACGAAATGACGGAGAATGGTACATAAGGGTTCTATATTTATGTCCATCTTCACTTAGGACGGAAGCTGAAAAAAAAGGTAGCCGACCAAAGCTATTTTTTTATCGTCGTGTGCACTCAACTTCGACTAAACGTGAAAAGCCGCTGGCACTCCACCGCCTCTCCAAGATGTCTGTACAGGGGGGAGGGGGTGTGGATAGACGAGCACCACCTATTCCCTACCCCCTAACCCTGTCTCTACCACCTCCTCCCTACCCCCTAACCCTGTCTCTACCACCTCCTCCCTACCCCCTAACCCTGTCTCTACCACCTCCTCCCTACCCCCTAACCCTGTCTCTACCACCTCCTCCCTACCCCCTAACCCTGTCTCTACCACCTCCTCCCTACCCCCTAACCCTGTCTCTACCACCTCCTCCCTACCCCCTAACCCTGTCTCTACCACCTCCTCCCTACCCCCTAACCCTGTCTCTACCACCTCCTCCCTACCCCCTAACCCTGTCTCTACCACCTCCTCCCTACCCCCTAACCCTGTCTCTACCACCTCCTCCCTCTCCTATCCTTCTTGTCGAACGGACGGTTTCCGCTCGTTCGAGTCGCCTCAGGTAGAGTTGGATTACTCACTGAATGTTGGGCTCGTATTCTCACAAATTTATGAGAGGGAAATATTTGGCTACAAAATAGCCAGGGATTGTGAGGGTGTGAGGGAAGGCCCCCTGCTAACCTGGGGCCAGATTCACGAAGCAGTTACGCAAGCACTTACGAACGTGTCCATCTTTCCTCAATCTTTGACGGCTTTGGTTACATTTATTAAACAGTTTACAAGCATGAAAACTTGCCAATCAACTGTTGTTATTGTTATAAACAGCCTCCTGGTGCTTCGGAGCTCATTAACTGTTTAATAATTGTAAACAAAGCCGCCAAAGATTGAGAAAAGATGTACAGGTTCGTAAGTGCTTGACTAACTGCTTCGTGAATCTGGCCCCTGGTGGGGTGAAGGGTGGGGATGGATAAGGGGAAATAGTGGGGGGTAAGGGTGTTTAAGGGAGGGGTAAAGGGTAATGGGGGTCTTATGTTCACCTACTTACTGCTTCTTATCCCACGTTCGATTTCCTTTTCTCTTTAGGTGGTGGATGGAGGTGGCTTCCACAACTGCTTCTTCCCTTAGGGTATTCCACGTGTTGACCGCCCGTACCTTACCTTACCTTGAGGTTACCTTGAGATGCTTCCGGGGCTTAGCGTCCCCGCGGCCCGGTCGTCGACCAGGCTTCCTGGTTGCTGGACTGATCAACCAGGCTGTTACATTGCGGCTGCTCGCAGGGTAATGAGTATTTTGTTTCTTCGACTCATTAGTGTATTCCCCTTGCTGCCGTGTACTCATCTCTTTCATCTCAAGTTAAAGATGCTGCCTTGTCCATCTCAGCAGCTCCCCTCAGCATCTTGGGGTGGAGATGTGATAAAGACGGGCTCGCCATAGCCCGTGCTGCTTGGAACTTTTTATTCCAGGTAGCGAATCTTAAACAACAACAAGGTCACTTTGACCCCTGTTGGGGGGGGGGGTTAAAATTGACCTTAGCCCACTGCTGGAGGTCAAGAAGGAGCTATAGATGCTGTTCTACCGTCAGCTTGGGCTGGACGGTAGAGCGACGGTCTCGCTTCATGCAGGTCGGCGTTCAATCCCCGACTGTCCACAAGTGGTTGGCCACCATTCCCTTCCCTCCGTCCCATCCCAAAATCCTTATCCTGACCCCCTTCCCAGTGCTATATAGTCGTAATGGCTTGGCGCTTTCCCCCTTCCCCCGTCAGCTCCCGTTAAGCATAGTTAATAAGGCTATGCGGGATGCTGTAAACAACAGCCTCGTTAGTCAAAGGTGTCACCAGGGGCACCAGAAGGCTTCACGTATAGCAGTCAATGGGAAAACTCTCATTCCAGGCACAGGTACAGCAAAAATAGGTGGAGAAAGGGAGAGGGAAGATTGGGAGAGGGGGGAGATTGGGAGAGGGGGGAGATGGGAGATTGGAGATTGGGAGAGAGGGGAGATTGGGAGAGGGGAGATTGGTAGAGGGGAGAAAGGGAGATTGGGAGAGGGGGAGATTGGAAGAGGGGAGATTGGGAGAGGGGAGATTGGTAGAGGGGAGAAAGGGAGATTGGAAGAGGGGAGATTGGGAGAGGGGAGATTGGAAGAGAGGGAGATTGGGAGAGGTTAAAGACGTGGCCCAAGTAATAAGTGAGAGAGTAACGTATTATTTATTCGATAACGTATTCGATAACGTATTCGATAACGTATTCGATAACGTATTCGATGTACGATGTACGTATTCGATTCTAAAATCTTCATATATCACATAGATGAATTCTTCTGACACTTGAGAAATAAGATACGAGAGAGAACTGAGAGAATGAAAGAGGAGACAAGGAGAATGAGAGTGAAGAGATAGTGTGAATAGCGATCATATGACTTGAGCCTCCTGGGAGAGAGAGAGAGAGAGAGAGGGGTGAGTGAGTGAGTGAATGACGCAGGTGGCGGTCATCGAGGGAGTGAATGAATGCACCGAGGGACTCATTCAGCCAATCAGGCCAAGGCTAGAAAGAACAGCTTTATTCATTGTGAAGAAAAACAGTTAATGGCCCAAGGTGCAGTGACTGTGTATAAGAACCAGTTGGTAGTGGACAGTCACTATATGGACTTTTTAACTGTTAACTGTATGCGTGATAGACTGTTGAATCTATTAGCAATCGAGAGACTGTTTGATGGGTGGAGAAGGGGGGGGGGAGAGACTGAGAATGGGATTGGGTGGGACACAGGTGTCCACGGATCCTTCAAGTGGGATGACACATCATCCTGTATGTCGGGATTAAGTCTCCGCGTGTCTATTGCATTTTTTTACTTGTATAGAATTTTTCTCTAATGTTGTCGCACACATTGTCTAATTACACCGGTAGAATTATATGTGAAAATGGATACATATGCATATACATACACGGAGTGAGGAAATTATCAGGGAAAGCACCAATCCATTACGACTATATAGCACTGGGAAAGGTTAGGTTAGGATAAGGATTTAAGGATGGGACGGGGGTAGGAGGAAAGGAATAGTGCCCAACCACTTATGTACGGTCGGGTGCCGCTCAGTTGACGAAGTAATATGACCTCGTTACCAGCAACTGTGCCCTGTTGCACACACACACACACTCTTGCATCACTCATCCTGTGGCCTCCCATCCCTCTCTGTCCTCTGTCCTATCCTTCCCTTCCATCCCTCTCCCAGGACGAGAGGAGGAACAGTTGCAACTCTCACTACCGGTGACAGGCTTGAGGGACGTGAGACTCAGCCTTGTCTTGCAAACGGATGTTGCAGTGTTGACGTATGTTGCATTGTATGTTGTATGTGTATACTCCAACATGTACTACTCTTTTGCACCAGGCATGAGTAGGACATATACATATATCTCTGGAGATACATCCCAATATATCTCTAGAGATACATCCCAATATATCTCTGGAGATACATCTCTGGAGATACATCCCAATATATCTCTGGAGATACATCTCTGGAGATACATCTCTGGAGATACATCCCAATATATCTCTGGAGATACATCTCTGGAGATACATCCCAATATATCTCTGGAGATACATCTCTGGAGATACATCCCAATATATCTCTGGAGATACATCTCTGGAGATACATCCCAATATATCTCTGGAGATACATCCCAATATATCTCTGGAGATACATCCCAATATATCTCTGGAGATACATCCCAATATATCTCTAGAGATACATCCCAATATATCTCTGGAGATACATCCCAATATATCTCTGGAGATACATCCCAATATATCTCTGGAGATACATCCCAATATATCTCTGGAGATACATCCCAATATATCTCTGGAGATACATCCCAATATATCTCTGGAGATACATCCCAATACATCTCTGGAGATACATCCCAATATATCTCTGGAGATACATCCCAATACATCTCTGGAGATACATCCCAATATATCTCTGGAGATACATCCCAATACATCTCTGGAGATACATCCCAATATATCTCTGGAGATACATCCCAATACATCTCTGGAGATACATCCCAATACATCTCTGGAGATACATCCCAATACATCTCTGGAGATACATCCCAATATATCTCTGGAGATACATCCCAATATATCTCTGGAGATACATCTCTGGAGATACATCCCAATATATCTCTGGAGATACATCCCAATACATCTCTGGAGATACATCCCAATACATCTCTGGAGATACATCCCAATACATCTCTGGAGATACATCCCAATACATCTCTGGAGATACATCCCAATACATCTCTGGAGATACATCCCAATACATCTCTGGAGATACATCCCAATACATCTCTGGAGATACATCCCAATACATCTCTGGAGATACATCCCAATATATCTCTGGAGATACATCCCAATACATCTCTGGAGATACATCCCAATACATCTCTGGAGATACATCCCAATACATCTCTGGAGATACATCCCAATATATCTCTGGAGATACATCCCAATATATCTCTGGAGATACATCTCTGGAGATACATCCCAATATATCTCTGGAGATACATCCCAATACATCTCTGGAGATACATCCCAATACATCTCTGGAGATACATCCCAATACATCTCTGGAGATACATCCCAATACATCTCTGGAGATACATCCCAATACATCTCTGGAGATACATCCCAATACATCTCTGGAGATACATCCCAATACATCTCTGGAGATACATCCCAATACATCTCTAGAGATACATCCCAATACATCTCTGGAGATACATCTCAATACACAGGTGGTCACAGCATCCTTGGCACATGAGGGTGAGACTTACCTGGGACCAACTATCTTCACCTGTCACCAGGATATCTTAACTGCCACACACTCGCTTCTTGAACGTACTGATCGTCGCTCTACGGTACTCACTTGGCAGGCGACTGTTTATCGCCAGTTAATGGGGCTTGAAGAGCCAGCAGGGGGAGGAATGGGGGAGAGAGAGAGAGAGAGAGGGGGGGAACTTACAGCCTGATCGGGAGATTAGTGGCAGGGAAGTACTGCTTGGCTGCCTCTTGACGGGTCGCTGGTGTGGGGGGAAAGTGTCGTCGTGGTATTTGTAACTTTCGCCCCTACAGGTGTCTCTGCTGCGGGTGGTGGCTGATGGTGGTGTGTTTTGGTCTCTGGGAGAAGTTGCTGTGGTGTTTGCCGTCTGTGTTGGTTCCTTTGTGGTGTCTGTGTGGTGCTGTGGTGGAGTCTGCAGGTTATGTGGTGATGGGTGTTGTGGAGTGCTGGAGACGCATTACCATCACAATACACATGATGAGCCCATGAATCTCTCTTCCTCATCACAAGATGCTTATCTCTTCCTAACTTGATCAACATTAATGGGAGCCGATTCTCACTGGGAGCAAGTGAGAGAGAGAGAGAGAGAGAGAGAGAGAGAGAGAGATGCTGCAACCTCTCACGAAGAAGCATAAAAGTGGCCAACATTTGCCTTGTTAAAAAAAACTTTCCTGGCGAGAGGAATGGGTATAGGTTGTATCACTTGTATTTCTTGTCTTGTTTCCCCACGATCGTCAAGCCGGTTAGGCACACCGAGGTCCTTCTAGGTATTAGATACAGACCTTCCTCAGGATACAACCCCACGACAGTTACACTCCCCCCCCCAGGTACCTATTTCCTTGCAAGGTGAACAGTGACATAAGGTAAACACGAATATAAGTGGATCATGCCCAAAGGCTTGTGTCCTGCTGCGGGAATCGAACCCATGACCTTTCGTTTGTGACCCGGCAGACCATCTTCTTCTTCTTCATACTAGACAGGTGGTGAAAATAGCCACCAATGTTAATAAACACGTCTACCTACCTTGTGGAGGTTCCGGGGATCAACGGCCCCGCGGCCCGGTCTCCGACCAGGCCTTTGGTGAGAATAGCTACAGTGGTAATAGACAGGTAGTGAGAATAGCCTACTTATCGGTGTATGTTAAGTGTGTGTACTGAGTGGCTGGCGGAGGTGGGGCATTGTTAGTAAACAATGCTTGCAGGGAGTCTGGGGGGGGGGGTGTTGTTAGTGGAGAGAGAGAGAGAGAGAGAGAGAGAAAGGGGAGGTTGGATTAACATCAACAGCTCCTAAAATTAGTAATAGACATCAAAGATCTATCAGTCGTGGACTCATAGACCATCCAAGTGTTTCTTAACAAATAAAGATATGAGTACTAGTAGTACTCATATCTGTCGTAGATATGCGTCATATGTGTCATATGCAGTAGTTGATATGAGGCCTGTAGCACTATTATTTGTGTAAACACAACTTTTAATAGTGTTTACGGAGGAGGTCTCGTAGGGGAGCGGTACTACGTTAGTACACGAGGTCTTGGTCAGGTGTTGATAGTGTCAGCAGCTGTTTACTGTCTCAACAGCTGTTTACTGTCTCAACAGCCGTCCCAGTCCATTGTGACAGTCTTCCAGGAAGGGGGGAAGGGAAGGGAACTATAGGGAGACAGTGCCAACCCCCTGTCATCGCTACACGGATAGGTAAGCACTGGGAGGTAAGCACGCGTGCCATAGTACCATATCGCCAGTGCCTAGAGTGCCAGGTTTAGCAGCCAGCCAGGAGTGCCAGCTCCGATACAATCGTTACGTCACTCGGCTCGTAGTGGAGACACCGGGTCTCCGTCCTTCCTACCTTGTGTCTACCTTGTGTCTACCCTGTATCTACCTTGTGTCTACCTTGTGTAGCTTCCGGGATCAATGTATTGATCCCCGCAAATATTTACAAGTCTAGTTCAAGATGTTTAACTGAAGCTCATGAGAGTCAATAGTTTTGTTATCTTTTCCTCCTCACTACAAAGACTAAGACTAGCAAGAATTCAGACTTTACCACGGGGGAATTACTTCTTAATCCTAAGACTTACTAAGACCTACATGGACGCTCTATAGGTTTAACGTTGTAATATCAAGATTTACCTTCGTAATTCTAACATTAACGAGAAATCTTTAACATGGGAATTACTTGATAATACCCAAGACTTATTAAGATGTGTGTGTGTGTGTGTGTTTACTAGTTGTGTTTACTAGTTGTCAACTGTCAATCAACTGTTTACTAACTACTTTTTTTTTCCACACACACACACACACACCCCAGGAAGCAGCCCGTGACAGCTGACTAACTCCCAGGTACCTATTTACTGCTAGGTAACAGGGGCATTCAGGGTGAAAGAAACTTTGCCCATTTGTTTCTGCCTCATGCGGGAATCAATAGTCTCATCTCATGTCTCGCAAGAATCTCATGTGTGTGTGTGTGTGTGTGTGTGTGTGTGTGTGTGTGTGTGTGTGTGTGTGTGCTCACCTATTTGGTCCTTCGAACCGGATGGTTCACACACACACAAACCTTTGCGTGTGTGTGTGTGTGTGTGTGTATGGGATGCTGGTAGACGTATAAACAGGATATACAGTATACTTCAGGATGTATACTCAAGAGAACAACCGTCCTAAACACCTGCCTTTCAGCACGTGTTTGAGTCTACGCGAACCGGAAGTAAACATTAGCCAGTACTGGACGAGGCAAACACGTGAGGGGGGAGAGAGAGAGAGAGAGAGAGAGAGAGAGAGAGAGAGAGAGAGAGAGAGAGAGAGAGAGACAGAGAGAGAGAGAGAGAGAGAGAGAGAGAGAGACAGAGAGAGAGAGAGAGAGAGAGAGAGAGACAGAGAGAGAGAGAGAGAGAGAGAGAGAGAGAGAGAGAGAGAGAGAGAGAGAGAGAGAGAGAGACAGAGAGAGAGAGAGAGAGAGAGAGAGAGAGAGACAGAGAGAGAGAGAGAGAGAGAGAGAGAGAGAGAGAGACAGAGAGAGAGAGAGAGAGAGAGAGAGAGACAGAGAGAGAGAGAGAGAGAGAGAGAGAGAGAGAGAGAGAGAGAGAGAGAGAGAGAGAGAGAGAGAGAGAGAGAGAGAGCTCTGGCAGCTGTGGTGAGTACATCTTGCTATGATGCTAAATTCTCCAAATATATAAAACAAAAAACATAATGTCTTATGTAATGGAAATTTACTGCCTGGTTCCGCTCCCTTTTTGTTGGAAGTTTTGATGCCAGAGGCAGTGACAGATAGTTACAGAAGCACTGCCAGAGGCAGTAACAGGCAGTGACAAGGGCAGTGCCAGAAGCTGGGTCCCCTCAACTGCACCGTTCTTGTGCCATTTATTAATCCAAAAATAAATGGCTGATGTAGATGGTTTTATTGGAAGAGGGGAATGTGCTCGCCACCAGATGGGGAAGAGAGGGGGGTGGTGGGGTTTTGTGCCCCTGGGGAAGAGGAGGGGTGAGGGGTTGTTGCCCCCTAGTGCAAGGATGAGGGAGGAGGCTTGGGGCAAGATGGAAATGTTGAGAAAGGGCAGGTCTGGGGGAAAGGAAATACAAGAGAATATTTCTCTGACCTCTCAGAGATACTCACAAGCAACTGCTATTCTGTGCCACACCAGCCTGAGATTGACAGCCACAGACACAGCTACCTTGTGTCAAGCAACAGCCTGATGGATCAAGCTCCCTCAAGTCAAGCCTGGCCTCAGGCCGGGCTTGGGGAGTAGAAGAACTCCCAGAACCCCATCAACCACGCATCAACCAGGTGCCACCACTCTTCCCCTTACAACGTCCTCTCCTGGAGCCGGCATGCCGTGGCATCTTGACACGAAGCCTTAGACTAACTACCCAATTAAGCTGGTGGTTACTAAGTGGCTCCCGAAGGCAGGCGGTTATCTGATGGCCTCGTTACTGCTTGTTGCGCTGTTTCATCTCATAATTGGGCCCACGAGTGGTGTCCTCAGTCTCCTGTCAGATGGACAGGCCTGGCTCTGGGCCGGAGGGGGTGTTTGGGGGGGTCCCTGGGGGTGGGGGGAGGGGAAGGGAAGGTTGTGTAGGTAGGCTGGAATTGAACATGCGTGTGGAGGTAAATGGAAATGAGAAACAGACAGAGAAATTAGCAGACAGGAACAGACAGACAGACAGACAGTTTGGCCTCAGGCAGGACAGGTCGATATGTAGAAGAACTCCCGAAACCTCTGCAGGTATGCCTCAGGACAGACAGAGACAGACAGACGCAGACAGACAGACAGACAGACAGTTTGGCCTCAGGCAGGACAGGTCGAAATGTAGAACTCCCAGAACTCTCTGCAGATATGCCTCAGGACAGACAGACAGAGACAGACAGAGACAGACAGAGACAGACAGACAGAGACAGACAGACAGAGACAGACAGAGACAGACAGACAGAGACAGACAGACAGACATACAGACCCCCTACACCACCTCACCATAAACGAGAGCATAAACTCGGGTCCATCAACCCGGGACCTCACCTGGGCTCTCATTAACCTCCTCTCTATCTCCCTCTCCTCACCTGACTCTTCCCTTCATTCCTTCCACCCATGTTATCGCCCTCTGCCTCTCTCACGTGTTCTCCTCCTCCTCCTCCTCCCCTTCTATTCCATGTACCGGTAATAAGGATGAATGAGAATCATTATTTCTCATTTCACGTCAAGTGATCCCATGTCTCAGTGCGGCATTATCTTACCTCGAGACGTTTTCTCTCAAGTATGGGGGAAAGTCTTTAAGATAAGATCATTGTGAGAAAGTAATAATATAGTAAGCCTATGTAGGATATGGAAGATATGTGGGTGCGTGGATAGCAGCTGGGATAGCAGTAATGAGGGATAAATCGGTGAGCCAGCTTCTTGGATCATCGGGACATCGAACTCGACCCTGCAAGAAGTGAGATCCCTCTTATCAAGATCGAACTTATTGCGATGTAAAACAGGTTCTTGTACTCTCCCAAGCCCGGCCCGAGGCCAGGCTTGACTTGTGAGAGCTTGGTCCAACAGGCTGTTGCTTGGAGCGGTCCGCAGGCCCACATACCCACCACAGTCTGGTTGGTCCGGGGCTAAAAAAGCTCTGCTTCACTTTTAAAGGATCAGCTTCACATCTTCCTTGTCACCGTGAAGGAAGGATCAGCTTCACATCTTCCTTGTCACCGTGAAGGAAGCACCAGAAGCTACTGAGAACAGATTATGATTATGAATGCTGAGGAAGACTGAAGCAAATAGAGAATCACCTTAACAAACTACAATGGAACATACAAAAATGGCTTTTAGAGTTTAACTGACGTAAGTGCAACCTATTGAAGCCAGGTCCTGGGAATAGGAGAATGGACACAAGTTACCAAATGCAATATTGAACTCTTTTTTTGCCATAGACCATTGACACAGACTTGGAGGGTAATATGAAATTCTTATTATTGTTTATTGGTTCATGTTTTCCAAACTATTGAACTTTTCCTAAAGGCGTCCGAACATAATATTGGTTCAGTCTTTGAGAATCTTAGGTCTCTTACTTTGAGGGAGGATTCTGAAGAACAGAGTCTGCTCAACCAGGTTGTTAGATGCTGCTGTTGCTCGCAGTCTGACGTATGAGGAATCTGGTAGCTGATCAGATGTCCAAGTTCACTTTTGAACACTGTGGGAGGTCAGCCAGTTATGTCCTATATGTGTAGTGTTGAAAAGTCTTACTGTAAGCACTCTCTCACGGCGTGACCTGTTGCAATTCTTCGTTTCAACGTGAGGTATTATTTCCATGTGCAGATTCGGAACCAATTCCTGTATATTTTGACCAGACCACACACTAGAAAGTGAAGGGACGACGACGTTTCGGTCCGTCCTGGACCATTCTCAAGTCAATACACATATTTCAGCCACGTTATTGTGACTCCTCGTCTGCAATTCCTCTATAATATTTTCCTTGGAAATTATTGCGTATTTTCTCTAGAGAATACATTTTGAGAGATTTTAAGCCGTGAATGGATTCAGGCAGCAAAAGTTATCTGTACATTCTCCAGACGAACAATTTCTCCAACTTTGAAAAAGGACTGTTATTTCGCAACAATATTCCACCCTAGAGAGCACTAATGATTTTAAAAGGTATCATCATTGGTATAGCATCTCTTACATACAGAAATCACACTAACGTGATCCAGTAAGTTCAGTAGAACTTGGGTTTCAACTCTTTTTTTTAACCCTGTCGTAGCTCAGTCGATTAAGGCAGTGTCTGGGATGCTCCCGGACGCAGGTTCGAATCCTCGTCACGGCCCTTGTGGAAACACACACACACACACACACACACACACACACACACACACACACACACACACACACACACACACACACACACACACCAGCCCAGTAGGTAGGCTCAGGAACCTGTACAACAGTTGATTGACAGACAGTTGAGAGGCGGGACCAAAGAGCCAGACCTCAACCCCCGCAAGCACAAATAGTTGCATACAAATAGGTGAGTACACAACATTCAAACGAGGTGAGGTGGTGGTGTTTGCTACACACAAACACACACACACACACACACACACACACACACACACACTCACACACACACTCACACACACACACACACAACATACAAGTAAAGACTGTGTTTGTTTACTGTGAATGTGTAGTGATGTCCCCCATGTGAAAGGTCCCTCACAGTATCTAATTCTTGCCCCAAGCAGCTGCATGATCGCGTATCAGACCAGAAATAGCTGCAGCTAACCATGTAGCAGCTGACGACTGGGGCTGACAACTGCATGATACAGGCTGTGGACACTCCCAGACTAACTTGACACTTGACGGCCGACAAGCTGAGATACATTTGACTGACAAACACTAATCTGGATGGCTGACAGGTGCAGATAAGCTGAAATTAAATTTCCTTGAATCACTCAATAAACTGGTTATGTCCTGGTTGATACCTGGTTGATGGGGTTCTGGGAGTTCTTCTACTCCCCAAGCCCGGCCCGAGGCCAGGCTTGACTTGTGAGAGTTTGGTCCACCAGGCTGTTGCTTGGAGCGGCCCGCAGGCCCACATATACCTGGTTGATGGGGTTCTGGGAGTTCTACTCCCCAAGCCCGACCCGAGGCCAGGCTTGACTTGTGAGAGTTTGGTCCACCAGGCTGTTGCATGTAGCGGCCCGCAGGCCCACATATACCTGGTTGATGGGGTTCTGGGAGTTCTTCTACTCCCCAAGCCCGACCCGAGGCCAGGTTTGACTTGTGAGAGTTTGGTCCACCAGGCTGTTGCTTGGAGCGGCCCGCAGGCCCACATATACCTGGTTGATGGGGTTCTGGGAGTTCTTCTACTCCCCAAGCCCGACCCGAGGCCAGGCTTGACTTGTGAGAGTTTGGTCCACCAGGCTGTTGCTTGGAGCGGTCCGCAGGCCCACATACCCACCACAGCCCGGTTGGTCCGGCTTATGTCACACTATAAGTTCATTAAGGTTCGAAACAAGTTCGAATCGAAGCGATTCGATCGATCGAATCGTATTCAGCAATGCGATTTTCTAATTGAATGGGGGTACATGATCTTGCCTTAGAACATATACAGATGTTTAGTGAGTTAATGAGGTTGTTTAGTAGGCATTCGAGCTTGTTTGGTGGCCTAATGAGCTTGTTTAATAGGCATATGAACTACACAATTCGGTAGTCGAACTTGCTCAATGAGTGAACAGAGTTTTTCATTGAGTATACAAATTTGTTCAGTGTATATGTCATTTTGTTCAGTATACAGGCCTCCTTGCTTTTAGTTCCAACAGGCAGAGAACACCTTGTTCAGTAGTTAGTCGAGATTGTTCAGTAGGAAGATGAACAATGGTCGATATAAAGATCATTTTGTTGAGTTGGTTGACTACGTTGTTCAACTGGTAGACCAATTTGTTCATTGCAGGCGATGAGTCACAATAACGTGGCTGATGTATGTTGACCAGACCACACACTAGAAGTTGAAGGGACGACGACGACGTTTTGGTTCGTCCTGGACCATTCTCAAGTCGATTCGACTTGAGAATGGTCCAGGACGGACCGAAACGTCGTCGTCCCTTCAACTTCTAGTGTGTGCTCTGGCCAATTTGTTCATTCTTCCGCTCGCAGAACACAACTCTTGTTCTCGTGATCTGAAAGTGACAGCGATTTGACGTTTCAGCAAAACAGATAAAAAACAAAAAGTACTTTTAATTGAGGAGTTATTAACAAAATAAAATACTTTGTAACTGAGGAAGAAAGATAAGAAGTACATCGTAACGTACTTTTTAACTGTTAAGTAAAGAAAAAAAAGGTTTGTAAGTTAGAAAGTAAACCACAAAATTACTTTGTAAATGAAAGAATACTCGAAAAAGATGTAAATTACCAAACCAAAGTGATCTTAAGTTTTGATAAGTGATATTATGTACTTACCTAATTGGTGAGTAATTCGGGGCTCAGCGTCCCCGCGGCCCGGTCGTCGGAGCCACTACCCACCAACACCTCCTTGAAGCATTTCCGCCACAAGGAGCCTGATAACCTAACCTTACTTTGAGGTGCTTCCGGGGCTTATCGTCCCCGCGGCCCGGTCGTCGACCAGGCCTCCAACCCTAACTGCACTTCCTATAGGGCTCCTGTGCGGATGCCAGGGAGTGCCAGAGTGGGTGGCCCCCGGCGAGGGCCATGTATGTAGTGCCAAGGAGTGCCAGCCTCCTCCAGCACTGTGCCACATATGTCGAGGGAACGCATAGAGAGACGCAAGCTATGGGTACAGGTGAGTTAACAGCCAATTATGTTGTTAGAGGGATTTGTATACCGTTTCTAGCACTGAGTACAGAATAATTGTCATATTCGATATGATATTTATATAAATAATAATTGTAAATATTCTCGCTGTGTCTCTCTTTCTCTCTGTCTCTCTCTCTGTCTCTCTCTCTCTGTCTCTCTCTGTCTCTGTCTCTCTCTGTCTCTGTCTCTCTCTGTCTCTGTCTCTGTCTCTCTCTCTCTCTCTCTCTCTCTCTCTCTCTCTCTCTCTCTCTCTCTCTCTCTCTCTCTCATCCACAATAGGGTACAGTTGGCATAGCTTCAAATAGAAGTTGTAAACATGTAACTGATAAACCGCTAATCTTCCCTGAATATGATATGATGTAGACATTGGATATTAATGACTGTAGAGTCATTCACAGCTCTCTGACAAGTGTCATATTACAGAGGCAGCACGAGGTTATGGGTCAGGTGGCACCCCAACACACCAACATAGTGGCACTCTGTCCATAACCCTGGGCCTGCGGGCCGCTCCAAGCAACAGCCTGTTGGACCAAGTTATCACAAGTCGAGCTGACTTGTATAGTCAGTCCCAAATTCCACAGGAGGAGAATTCAGTAAATTCGATTTGAATAATAAACTGAATAGGAACTAATAAACCAAGATTTCACAGAAATAAGCTGGGAAGAACAGCTTGAAATGGGAAACTTAAACCAGTGCTTCGAGAAAATAAGCTCAGTAGCTCTAGAAATATGCTGAAACGACGTTCGTTTAAGTAAAAAGAGGAATAGATGAACGGCGTTCCCTCTATAGGCGAAGAAAATAAACTCAGGGGCAACTTGAATATTGTTTTGAATTCGAGTCATAACGGTTGGCATATTGTTTTGAATATGAGTCATAACGGTTGGCGTATTGTTTTGAATTCGAGTCATAACGGATGGCGTATTGCTTTGAATATGAGTCATAACTGTTGACGTATTGCTGTGAATATGAGTCAACTATCTCAAACTATCTCAAGAACGACAATAAGGCTGTGTAGAGAAACAGAAGCGATTGGAGTTTTAATTTATTCCACCAATTACTCCTTGGATTTCCCCCCAAGAGTCCACTTCTTCTTGTACTCCCTCTAGGAATTCTCTTAACTTTTTGGTAGTTCTACAGTTTACAAGTTTCATTCCACTCCCTCTTTTGTGGCTTTGTCACATCACTTATTCAAAATCATCACTCATTTGTGACATCACTTATTCAAAAGCCTAGCGTTCAGGGGCCAGATTCACGAAAGCAGTTACGCAAGTACTTACGAACGTGTACATCTTTCCTCAATCTTTGACGGCTTTGGTTACATTTATTAAACAGTTTACAAGCATGAAAACTTGCCAATCAACTGTTGTTATTGTTATAAACAGCCTCCTGGCGCTTCGGAGCTCATTAACTGTTTAATAATTGTAAACAAAGCCGTCAAAGATTGAGGAAAGATATACACGTTCGTAAGTACTTGCGTAACTGCTTCGTGAATCTGGCCCTAGGAGAGGCCCAGCGCGGTAGAAACTCATTCTTGAAGAGCATTTTGTGTGCATTCGAAACTCAAAATGTCCATACGTACGCCTTGCTGACGCAGACCTGGTGCTCCATGATGTTCCTGCTCCCTGTCCTCTTTTACCGTGTTACTCTTGGCAGTGTATAAACGTCTGGTCGTCACTCTTACCTGGCCTTCACTCCCAAGAGTGCCTCTGGCACGCTAGTAAAGCTGCCAGACGCTCAGTGGGCACTCTCAATCACGCTCTTCGGCACTGGTCTTTTGTTTTGAATGTGAACCATAACGGTTAGTGTATTATTTTGAATATGAATCATAACGGTTGGTGTATTGTTTTGAATGTTTGTCGTAACGGTTCGCCTTTGTTTTGAATGTTAGTCATAACGGTTGGCCTTTTGTTTTGAATATGAACCACAACGGTTGGTGTATTATTTTGAATAGGAGTCATAACGGTTGGTGTATTTGAATATCTTCAAATTTGAAGATATTCTTTGAATGACTTCATATCTGAATATCTTCGAATATCGTTGATATTCTTTGAAGGACTTTGAATATCTTCATCAAAGAAAAATTACTTAGACGTTTGTTGGGTAAATTCCTGTGGACCGTTGGGAACTTTCTGGTAGTTAGGTATTAAGAGGAAGCCCAGGGGGCCAGATTCACGAAGCAGTTACGCAAGTACTTACGAACGTGTACATCTTTCCTCAATCTTTGACGGATTTGGTTACATTTATTAAACAGTTTACAAGCATGAAAACTTGCCAATCAACTGTTATTATTGTTATAAACAGCCTCCTGGTGCTTCGGAGCTCATTAACTGTTTAATAATTGTAAACAAAGCCGCCAAAGATTGAGAAAAGATGTACAGGTTCGTAAGTGCTTCGTGAATCTGATCCCTAGTAACTGATTTCTAATTGTTTATGGTGTCTTGATGTGGTGATTGTGTTGTAGTTGTGACAATAGTGGTGATTGTTGTTGCTGGGGTGCCGTTGGTGATTTGATTGTTGATGATGGTGGCTGTTGTGTTCGCGATAGTGGTAACTATGCAATTGTTGGTTGCAATATTAAACGACTTGTGCCCAGAATTAGTCACGTGATCTCTAACTGCCCATCAGACTGACCCTTAAGACCAAGGGTGATGTATCCCTCTCGCTACTGACCACCTCTCTTCTCAGACAACTTGGGCTGGACGGTAGAGCGACGGTCTCGCTTCATGCAGGTCGGCGTTCAATCCCCAAAACCGTCCACAAGTGGTTGGGGCACCATTCCTTCCCCACACCCGTCCCATCCCAGATCCTTATCCTGATCCCTTCCAAGTGCTATATAGTCATTATGCCTTGGCGCTTTCCCCTTCCTTTCCACCCAGGGGAACGGAACGTGTTGGGGAGTGTGTCCCCTGGTCCCTGGTCCCGAGTGCGTGGCGTGAGTGTGTTTGGCTAGTGTTTACACTCAAATGAAGTGGGAATTAATATAATTCGCGTCTCGCTCCTGTGTAAACAGCTTCGATATACTAGAAGTGGCGACCCACTTCCGCTGAATATATCACGTTGTAAACTCTAGTGTTATATATTACGATCTGTCTTGAAGATATGCTAGATATTGTCGTATCTACTGAGGAAGTTGTCGTGACTGAAGATGTTTGTGACTGAAGATGTTTGTGACTGAAGATGTTTATAAATTGATGTGTTTTGTAATGTGATTTTTTCATCTCACTCCATTCACAGTTTATTAAATGTAAATAATAAATGTATTATCATTTAACAGTTTATTTAACTGTTAAATAGAGAGAATCACCTTGAGGTGATTCCGGGGCTCAGCGACCTCGCGGCCCGGTCGTCGACCAGGCATCCTGGTTGCTGGACTGGTCAACCAGGCTGTTGAACGCGGTTGGTATGCCGTTGGAACCAGATGAAAATGCAGACCTGAGATGTTATTCAATGCTGTAAACCAGTACATTACAGAGGTATCCAGATCTTCGGTTTAAAGGCCTTTTGATTTACAAGTTTACAGTTTATAAAGTTTGGTGGTATACTGGTGGCTGGTACCCCCTGAACTTGTAGGTATGAACTTACCTCCTCAAGCTCACAGAACGTCTTATTAACAACGTTCTATTTCTTACAGGTGAGGAACCGATGATGGTTGACCAGACTGTGGTGGTTGGTAAGTTGATATTTGTGTTCTTCTTGGGGAGACTTATTATTATTGACAGAGAGAACTCTTGTCAACATCAAGGTCCTAGTTGACCAGACCCACCAAACAGGAGGCCCTTGTCTAAGACCGGGCCGCGGGGACATTGATCCCCGGAACCACCAACAGGTAGTTAATAGACGTTGATTTCGTTGTGTATAACACCTCGAGGGCTGTTATCAGGTATTTCGTGGGTCCATGTTGATAAGCTTATTAAACTTAGCCTAATAATAAGGTACTTTATCATAGTTTTATATCTTATAGGGATGTGAAGCCTTGGACCTTTCCAGTGAAGCCTTTGTTTGAAGCTTTCCAGTGAAGCCTTTGTATGGACCTTTCCAGTGAAGCCTTTGTTTGAAGCTTTCCAGTGAAGCCTTTGTTTGAAGCCAGGCGAGAGAGGGAGGGAGGGGGTGGGGGGTCAGGGGTCACACACACACACACTAATCTGGAACTACGTGACCCCCGAGGGGGTCAAAGGCTAAGGGGGTCAGGGGTCACACGCTCTGGTCTGACATTCGCTCTCGAGAAATTAATTGAATCTTCTTTTTTCCTCGCCATGTTTTCAGTATTATATTCATTAACATGGCGGTGGATGTTGAGTGATGGGGTAATGTTGAATGTGGTGACAGTGGAGTGTTATGGAGAGAATGATTCGTGTCTAGAGTATTATTAAACATTCGCTAGGAATCACACACAGAGATCACACTAACGTGATGCATCAAATGAACAAATCCACAAGGGCCGTGTTTTAACCCTGTCGTAGCTCAGCCGATCAAGGCAGTGTCTGGGATGCTCCCGGACGCAGGTTCGAATCCTCATCACGGCCCTTGTGGATTTGTTCATTCGCTAGGAATGTTGACCTCCCTATCCCAGAAATGTTAAACCTATCCCCAGAATGTTGAATCTATCCCAGGAACGTTGAGCATATCCCAGTAAGGCCAGTAGTCTAGTCTATGACTTGTCAAGCCAAGATGGGGGTTTGGGACTAGATTCACGAAGCAGTTACGCAAGTATTTACGAACGTGTACACGTGTACAGGAACTGCCTACCTGGGGTCTAAATAACCCTCTGGAATCCCAAGGCTGACGAATCCTTTGCTACCTGTTTTCAGCACCCTTTTCAGGCGTTCCAGTCCCCTCCATACCGTTCCAGCACCCCTCCAGGAGTTCCAATCCCCTCCATACCGTTCCAGTCCCCTCCATACCGTTCCAGTCCCCTCCATACCGTTCCAGTCCCCTCCATACCGTTCCAGTCCCCTCCATACCGTTCCAGTCCCCTCCATACCGTTCCAGTCCCCTCCATACCGTTCCAGTCCCCTCCATACCGTTCCAGTCCCCTCCATACCGTTCCAGTCCCCTCCATACCGTTCCAGTCCCCTCCATACCGTTCCAGCACCGCCCTCTATCCTGCCCTCCATCTCTTCCGTCATGCTCAGGTGTGAAAGAGATGAGAAGAGGGAAGTTTTAGAGTTGAATATCGATGTTAACCTTTCCCGAGGGCATAATAGTTGAGGCATCCATGCAAGCTCCGGCGCCCCGCTGCCAGACGTATGACGCTCCTAACATCACACGGGGGGAGGTCTGACACTGAATGGTCTAAGGCGCTTGTCGCGTTTCCTGGATTCTCATTAGCCCGTGTTTGATAGTAAGACCTCCCTATAGGCTGAAACTTTATACATATAAACACCTCGCTTGATTTACAGACATACTTTTCTCATTATTGGTATGTTTGTGTATATATATATATATATCTCTCTTGCGGCCATTTAATGTATAAGAAGCAGATTCTAGCATTTTGATGTTCCTCAGGCGAATAATGCAACAGAGTACCTGGTTGATGGGGTTCTGGGAGTTCTTCTACTCCCCCAAGCCCGGCCCGAGGCCAGGCTTGACTTGTGAGAGCTTGGTCCACCAGGCTGTTGCTTGGAGCGGCCCGCAGGCCCACATATACCTGGTTGATGGGGTTCTGGGAGTTCTTCTACTCCCCAAGCCCGGCCCGAGGCCAGGCTTGACTTGTGAGAGTTTGGTCCACCAGGCTGTTGCTTGGAGCGGCCCGCAGGCCCACATATACCTGGTTGATGGGGTTCTGGGAGTTCTTCTACTCCCCAAGCCCGGCCCGAGGCCAGGCTTGACTTGTGAGAGCTTGGTCCACCAGGCTGTTGCTTGGAGCGGCCCGCAGGCCCACATATACCTGGTTGATGGGGTTCTGGGAGTTCTTCTACTCCCCAAGCCCGGCCCGAGGCCAGGCTTGACTTGTGAGAGCTTGGTCCACCAGGTTCATTAGGAGTCGTCTGCAATACCTGGGCTGAGTCACGGGGGTGCGTATATGTATATATATACACCAGAACACCTGCTGAAGGTGGCTCACAGGTGAGACTTATTACCCTGCTCTTCAGGTGAGGCCAGGCGTCCACCTGTGTCTTATACCCTCGGTACTGGGGGTGGACGTAATCTGGGGCTACCTTGTACCTTCAGTCAGAGGTGAACGTAACCGTTTCACAGCGCCAGCCGGGAGGCACAGGTGTGTGAGTGTACCAGGTGTGCGAAACTATAACAGGTGTTCCTCTGATGGGAAAGATTGGACTCCTCCTCTTTCCTCTCTTTCAGGTTTGCTTTGCCCTTCCATTATTGCCGCTTCTATCTCATTTTGTCTCTAACCCTTTCATTCTTTCCCTTCCGCCATCGGTACTTCCCCTCACCCATCCATTCTTTTCTATCCCCCTTCCCATTCTCTCTTCAGCTTCTATTCCTACCCTCGTCTCCCCACAATCTCATCACCTCCCCCCCGTCCCATCCCCCCTCCCTTCCTTCCCCTTAGGGTAAAGGTCATCTCATCTTTTCCATCTTTGCCGGTAGACAGGTGGTACGTTTTTAGCATTCTATTATTATAGCGTTGCCTGCTGCGTGTGGGGGGTCATGAGGGGGTGGCATGATGGGGCTGTGTATGGTGGGGGGGGGGGTTATGAGGGGGGGTGGCATGATGGGGCTGTGTATGGGAGGGGGTTATGAGGGGGGTGGCATGATGGGGCTGTGTATGGGAGGGGGTTATGAGGGGGGGTGGCATGATGGGGGCTGTGTATGGGAGGGGGTTATGAGGGGGTGGCATGATGGGGCTGTGTATGGGGGGGGGTGTTATGAGGGGGGTGGCATGTTGTTTACTGTGACCTGCTGTGAGAGATCTCATTATATGTTGACCTGGTACGGGTGCTGTGGCGCCGGGTTGAGCTTCCCGGTCAATAATGCGATTTGCTTGGTTTTGGTCGTGCAGTTTCCGGAGAGTTTCAGGGATGTGTAGCTGTATAGCCGCCGGTATGGGGGCATGTAGGGTGGAACGCCCTCACTTGTTGTTGTGTTAGATTTAGCTACTCAGAACGGAATGTCCATGTAGCACGGGCTATGGTGAGCCCGTAATTGTCTTCGGTTATTAGCGATAACGTTGTTACTGTGCTATTTGGGTCAAAGTTTTAAATGGAGGTGGGGTTTCCTCCTTTTTCCCTGTTTCTTTTTCGCTTCTGTTTTAGTCTTGTTTTAATAACATTATCTTGGTGGCGGATGTAGGTGCAGAATGTTCACTAGTGTGTCCCATTCCTCAACAGCTTTTCTAATCATTGTAGTGGCTGTGGAATGTGGATGTAATGCAGCGGCTGTCGTTGGATTAATGTATAGTTTGATGCGCAGGGCTTCAGTTGCTTCACATTCCAGTAAGTAGTGCAATAGTGGCGCCTCTGCTTCTGTTCCACAGATATGATACTCTTTAACTATTGGGTTCATTACCTCCCAGCAGCACTTGTAACCAAGTCTGAGTCTGTGTATGGCTACTGCAATGTCTCTGGATATCTTTTTATCAGGCTTGAAAGAGTAGTACCCAGCGGCTTGTTCGTACCATATCGCAGTGGATCTTCCTTCCGCTACTTTGGCTCTGTGGCGACTTTTGATAGTTGAGAATATTTTCTTCTTGATTTGCTCCTTAATATGTGAGAAACTTGGAGGTATTTGAACCTGTACAACAGGTAGAGCAGTGGCAGTTTTTGCTAGTGAGTCTGCCTTTTCATTACCATCTATGCCAATGTGACTTGGTATCCAATTTAGGGTGATTGACAGCCCTAGATTATGGGCTTCTTTTCCTGTATGTTGGATTTCTGTGAGGAGTTGTATATTATCTGTGTTGAATGGATAACAATGCCTGGAGCGAAGATTTAGAGTCGGTATGAATGATGATATCATGTAAATTTTCAATTGTATAGTTATTGCCTCCTTCAGGGCATATAATTCTGTCTGCAATGTTGAGCTCCCACTATTCATGCTCCAGTAAGCTTCATGGTTGCTAGTGTAATATAAAATGTAAAAGTTTTATATCATGGACCTCACTGGTATTGTCTCCTGTCATATGTTTAGGGTGATGTGTAGGGTGATGTGTGGGGGAGAGAGAGAGAGAGAGAGAGAGAGA
Organism: Procambarus clarkii; assembly: GCF_040958095.1. Lineage (NCBI taxonomy): Eukaryota > Metazoa > Arthropoda > Malacostraca > Decapoda > Cambaridae > Procambarus > Procambarus clarkii. Next base: position 21,524,187 of record NC_091214.1, read on the forward strand.
CAGAGACAGAGAGAGAGAGAGAGAGAGAGAGAGAGAGAGAGAGAGAGAGAGAGAGAGAGAGACAGAGAGAGAGAGAGAGACAGAGACAGAGAGAGAGAGAGAGAGAGAGAGAGAGAGAGAGAGAGAGACAGAGAGAGAGAGAGAGAGAGAGAGAGAGAGAGAGAGAGAGAGAGAGAGAGAGAGACAGAGAGATACAATAGAGAGAAGCGGTACGACAGTTTGGGCGAGACAGCACTAGAGACGGCAGAGGAGTGCGTCAGGTTAACAGAGTACCGCGTGTGGGATGTGTAGCGGAAGGTGTGTGTGTGCGTGCATGTGTACTTTGCGTGTGTGTGTGCGTCCTCAACACTACACCCGGCCCATTCACCCTCCTGACAGCTCTGACAAGCCCTTGTCTCAGACCCTAGTGCGTCCCGCAAGGGTATTTGAAGTGTAAACAGTGCTTGGAGGAGAAAGATGATTCGCGGTGTCGCAAACTTCTTATACACATTTGTGCGCGAAATGTAAAATAGATTTATTTGAAACATAAACAAATAAGGTCATAAAATGCGTAGTTGGGTTGTTAAAGGTAAGGAGGATTGGTATTGTGTTAGTACAATGGTAGGGGATTGGTGTATGGGTCCAGGTGGCTTGATTGGTCCCAATCCCTGTCTTCAGTCAAGGTGTGTGTGTGTGTGTGTGTGTGTGTGTGTGTGTGTGTGTGTGTGTGTGTGTGTGTGTGTGTGTGTACTCACCTATATGTGCTTGCAGGATCGAGCATTGACTCTTGGATCCCGTGTGTGTGTGTGTGTGTGTGTGTGTGTGTGTGTGTGTGTGTGTGTGTTGTGGTCGTGTGTGTGTGAAGGGGTGTACCCTTTTTTGAGGACTAGTTTTTATATATAATTCTGACCTTGTGTACTATCTATGGACGGTACACCTGGACTCGTGAAGTAACAGTTCACGGAATAAGTGTGTGTGTGTGTGTGTATGTACTCAAATATTTGTGCTTGCAGAGGTTGAGCTCTGGTTCTTTGGTCCCGCCTCTCAACCGTCAGTCAACTGGTGTACAGGTTCCTGAGCCTACTGGGCTCTGTCATATCTATATTTGAAACTGTGTATGGAGTCAGCCTCCACCACATCACTGCCTAATGCATTCCATCCGTTAACTACTCTGACACTGAAAAAGTTCTTTCTAACGTCTCTGTGGCTCATGTGGGTACTCAGTTTCCACCTGTGTCCCCTTGTGTGTGTGTGTGTGTGTGTGTGTGTGTGTGTGTGTGTGTGTGTGTGTGTGTGTGTGTGTGTGTGTGTGTGTGTGTGTGCGATTTTATTTGCTACTCCATAAAAAAAAACTAACGTTTTAGCCTAACCAGAAACATATAAACCCAAACAACGAACCCAACGTATATATATATACATATATATATATATATATATATATATATATATATATATATATATATATATATATATATATATATATATATATATCCCGTACGCGCCGTATATATATGACGCAATCGGATATATATAAATATATACGGCGCAGTCACATCTTTCCTAGAAAGGAGCGATGATATAAGATCTAGGAATAACATGACTAGGTTACGTAACATCGTGAGAACGTTTGGACATATTTACCGCCCTAAAAACAACCAATTAAAATACTGAACGTTCACAGAATCAATGAAAACAAACTAGAAATATCAATGCTAGATTAGGCTGTTTGTTTACAAAACTCAAGAGTTTCGGAGAGTACAATTATTGAGTCGATTAGAATAACCTAGAGTTATCTTTTCGAATGTTTTCATTTAAAAATGGTGTTTTTTGGTGCTATTTTTTTGAAGTAGAATGAGGATAATAGTTTTTTGTGTAATTGTGATACTGAGTATAACCATTGGGTGTCTTATTTTATAATATTTATGTTTCTTTATCATGTGGGATAAAGGTAATACGATAATGATTGATTTAGTTCGGTCTTAATACGATAATGATTGATTTAGTTCGGTCTTAATACGATAATGATTGATTTAGTTCGGTTTTGCATAGAATCTTTGAATCTTTAGGAACTTCATTGTAATTTTTATTTAATCCTTATGGTCAAATGTTGAATATTATCAAATCTTGTGTGATTATTCCGTAAATTGATTTTGGTGTTTTCATGTTTTTTTTAATAATTAGTGTCATTTTTGTCTCTTACGAGCAAGATAATGAATTCCATAACAATTCAATATGTGCTAGGAGAAAATCTTCAAGGTGTTGGTTATGTTCAGATTGGGAGATAGATAAAGGTAGACCACACATGTGACCTACAGAAGGGAAGGTGTACTAAATTTAACATGAAATATATATTTAGGCTATTTAGCATAAGTATATATTTTAGTTTACTTATGCTAGGCTATTTAGGATAAGATTATATCTTTAGGCTACTTATGCTAGGCTATTTAGCATAAGTATATATATATATATATATATATATATATATATATATATATATATATATATTTATATATATATATATATATATATATATATATATATATATATATATATATATATATAGGGTACTATAAATCATTGGAGGTGTTCTAATTATTGAGGATAAAGTGAGTAACGGAGAGCGCTTTACCTGTTATCTTGAGGTTATCTTGAGATGATTTCGGGGCTTAGTATCTCCGCGGCCCGGTCCTCGACTAAGCCTCCTTTTTGTTACACACCCCCAGGAAGTAGCCCGTAGCAGCTGTCTAACTCCCAGGTACCTATTTACTGCTAGCTAACAGGGGGCATCAGGGGTGAAAGAAACTTTTTGCCCATTTGTCTCCGCCTTCACCGGGGATCGAACCCGGAACCTCAGGACTACGAATACGAAACCCTGGCTACTCAGCTGTCAGGCGCCCCTGACAGCTGTAGCGATAATGGTTTCCTATTTTCAGGGGACAGGAAGCCTCAACTGAAGCTTTATCACTGTTCAAATTGAGCCAACGACTGTGACCTCCTATTTCTAACGTTCTGTGACCTACAGAAGCTGCCTAACTCCTTGGTACCTGTTGACTGCTGGGTGAACAGACGTACCAGGTGTGAAGAAACGTGCCCAGATGTCTTGCCTTGCCTGGGGAATCGAACTCAGGGTGTGTGAGTGTGTGTGTGGAAGTTTTAAATGTAGATACAAGAAATAATGTAGTGAGTAATAATTGTACCTAATAATTGATAGGACAAGGGACTCTAAGAATCACTCACACTCACGCGTCTGAATCGATGTACTCATTCGTGGTGAGTATACTCACGCTCTTGAGACACAGGTGTGGACACAGATACGACACACCTGTTAGCGTCACCATCCGGGCGTGAGGGATAGAGGTGTAGCCAGCCCGTGTCCACACCCGTTGTGTTATAGATTCAGCTACTCGGAACAAGTTCCAAGTAGCACGGGCTATGGTGAGCCCGTAACTTACCTGGCACAGGAGCGGGGCAAGTAGCACGGGCTATGGTGAGCCCGTAGTGAACTTACCTGGCACAGGAGCGGGGCAAGTAGCACGGGCTATGGTGAGCCCGTAGTGGACTTACCTGGAACAGGAGCGGGGCAAGTAGCACGGGGCTATGGTGAGCCCGTAGTGAACTTACCTGGCACAGGAGCGGGGCAAGTAGCACGGGCTATGGTGAGCCCGTAGTGAACTTACCTGGCACAGGAGCGGAGTCTGTGTGTCCACACCCATCCCTGGCTCTATTTATGGGGTTATTTTGCGCCTCTATTGTGTTGGTTCTCTTATATTTATGGTGTTATACCAGCTGAGGATATTGTGTGTGTTCGTTCCCTTATAGTCACGCTTGGTGCTCAGAAGAGTGTTGGGAATGTGTCCTGATGCTCAGTATGAGAGATTACTCTCGTATTTTGATTTGTAATTATGAGGCATCTTTTGCAAACATAGATGCATATGCAGGCGAGGAGTCACAATAACGTGGCTGAAGTATGTTGACCAATCCACACACTAGAAGGTGAAGGGACGACGATGTTTCGGTCCGTCCTGGACCATTCTCAAGTCGATTCACTTGAGAATGGTCCAGGACGGACCGAAACGTCGTCGTCGTCCCTTCTTTTTCCAGTGTGTGGATTGGTCAACATAGATGCATACGCCTTATGCTTGTTGTATATATATGTATACGTCCAACTAGTGTAGGGGTACCTTGTTGCGTGTTATCAGGTCAAGGGTTTCGATAACATCAGTGTAGTTAAGGCTCAGGGCAAGACTGCGTTAAGAGCATCAGATGATGTTTCGTAGGTCCGAGAGATTCGCATCAGTAAAACGGTTGGTGGAGAAGACTTACTGAAGCATCTTATTGCTCACGTTACTGGCTTGGCTAACGTCTTGTGGGTTCGTGACAAGGTTACACATCTACTTGGGGACCTATGGCGTTTTTGGTTTGTTAATTCCGTTACTCTAGAGTCCCAACAGTCTGTTTACAGTCTGTATTATATTATCTGTATGGCCCGTTAGACTGTCCAGGTTTCAACGGATATTGCCACTGATTTGTTTAAAATATATGTACTGTTGGATACTTTATGTACTTTTTTGTACTTTTGCTTCAAGACAACATGTGTGCTGATAATTCCCCTTCCTCCCTTTCCCCCCCTCTCCTCTCTCACTATCCGCCCCCTTGTCCTCCCTCTCTCTTCCCCACCCGCCATCCGGGGTGCAGATAATGTCATATCAACACTACTCCTCAGCTTTGTTTTTGTTTGAGGGGAATTGAGGCTACGTTGGTAGCAGTGGTGGAGATGAGCGTGGTGATTGGGCAGAGGCTGGGCCAGGGATGACCTTCAACGGGTCCCATAAGGTGCTAAACACCAACATTAGTGCCAGTACCTAACCTAACCTAACCTAACCTAATCTAACCTTCCCTAACCTAACCTAACCTAACCTAATCTAACCTTCCCTAACCTAACCTAACCTAACCTAACCTAATCTAACCTTCCCTAACCTAACCTAACCTAACCTAACCTAACCTAACCTTCCCTAACCTAACCTAACCTAACCTAACCTAACCTTCCCTAACCTAACCTAACCTAACCTAACCTAACCTAACCTTCCCTAACCTAACCTAACCATAATCTACAACATGTATAAGGATTCTATATGCTTTTGTGGGCGCGTCTGGGGTCATCCTGGATGTAAGTTCGAACCCTCATCACGGCCCTTGTGGATTTATTCTTTTGTGGGCCTTTTTTTTGGTTAACTATATTATACCAATTAAGTTTTTCATGATAGTTGTAAGACTTTGCCTTTATAAGAGCAGTAGTCTTGCTGTCTATATGGTGGAGTTTTTTTTTCAGTGGTATGGATAAGTGGATAAGTTTGCAGTTTTAAGATAGTATGCGTTAGTAATATTATTATATAGTGGTACTCACCTAGTTGTGCTTGCGGGGGTTTAGCTCTGGTTCTTTGGTCCCGCCTCTCAACCGTCAGTCAACTGGTGTACAGATTCCTGAGCCTACTGGGCTCCATCATATCTACATTTGAAACTGTGTATGGAGTCAGCCTCCACCACATCACTTCCTAATGCATTCCATTTACTAACTACTCTGACACTGAAAAAGTTCTTTCTAACGTCCCTGTGGCTCATTTGGGTACTCAGTCTCCAATTGTGTCCCCTTGTTGGCGTACCACCCGTGTTAAACAGTTTATCTTTATCTACCCTATCAATTCCTCTGAGAATTTTGTAGGTAGTGATCATGTCTCCCCAGCCTTATCTCAGTAGTGAGACAGTTTGGGTGTTGAAGGGAGAGTGGTACTCACCGTGATGTACACAAGGAGACACTCGTTATACCGAGTGTGTGGTCTTAACAAGGCCAGGCCTTCCGGTCCCCAGTCAAGGTCATTAGATATGGTGTCCTGCAGGTACACGTTGTCTTATAAGTCTGTCTGTCTCTCTCTCTCTCTCTCTGTCTCTCTCTCTCTCTCTCTCTCTCTCTCTGTCTCTCTCTCTCTCTGTCTCTCTCTCTCTCTCTCTCTCTCTCTCTCTCTCTCTCTCTCTCTCCCTCTCTCTCTCTCTCTCTCTCTCTCTCTCTCTCTCTCTCTCTCTCTCTCTCTCTCTCTCTCTCTCTCTCTCTCTCTCTCTCTCTCTCTCAGCTCCTAGCTTCCTCAGCCACCGCCCGTGTGGGTATTGTCTTACTGTCAAACATTGAACAAATGTGATTGGGCCACAGCCATTTTTAACACCTGAATGATTACCTATAACGTCTCGGATGGTTTAGAGATTGAGGTAACGCCATTTTAAACCACCAGGGAAGGCTGCTAGATTTAGTTATCCATGAATGCCAGTTTGAGAATCAGTGAGTGCCAAGGTAAAGATCTTGTGCTTAGAGAATAAGGCTCTGTGGGTTGTCTACTGACATCCCACAGAGCCCCGGGGGGCTCTGAGACACTTGACTCGTGTCTCATTGTTTCTTAGCCACAATGTGGGTGTTTACGGTGTTATCTTGGATGAGATACGTTGACCGGATGTTGGGGAAGCTGAGGCGTTGGTGTATAGATACGAAATGTCTCATCGAAAGCATCATATGAGGGAGATGGAGGTTGGGAGAGAGAGAATAAGATGAGGAGTGAGGATGAAGAAGTAGTAGGGAAGGATGAAGAAGTGGGGCGGACGCGCTAATGGAAGCTGAGAGAGAGAGAGAGAGAGAGAGAGAGAGAGAGAGAGAGAGAGAGAGAGAGAGAGAGAGAGAGAGAGAGAGAGAGAGAGAGAGAGAGAGAGAGAGAGGTGGGGGAGAGTGGGGTTCCCTCTCTCTCTCTCTCAGAGACCCACAAGTGGCTACGTCAAGATAATGTCACCTTCAGGGGTTAAAGGTCAATGTTCATCTCGGATTTCCACATTGACACTTTGCGGCTTTTATGAAAGTTATATCTATTTTTTACTTCCGACTTTTGTGTTACGGGAGAAGTATATAGAGAGAAATATTACGGGAGTAGTATCAGGAAAGAAGTATATTACCAGAGAAGTATTACTATAAAAGTTAAACATGAGAAGTATTACAAGGGGAGTATAAGGAGAGAAGTATAACAAGAGAATTACAACAAGGGAATTACAAGGAGGGGTGCTGGGGTCCGGTACAAGGAGTAGGGGGTGCTGGGGTCCGGTACAAGGAGTAGGGGGTGCTGGGGTCCGGTACAAGGAGTAGGGGGTGCTGGGGTCCGGTACAAGGAGTAGGGGGTGCTGGGGTCCGGTACAAGGAGTAGGGGGTGCTGGGGTCCGGTACAAGGAGTAGGGGGTGCTGGGGTCCGGTATTCGTTTGCCTTGTTCGGGTTGAATGTAGACACAGTAGTCGCTTCTGTATATATTTATTGAGTGAGGCAAACAGGTGTATAACTGGCCAGCCGAGGTCCACCTACTCTGGGTCTGTGAGGATAACTGCGGCTGCTGGGAGCATCGCTGATGCTCCTCTGTCTGGCATGACGTCAGAGGCCTACTTGCCTGTGATTGGTTACATTTCAACTGACAGAATTTGAGTATAACACCGCTCGGACACGCTACCAAGTCGACGTCCCTTGTCGACAAGCTCTGGCTAGCTATATAGTTACAATGATACTGAAAGGACCTCGGTGGCATACAATAATGGCTTACATGTGAAATTTGCATAATAAAACATTGAAAGAAGATCAGGTGTGCGTAATACAAACAACTCGGCATATATGCACCAAAAAAAAAATTCATCATAATAGGTGAAAATCATGGTAACAATGCTTTGATTAAATCAGAGTATTAAGAACATGTGTATGTCTACTGATCAGATATGAACAATACAACCCAAGGTATTGCCTAAACAAAATTATTAACATGTGTCAATGGCATGTGCTTGAAAACCATACAAAATTAAACAATTATTACATTAATAGAACAAAGTTCTGACCTAACAACCACAATTGAATTTCAAGATAGATAATTTTTTTTTTTTTCTCTTTTTTTTTTTTTTTTTCGAAATATACAATATATTTACAAGACCAATGTACAATATATATAATGTGCAATATATTTACAAGCATATACAAGACCTGGATCAAGAAGACTAACATCTGCGTGATAGCAGTCAGGATTCACTGGCCACAATGTGGTTGCTAGAACAATAATAACTCTTATGACAAGCACTGTAAAAATACAAATGGTAGTAGACTTGACAATGGCATCTAATTCATAACAAAATAAAGTTGAGAAAAACTATACATTATATATAATGGTAATAATAAGACACATGTGGTAGAAATACTGCAATTGAGTTTTTTTTTTTTTTTTTTTTTTCAAAACAAACAGAATAACTACAGAGTGCAATCAATTATAAATTCTGCGGATATCTACACCTAGCTCATCCAGAGCACTATACAACTCTGGCTCTGACTGAAGGTCCGGAACAGGTGAAACTTCATGCGACAAACTATCATCTTGAGAGATATCCTCGTTAACATCTAGCCAATGGACATGTGGTGAGTGCACGGTTGAAACGAGAGGTCTAGATCTAAGATTATAATTGCTAGTATGGGGTTGCTGAACATCAAGTGGTCTGTCAACCACAGAAGGTGGTGTCCGAGTAGGAGTATCTGTCTGGGTAAGTTCATTGTCATCTTCCTCATCAGTCTCGTCAACAGTCATTTTAGCTAACTTCATGTGGTCTAAATGTTCATTTATATACTCTCCTGTTAACAAGTTCTTAAGTCTGTATTTGTTACCTTTAATAAGCTCGATTACCTTATATGGACCCAAAAATTTCTTAGTTAACTTGTACATAGGACCAGACCTGTGTTGGTTAAGTATCATTACTACAGATCCAATAGTTATTTTATTGGGTTTAGCTCGTGCATTCCTTGCTAGAGTGAACTCGGCTGTTGCTTTGGACAGTTGTTCTCGTATTTTCTTGAATACTAATTGCATTTGTCTACGCTTCACTTGAACAAAATCATCTACGTTATATAAGGGAGTAGGAGGTACGTTAATCAATTCATTAGGGAGGATCTTATCTGTACCATAAAGAATAGCGTGAGGTGTGTCACCAGTAGAAACATTAATTGAAGAATTTATAGCACACTGAATTAAGGGTATAAAATCATCCCAATTGTTGTTATCAAAATTCAACGTGACTCTCAAGGCATCTAACACTTTCCTGTTAGTACGTTCAGCTAGTCCATTACTTGCCGGATGATAAGGCATGATGCTACATTTTTTGATGTTATATAAATCACACAAGCTAGTTAGAATACTATTACTGAATTCTGGACCATTATCTGAAAGGATTACTTTAGGCATACTATATCTACAAATTATTTGGTCATGGAATGCGCTGGCTATGGTTTCTGCTGTTTTGTTCGGGATAGGAACTAGTTCGCAAAACCGTGAAAAATTATCGACCATTACAAGCAAATGTTTGTTCCCTTTCTCTGTTTCCGCAAAATTTGTCAATAAATCCATCGATATTCGTTCCCAAGGAGCTTTAGTTGCTGGGTACACCTGAATTGGATTAGGTCCTGAAACATGTCCCTTGTGCTGTAAACAAGTTAAACATCTGTCAACATAATGAGCAATCTCCTTAGCCATTTTTGGCCAAAAATATTTCAATCGACCTTGTTGGAGTGTACGATCCTTTCCTGGATGTGCACTTGCAGGAGCATCATGGATAATTTTTAACACAGTTGGTACCAAGACAGCTGGAACAACTAACTGACAACATTTCCTCGGGGCTGTCCCTAGCTTCACTACTCTACACAGTAAATTGTCCAACATAACTAGTTCTTTCAATGGTACTGGCGGTTTATGAATCGGGCGAGTGTCTTGCTTAGTCAAAAATTTAATGACAGGTGCCCATATGGGGTCTTGTCTTTGTTCCGTTTCTACTACTGTAGCATCTAATGCTGGGTAATTTAACTGAATCGCAGCTACGTGTCGAGAAAACGCATCGGCTACAACATTTTGCTTTCCTGGAATATATCCAAATGTGGGATTGAATTCTTGAATTGTGAGCAAATATCTAGCAAACTTTCCAACTGGATTCTTATTTTTGAACAAGGGAATTAATGGTTGGTGATCTGTAAGAACATGAACTGGGTAATTATAAATTGTATCCTTGAAATGTTTAAGTGCCCAAACAACTGCCAAGGCTTCTCGTTCTGTTGCACTATAATTTTTCTCTTCTTTGGATAATGTGCGGCTAGCATAAGCTATTGCGTGATCTCTGTGACCTTCTGTTTGAAGTAATGCAGCACCTAGACCTATGTCACTAGCATCTGTAACCAACGTAAAAGGTTTAGAAAAATCTGGATACCTAAGGACAGGTGACGAAATCAAGGCTGCTTTGAGTTTTTTGAATGACTGATCCTGGGCCTCTCCCCAAACAAAGGGTTCATCTTTTCTTTGCAACTTGTAAAGCGGAGCGGCTATAATAGAGAATCCAGCAATAAATGAACGATAAAATCCTACAAGACCTGTGAACTGTCTTACGGCTTCTGCGGTACGAGGTGTTGGAAAATCACGGGCAGCAATAATTTTTGATTCATTCAATGTAATACCTGAAGGTGTAACTGTATGACCTAGGAAATTAATCTTTTGCTTTAAAAATGAACATTTTGCAAGCTTTATTTTTAAATTAGCTTCAGCGAGCTTTGCAAGTACTTTTTCAAGGTTCTGGAAATGAGTCTGAACATCTTGCGACATGATTATGAGATCATCAAGGTAAACTAGAAGCGTACTTCCTATCAATCTACGAAATAGATTTGTCATGAGCCGTGAAAAGGTTATTGGACTACTACGCAAACCAAACGGCATTCTTTTGAAATGAAAATGACCATTGGGAGTACTAAAAGCTGTCAATTGTTTACTTTCCTCATCAAGGGGGATTTGCCAGAATCCCTGCAACAAATCTAACGTTGAGAATACTTTGTTTCGACCAATACTTTGCAACAAATCATTTAGAACTGGAAGTGGGAAACGATCAGGTATTGTTACTCTGTTAAGCTTGCGATAATCGATTACAGGTCTCCAAGTCACATCTCGCTTTGGTACAAGAATCAATGGAGCGTTCCATGGCGAATTACTCGATTCAATTACATCACTCTGTAACATTTCTTCTACAAGTCTATCTGCTTCTGCTCTCTGAGAATGGGGAAGACGGTAAGCTGGTACATAAATAGGCGTAGTTCCTTGTTCAAGGGGAATTTTATGTGTAATAAGAGGAGTGAGACCTAATTTTTCTCCTGGTAGAGCAACAACAGCTCTATTCTTGTTCAAAATTTTCAAAAGCTGAGCCACAGAGTCAGGAAAATCAGTAGGACTGAGGTGTTGCGCTTGCACCTCTGGCTGAGATCCCTGTTCTCCTGGTGTGAGTGTACAAACAGTATGATCCATGGAGACATCATCCACAACTCGCACCGGTAACGAGTAATGGGCAAAATCTACAACATGGGTACCAGACTGGAGATGGATATCGGCATTACTTGTGTTCGCTATAAAAAGTGAGACAGTACCATCCTGCACTGTGTGCCAGGAGGGTTCAACAAATGTACCATTCACTTTACATGTTTCACTTTCCGCAATCACATCCGACAACTCAGGCACTCCCTGAACCTTAACTCTTATTCTGGTGAGAGAATGAGGGTGTAACACAGTGTCAGTAGCCATGGAACCACTGACTTCAGAGATGGAAGCTGCCAGGCGAGCGAGACAACGAGAATCCGTTAGGGCGTCCCCTTCCAGAAAGTCCCGATACTCATTCTCCTTAACAACTGTACAACTACTATGCTTCAATCGAGTGCCTGTTTTCTCGGGTATGCTACCACGACAATGATCTGACAAACCTACGCTAGCAAGGCGGGTGTCAACAAAATTAACGTAATCTGATTGAAGGTTGAACTCGTGGCCCTGTCGATACATGCTACACAAGGGTATGACGTGGTCTTTGATACTTATGTTCCAACGATGGGGAAACAATGCAATATTTTCATCAATCATGGTGTACAGACCTAAGAGAATGTCTCCAGGAAAATGAATAATGTCAACAACTAAACATGTTATAGACAATGTGACATCATTGAACTTGAGTGGGAGGTCAATTTCACCCTGAACTTTTACTTTATTTCCTGAAATACCACTTAGAAAAGGTATGTGTGACTGTTTTAAAATAGTAGGGTGCATACTTTCAATGTCTCTAAGAGCTGAGGGCTTGACAATATTAATTTTTGCACCTGAGTCAAGAAAAACTTTTAAAACTCTACCATGTACAATGGCTGATACAAGGGGACCATCACTTGAGACTGGACAAGTTACTATTTTTGACTTATGTTGTCTGGGATATCTGCGTCTTGTTTGTGTCAAATTTACTGTGGATCCGTCAACATCTACAACTGGTCTAGAGTCAGTGTCCTCCTCTGTCAAGTGTCCAAATCTATTTTGGGTAGCTACTGAATACACAGGGAGGGCACTAGGATTGGCTAGCTTGAATTGGTTAGCGGATGGCCTTGGGGGTTTCCCGACGACATGGAGTGAACATTGTGAGCTCCAGCATTCTGTGACTGAGCATTATAATTTGAAATTGCATTATAGCTGGGCTGGGAGTTGTAATTACGAGAGTTCTGATAATGTCTTGGACGCTGTGAGCCTCGCCAAGACTGACCATGGGAGTTACGAGGTGGAGATGTCCTTTGCCTAGCTCTACAATCCGCAGTGTGGTGACCAACTTGTTTATGGTACGTGCAATATGGAAGCCTAGAATGATTAGATTGATGAGGGGGCCGAGAGAATTGTCTAGGAGGTGATGATCTAGGGGCGGACCAACAGTCCCTTGCAAGGTGGTTACTCTTACCACAATGCCAACATGAGGGAGTGGATGGTTGTGGACTATGGCGTTTCGGCATTTTATGAGGCGGCGAATTTGACTGGGGGCTACGAGCATGGGTACGCTTCTGCGACCAAGAGTTTTGAGAATTTGTGGGAGGATGCTGAGAACTTGTAACTACATTTACAGCATCAGAGGGTGGCAACAGTTGAGCACTTCGGGGAGCTAGTTTATCGGCGGCATTGTTAATAGCCTCAAACACTTCACCAATTTCATGTTTAACACCAAAATTTTGTTGCTCAACGATTGGTTTTGTATGCTCAGGGGCAAAATGCATTAAAGTACCAAATGCTATCATTTTGGCCATAGCCTCAGGGGACAGATTATTGTCTTTATCTAACCAAGTCGAATTATTCATAGCAGAAACTAAGGCATACAGATACTGATCGAGACGGCTAGTAAACGCATTAAACGATTCACCAGGCTGCATGGTGGCATTGGCAATTTTCTTGACTAACCTATATGGGTCAAGGTCTCCTTTATTAACAAAGCGACGGCGAAAGAAATCCTTAAATTCAGGCCAAGACTGGAGGCTAACAATGGCTTTCTCATCAACAACAAAACGTGCATCACCTTTGGTTGTGTCCACGGCTGACCGTGCAATTGCTAAGTATTCGGCATCAGTAGGCTTAGAAAAACGTGCAACTGTTTTCGCTTCAACCTTACTAAACCATGATTCTAATAAACGCGATTCCCCAGCAAAAAGAGGAATAGCCATTTCCTGAGCTGATCTCTGGCCATTGGGACAAGCAACTGTTCCCATTGATTCTGAAGGGGTTTCAACAGTGGTAGGCATTGTCACAGCCGTGGAAGTAATATTTGAACGCAGATTATAATTAAGTGCACCTGGCATCAGAAATAGTATACACAAAAATAAACACAAAAAAATATCAACTTGGCTAAAGTAAAAATGGCAGAAATAAAATTATTAAATTGGGCTAGGCAAGAAAATAATCAAGAACAAGCAATTGTAAACTAAATTTAGCAATCTTTCATTAAAAAAATGACTGGAATTAGATGTATGTAAATTAATTAAACCAGACTAAGCACAGCAATTTAGAATAAAAACTGGGAAATGCAATTGCAAAATTTCATTAAAAAGATTCAACACAACAAGTGGCAATGCAAGAAATATGGATGTAGCACATAAACTGGACACAGGAATGTATATAACTCCTATGGTAAAAGTTTAAATTAAAATGCTTAAAGGATAAATTTCAAGTTAGGTCTGGAGAAATATAAAAAAAAATTCTATGTTCTATTGTCTATGGAAATCTCAAAAACAAATTTCTTTTATGCAAAATAAACTGCTAGAACAATTATTTCTTACTTCTCTCACCTTTGAATTCAGTAATGACACTAGTAACAATTAATGAATAATGGAATCATATGCAGGGAATATTGAAATGTCTCAGAGAAACTGTGGGCCTCTGGAGTACTAAACCGGCTCCAATATTTAACAAGTCACTGAATGGTTAATTCACAGGATATTATGGGAATTATTACATAAGTCACTTTTTAACACTTGGCACGTTGTTCTCAACTAGCAATTACTTATCTCAGGGTTGTAATTTATGAGGATCACCAGTAGCCAAAGTAGGAGAAGCGTCGTGAAGATCTGAAGAGGCCCATGTGAGGCGTGTTTACAAACTGGATGCGACGGCAGCGCTCCTGGCGGCGGTGGCGCGAGACTCAGGGACCCCACACTGTTCACGCTAGAAGCACGAAGATAAATTCTGACGACGACAATATTGCGACGATGGAATAACCAGTTGATACTTGCGACGATGGCTGACGACGATTGCAGTAGCTTGCACCCTCACGAAGCTTGATACTGTCAGCTTGGGTGGCGGTGGTGGTGGTGGTGGGTGTAATAGGTGGTTCCCACGTGGTGGCGCGAGGTTCAAAAATGGCTGGCGCGGGAAGCTTCCTTCCTCCTCACTGATGAGTGAGCGTTCTCACAGGAAAATATTGACCCTTACTTCTAAAACGTTAGCCTGGAGTAGTGGTTGATGGCAGGACCCCGGTCTGGCACAATATTTGATGCGTGGGTGGCAGGATGGCGGCTTATGGCGGTGGCGGTGGCGGCTGGAACACGAGGCGATGCTGGGTACTTGAACTTTTCTTTCCAGAAAAAAATTTCTGGATCCCACTGCTGCTACCAGTATTCGTTTGCCTTGTTCGGGTTGAATGTAGACACAGTAGTCGCTTCTGTATATATTTATTGAGTGAGGCAAACAGGTGTATAACTGGCCAGCCGAGGTCCACCTACTCTGGGTCTGTGAGGATAACTGCGGCTGCTGGGAGCATCGCTGATGCTCCTCTGTCTGGCATGACGTCAGAGGCCTACTTGCCTGTGATTGGTTACATTTCAACTGACAGAATTTGAGTATAACACCGGTACAAGGAGTAGGGGGTGCTGGGGTCCGGTACAAGGAGTAGGGGGTGCTGGGGTCCGGTACAAGGAGTAGGGGGTGCTGGGGTCCGGTACAAGGAGTAGGGGGTGCTGGGGTCCGGTACAAGGAGTAGGGGGTGCTGGGGTCCGGTACAAGGAGTAGGGGGTGCTGGGGTCCGGTACAAGGAGTAGGGGGTGCTGGGGTCCGGTACAAGGAGTAGGGGGTGCTGGGGTCCGGTACAAGGAGTAGGGGGTGCTGGGGTCCGGTACAAGGAGTAGGGGGTGCTGGGGTCCGGTACAAGGAGTAGGGGGTGCTGGGGTCCGGTACAAGGAGTAGGGGGTGCTGGGGTCCGGTACAAGGAGTAGGGGGTGCTGGGGTCCGGTACAAGGAGTAGGGGGTGCTGGGGTCCGGTACAAGGAGTAGGGGGTGCTGGGGTCCGGTACAAGGAGTAGGGGGTGCTGGGGTCCGGTACAAGGAGTAGGGGGTGCTGGGGTCCGGTACAAGGAGTAGGGGGTGCTGGGGTCCGGTACAAGGAGTAGGGGGTGCTGGGGTCCGGTACAAGGAGTAGGGGGTGCTGGGGTCCGGTACAAGGAGTAGGGGGTGCTGGGGTCTGGTACAAGGAGGGAGGGGTGCTGTGGTCCGGTACAAGGAGTAGGGGGTGCTGGGGTCCGGTACAAGGAGGGGGTGGTGGTGTTGGGGTCCGGTACAGCGGGGGGGAAGGGGGGGGGGGAGTGGAGGTATCATCAGGTACCACAAGTGATCCACACTGTCAGGTACATGCTGGGACCTCATGGCGGATGACGGAGGCGGAAAGGTGATATTAGACTGATGTCACGTCCGCCTTAGGGAGAAGGGGTTAGGAATGTTGGGGGGAGGAGGAAAGGGAGAGCCCCCTTGTCTCATCAACACCCCCCCCCCCACTCATCCCTATCTGTCTCATCCCCTCCCCCCCCCCCCCTCTCTCTCTCTCTCACCTCTACATGTTTGATTAGATCCCCACTACCCCCCCCCCCTCTAAGTCTTCACACGTATAAACAAGGGTCCAATAGCCTCGGGAACCTGTCGTGAGGCGGGACCCAAGAACAGCAGCTCATTCTCCCCCACAACCATACCCTTGACACAGTGGACCCGGGCTTCGTTCTCTATCAAAAATCTCCATTAAATCCCCGTGTTGCGTCGGCCGGAAATTGGGTCGAGTTAATTGCGACGATTCAAGTCGACAAGGGAAAATTCGCTGTCGTTAATTGCTTGATTTTATTTTTATTTTTATTTTTTTAAATCTTCATCGCGATGAATAACGTGAAGCTTGAAGCCTTGAGGGGGAGGGATCAACCAGGTTGTGATTCATACCTCAGGCTGCGAGTAGCTGCATCCAACAGCCTGGTTGGTCAGACTATCAACCAGGAGACCGTGGGGATTACTTTGCACCCCGCGGCCCGGTCTTCGACCAGGCCTCCTGGTTGCTGGACTGGTCGACCAGGCTGTTGGACGCGGCTGCTCGCAGCCTGACGTATGAGTCACAGCCTGCTTGATCAGGTATCCTTTGGAGGTGTTTATCAAGTTCTCTCTTGAACACTGTGAGGGGTCGGCCAGTTATGTCCCTTATGTGTAGTGGAGGCGTGTTGAACAGTGTCGGGCCTCTGATGTTGATAGTTCTCTCTTGAACACTGTGAGGGGTCGGCCAGTTATGCCCCTTATGTGTAGTGGAAGCGTGTTGAACAGTCTCGGGCCTCTGATGTTGATAGTTCTCTCTTGAACACTGTGAGGGGTCGGCCAGTTATGCCCCTTATGTGTAGTGGAAGCGTGTTGAACAGTCTCGGGCCTCTGATGTTGATAGTTCTCTCTTGAACACTGTGAGGGGTCGGCCAGTTATGCCCCTTATGTGTAGTGGAAGCGTGTTGAACAGTCTCGGGCCTCTGATGTTGATAGTTCTCTCTTGAACACTGTGAGAGGTCGGCCAGTTATGTCCCTTATGTGTAGTGGAAGCGTGTTGAACAGTCTCGGGCCTCTGATGTTGATAGTTCTCTCTTGAACACTGTGAGAGGTCGGCCAGTTATGTCCCTTATGTGTAGTGGAAGCGTGTTGAACAGTCTCGGGCCTCTGATGTTGATAGTTCTCTCTTGAACACTGTGAGAGGTCGGCCAGTTATGTCCCTTATGTGTAGTGGAAGCGTGTTGAACAGTCTCGGGCCTCTGATGTTGATAGTTCTCTCTTGAACACTGTGAGGGGTCGGCCAGTTATGTCCCTTATGTGTAGTGGAAGAGTGTTGAACAGTCTCGGGCCTCTGATGTTGATAGTTCTCTCTTGGACACTGTGAGGGGTCGGCCAGTTATGTCCCTTATGTGTAGTGGAAGCGTGTTGAACAGTCTCGGGCCTCTGATGTTGATAGAGTTCTCTCTCAGAGTACCTGTTGCACCTCTGCTTTTGAATGGGAGTATTCTGCACATCCTGCCATGCCTTCTGGTCTCATGTGATGTTATTTCTGTGTGCAGGTTTGGGACCAGGCCCTCTACTATTTTCCACGTGTAAATTATTATGTATCTCTCCCGCCTGTGCTCAAGAGAATACAGATTTAGGCTCTTTAGTCGGTCCCAGTAGTTTAGATGTTTTACTGAGTGGATTCTAGCAGTAAAGGATCTCTGCACGCTCTCCAGATCAGCAATTTCTCCAGCTTTGAAAGGGGCTGTCATTGTGCAGCAGTACTCCACTCTAGAGAGCACTAGCGTCTTGAGGAAGTATCATCATTGGTATAGCATCTCTAGTTTGAATGGTTCCTAGCAGTAAATAGGTACCTGGGAGTTAGACAGCTGCCACGGGCTGCTTCCCTATGTAATTGTATTTTTTACATAATAATTATTAATGTACTTATTCATTAATTTGTGAACCTTTTTTAGTTTTCCTCGCCAGAACATTAAAATAATTGAATCATAAATGTTGTAGCATGTTGGGCCCCCAAAAAATATAGAGACATTTTTTTGCTTTTATGAATAAATGGGTTCATTAGTTTCTGAATTATTTCGTTCCTGAATTGATTTGCGTTAACGAGAAAACATGTATTGGTTGGTTCTCTGTTGCAATGTTGCGTTTCCGGTTGCTGGTGGCCTTTGTGAGTGGTGTGGAGGTGGGGAATTATGGGTGAATTGTGTGGTTTTGTTGCGAGGCTTGAGGCGGGGTTGTTAAGTGAGTCAGATTGTACCAGCTGCACGCAAACGCACATGCACACACACGCACGCACCACCTGACGTGCACAACGTACACATGCACCCACTTACACACACACTTACATATATGTACACATACATCCACTCACATATACACACACACATTCGCAGCCTCTTGCTTATGCACACACACACACACACACACACACACACACACACACACACACACACACACACACACACACACACACACACACACACACACACACACACTCACTCATGCACACAAAAGAGATCCTATACATATTCTGCAGGCTTGAGCAGACAAGTGGCCAATAGAGTTTAACCCCGACAATTGTAATATAACAAGGTTAAGGAGTTCATTAAGTGGGAGTTGAAATTTCTGAAAGTTTAGAGATAATTTACAATATAATTACAAGTGATAAAACAGCCCAGCTATGAGAACAGATAAAAATAACCTAGCGCCAATTTATTAGGGAAGAACCAGAGGGAATATGATCACGACATGTAAGATACCGAGGAGGGAATAGATAGAGTGGTTATAGAGCTAGTTCTTCCCAGGCTAGACCATAGAGTAAAGGGAAAGTTTGGAAACAAGTTTCCAATTTTATGTTTATATAAAGGGATATAGTAGTGTGGGATTCCAGCTGGTTGAGCGTCTTGTGTTATGGGGGCTTCCGCGTGTCCTCGATATTTGCTTGTGGATTAATGGCTTCCCTTTTTGGGAGGGGGGTCAAAGATATTTTTCAGAGGTGAAGGGATTCCGGTCTAAATCCTTCGATAGCGGCCTGATTTACAAGGCCCTGATTTAAAAGTTGCATATTTACATTCCTCGATTTATTCGTCTGCGATTTACATGGCCCAAATTTAGTGGCTCCAGAATAGCATCTCAGATTTACGCAATTCGCATTTACACTTTCAGATTTACACGCTCCAATTTACATGTTTTGAGTTTGCAGTTGTTGAGTTACTCAATTAATATTTACATTCGTTGATTTGGCGGTTTTGGTAGAATGACGCTCTCTGGTGGCTGGAGTTTACCTGGAGTTTACCTGAAGATGGTTTTTGGAGTTCGTCTACTCTCCCCTAGCCTCAACCTGAGGCTACACGGGTGCCACTTGCATCTCCACGAAGGTTCTACTAAACTATCCCTGTACCTTGTTTCTTAGAAGTTGTGTTCCAGCGTTCTGGGATGCTCTCGGACGTAGGTTCGAATCCTCGTCACGGCCCTTGTGGATTTGTTTGTGTTCTAGACCCCTTGCCTTCCCTCCCTCTGGTTGTAGAAGACTTCCTTCCTCCCTCCTCAAGAACTTTGGTCCAGACCTACCTTTTCTTAGCAGTCTCGTATTATATTAATACAAGAAAGTTGATTTTTTCAGTTTGCTTTCAGTTTAGGCTGACCCCAAACAGCTGTTGACCCCAATCAACGTGGACATGAAAGGGGGTCACCTTATTATGTTGTGGGGTCACAACAATTGTTATAGACACGAGGTCATACTCTAAGAAGGTAATTAGAGATCATATTTGGCACGCATAGCACCGCTAAAACATCTAAAATTATTGGAACCGTCTCAAAGCTCTCAGAATGTACTCTTTGGAAAGGAGACGAGGAGGGTATCAAATAATATATACTTGGAAGATACTGGAGGGCCAGGTCCCAAATTTGCACAGTAGAATAACAACATACAGGAACGAAAGGTACGGAAGGAAATGCAGAATAGAACCGGGGTTAGAGTAGAGGTGCCATAGGCACGATCAGAGAACACTGAACATCAGAGGTCCACAGCTGTTCAACACCCTCCCAGCGAGCATTAGAAATATTGCTGGAACAAAGGTGGATGTATTCAAGAGGCAGTTAGATAAATTCTTGCTAAAAGAGCCGGACCAACTAGGCTGTAGTGGATATGTGAGGACCGCTCCAAGCAACAGCCTGTTGGACCAAGTTATCACATGATACCATTTCCATGTTATTTTGATTATTATTTATCTTATCTTTCCTCCAAAATTTTACATTTGATAAAAAACAAATCCTGAATTTGTCGGAAAATGTACTTCTTTTGTTATTAGAAGGGGTACCACCTCTGGTGCAAGTGTAGGGACCCATAGCCTCGGAGAAGAAAGTAAAGAGTACTCAGAGAAGACCTTGTGGATCCTCACTGAACACTTTGATATTTCTTTTTTTATTCGTATATTCCTATTCCAATATTCCCAACACCTCAATATTTCAACGGAAGCTTTGCATTGATTTTACACTGAGAGGCAGAGTCGAACCCGCCAAACACACACCGAAACTACGACGTTGGTACAACGTTGGAACAAGTTTTAACACCTCCTAACCAGTTATAACAACCAATATAGCAAGTTGTAACAACGTTCTAATACGTCATAAACACATTAAGCCAAGATGTAACAACTTTATTACAAGTTGTAACAAGCGGAAAATAGAGACAGTTTCGGTTTGTGTTTCCAGGGAACCTAGCTTCAGGCTGGGCTCTGGGAGTAGAAGAACTCTGGAAACCTTCTTCAGGTATGTTCCAGGCTTCCCCCCACCCCGCCCCACAACACCCACTGCTATAACCTGCTCCTCCTCCATCTCAGACACATATAAGTCGTCGTAAGAGTGGAGGCAAATGCTCTATACTAATCCCCTCCTCTACATAAATCTAGAAAGTTTCAGCCCAGATGTAATCCTCTCCAGATTACTTGGGGGTGATTAACGGTAGTATGTTGTTGGGGGGTTCTTTAGTAAACGGCCGTTGTTGGGGGGGTTCTCTAGTAGGAACGGCCGTTGTTGGGGGGGTTCTCTAGCAGGAACGGTCGTGGTTGGGGGGTTCTCTAGTAGGAACGGCCGTTGTTGGGGGGGTTCTCTATTAGGAACGGCCGTTGTTGGGGGGGGGGTGTCTTCAAGTAGCCCCCCACAATGTGAGGGGGTCGACCAGGGGGCTGGCGCCCCCCACAATGTGAGGGGGTGGACCAGAGGGCTGGCGCCCCCCACAATGTGAGGGGGTGGACCAGAGGGCTGGCGCCCCCCACAATGTGAGGGGGTGGACCAGAGGGCTGGCGCCCCCCACAATGTGAGGGGGTGGACCAGGGGGCTGGCGCCCCCCACACCCCCTACCATTAACCTCACCATGACCTAAAAACAAATCCAAAATATTTGTTCAGGGGAAGAATGTGTCGTAGGGGAAAAAAAGAATAGTGAAGATATATTAGTGTGGATTAGTCGTCTCTTG
>NC_091214.1:21547559-21590059 GCF_040958095.1 Procambarus clarkii
CTCTCTCTCTCTCTCTCTCCCTTTGTTCCAAAGTTACACCCTTGCTGTTCCGGCGAGGAAAGGCAGTGTGCAGCTAGAGAAGCGCTGATGCCTGCTGACAAATGTCAGCCAGTTGGAGTAGGCGCAGACGACCCACTTGGATGGTTGTTGTTGTTTAAGATTCGCTACCGGGAACAAAATGTTCCAAGTAGCACGGGCTATGGTGAGCCCGTAGCCCGGTTGGAGTAGCCGGATGGTGTGATGAGTCGCTGGGGCAGGCCTTGGTTGTGTCAACACATGTGAAGAGTAACACCAGTAACTCACGGAACATCGCAGGGGCCTCGTAGCCTGGTGGATAGCGCGCAGGACTCGTAATTCTGTGGCGCGGGTTCGATTCCCGCACGAGGCAGAAACAAATGGGCAAAGTTTCTTTCACTCTGAATGCCCCTGTTACCTAGCAGTAAATAGATACCTGGGAGTTAGTCAGCTGTCACGGGCTGCTTCCTGGGGGTGGAGGCCTGGTCGAGGACCGGGCCGCGGGATACTAAAGGCCCGAAATCATCTGCTACAACATCTGCTCTTTCGGCCCGCCTCTCAACTGCCAATCAATTAACTGTTACTAACTACCAACTCCCCCCCACCCCCCACCCCCCACACACACAGGAAGCAGCCCGTAGCAGCTGTCTAATTCCTAGGTACCTATTTACTGCTAGGTAACAGGGGGCATCAGGGTGAAAGAACCTCTGCCTATCTGTTTCCGCCGGCGGTCAACATCGAATCCAGACCATGGGATTACGAGTCCCAAGCGCCGTCCATTCAGCCACGGCTTCGTGTGTGTTTGTGATAAGGCGCGCGCGTGCCTGTGTGGCAGAGATAATTTTTAAAGAGAGAGAGAGAGAGAGAGAGAGAGAGAGAGAAAGAGAGAGAGAGAGAGAGAGAGAGAGAGAGAGAGAGAGAGAGAGAGAGAGAGAGAGAGAGAGAGAGAGAGAGAGAGAGAGAGAGAGAGAGAGGAGAGAGAGAGAGAGAGAGAGAGAGAGAGAGAGAGAGAGAGAGAGAGAGAGAGAGAGACTCACTGCAAGTCACTGATGAACGACAGTCGTTTGGAGAGAAGGAAGAAATGGAGAGAGAGAGAGAGTAATGGAGGGAAGGTAGAGATGAAGAGGGAGGTAGGGATGGAGGAGAGACACGTTCAGCCAAGCGTGGCATTCAATCCCACAAGATTTATGCCTGTAATCTATCTATCAATATCCAATAGACCATAGTCATGATTTATAGCGAGGCTGGCCATTTCCACATTACCCAGGAGCTCTAAGGGGTTACCAGGGTAGCCTTTCCCCCCCCCCCCCCCGAGCAGTGTTCGCCATGTTTGGATAAATCATTTATTACAACTACAAGAGGACACTAAAGTGGTGTAGTGTATAGGTGTGACTTATACACTCTTTAATACACACTCTGTAAACACACACACACACACACACACACACCAGTAGGCTCAAGAATCAAGTTTTGGTAGTTTTAAACTACTAGGGTGAATGAAATCTTCAGTCCAGTAATCACTGTTCTTAATTGGTTGCACACGTGTGATAATACGTGTACATGAAGCCTCAACTCCTCAACTGATAGTACTAACAGCAACTTTTTAGTCAAACTGACATAAATGAAGTGTTTGCTGCCAAAATTAACGTTTTCTGTTACTGAATTAGCTCACAATACTACAAAACTGGAAAGTAACAACCTAAGATAACCTGTTATACCTAAGATAACATAACCTAACATAACCTGTTATACCTAAGATAACATAACCTAACCTAACATATACCTTAACATAACGTGTCGTAACATAACGATTTGGTCTGGGTTCGAGATCTGGCCAGGGAAGATTGACTGGGCGCCAGTTCTTAACTGCTCGCCTCTGTTGACCCGGCAGGAATTGGGTACATGGTTGTAAACCGGTAGGCGAATTGTGCTCTAGAACACAACTAGTGGATAACACTACACTACACAGGCTCCAAGTAATCTCAGTAGAACTTCTGTTTGCAATTCTTTTGACCATGTCGTAGCTCAGTCGATTAAGGCAGCGTGTGGGATGCTCTCGGACGTAGGTTCGAATCCTCGTCACGGCCCCTTGTGGATTTGTTCAACTAGTGGATATAAGGCTTACCCTGAGCTATGGGAAGAGAAAGCTCTCAGCCTGCTAACAGAAATCAGAAGTTAACTGCTCTTGTACCCACCTTTGTACAAAAATAAGTGTTATAGAGGAAGCGTTTGTGTGTGTGTGTGTGTGTGTGTGTGTGTGTGTGTGTGTGTGTGTGTGTGTGTGTGTGTGTGTGTGTGTGTGTGTGTGTGTGTGTGTACTCACCTAGTTGTACTCACCTAGTTGTGTTTGCGGGGGTTGAGCTCTGGCTCTTTGGTCCCGCCTCTCAACCGTCAATCAACAGGTGTACAGATTCCTGAGCCTATCGGGCTCTGTCATATCTACACTTGAAACTGTGTATGGAGTGAGCCTCCACCACATCACCCCCTAATGCATTCCATTTGTCAACCACTCTGACACTAAAAAAGTTCTTTCTAATATCTCTGTGGCTCATTTGGGCACTCAGTTTCCACCTGTGTCCCCTTGTGCGTGTTCCCCTTGTGTTAAATAGACTGTCTTTGTCTACCCTATCAATCCCCTTCAGAATCTTGAATGTGGTGATCATGTCCCCCCTAACTCTTCTGTCTTCCAGCGAAGTGAGGTTTAATTCCCGTAGTCTCTCCTCGTAGCTCATACCTCTCAGCTCGGGTACTAGTCTGGTGGCAAACCTTTGAACCTTTTCCAGTTTAGTCTTATCCTTGACTAGATATGGACTCCATGCTGGGGCTGCATACTCCAGGATTGGCCTGACATATGTGGTATACAAAGTTCTGAATGATTCTTTACACAAGTTTCTGAATGCCGTTCGTATGTTGGCCAGCCTGGCATATGCCGCTGATGTTATCCGCTTGATATGTGCTGCAGGAGACAGGTCTGGCGTGATATCAACCCCCAAGTCTTTTTCCTTCTCTGACTCCTGAAGAATTTCCTCTCCCAGATGATACCTTGTATCTGGCCTCCTGCTCCCTACACCTATCTTCATTACATTACATTTGGTTGGGTTAAACTCTAACAACCATTTGTTCGACCATTCCTTCAGCTTGTCTAGGTCTTCTTGAAGCCTCAAACAGTCCTCTTCTGTTTTAATCCTTCTCATAATTTTAGCATCGTCCGTAAACATTGAGAGAAATGAATCGATACCCTCCGGGAGATCATTTACATATATCAGAAACAAGATAGGACCGAGTACAGAGCCCTGTGGGACTCCACTGGTGACTTCACGCCAATCGGAGGTCGAGGAATGTGTGTGTGTGTGTGTGTGTGTGTGTGTGTGTGTCTGTGTGTGTGAGGGGGCCTCGTAGCCTGGTGGATAGCGCGCAGGATTCGTAATTCTGTGGCGCGGGTTCGATTCCCGCACGAGGCAGAAGCAAATGGGCAAATTTTCTTTCACCCTGAATGCCCCTGTTACCTAGCAGTAAATAGGTACCTGGGAGTTAGTCAGCTGTCACGGGCTGCTTCCTGGGGGTGGAGGCCTGGTCGACGACCGGGCCGCGGGGACACTAAAGCCCCGAAATCATCTCAAGATAACCTCAAGATGTGTGTGTCCTGTGAATATCAAATATTTCAGGATGGCACCGTAGACTGTTCTACCGGATTGACGTAACATTGTTCAAATTCTTAAACTAAGATGAAAACTTTGTTCATCTATTTTAAAAACAAGAATGATTAAACTTTCGCATAAATAAATCAAGCAAAATATTTGTTGAGTTGATGTTTCCTTTATGGTTGTTTAGGGGTAATTAGGGGTAGTTACTAAACTAGTTACTAGTTAAGTTCCCTTTATGGTTCTTGATGAGTAATGTAAGCAAATGGAAAAGCACTTTTAATAACAATAATCTATCATGCGCCATTTCAAGTCTCAGTTTCCAACTTGAGTTCGACAAAGTTTTCAAAGACTTCCGTACTCGGAGCTCGATTATGGAGATGAAGATAGAGATAGTTTATCTAGAGTTGTTGGATATCTTCTGGATGGGTTCCCTCTCTGTCCCTTCACTCTCCCTCTCTCTTTCTCTTCCTTCCTTCCCTCTTTGCCCCTATCTCCCCTCTTCCCTCCCTCTTCATTTGTCTCCCCTCGCTTGCCCTCTGCTTCCAGTGTGTTTCATGCGACACCCGAAGCTTCTAGAGCCTTCTAGCCTCATCCAAACACCGGGACCAAAGAGCCACAGCTCAACCCTCGCAAGCACAACTAGATGAGTACACCCACGCCCAGCTCCCCCCTAATGTGTATTTAGTATTACCATGCGACACTCACGTCGCAACGAGAAAATAAACCATTCAAGTTATAATGACAAACAAACTATCATCTCCCATAACTCAGAAATAAATACTGGGGGGCGCGAATCTAACGCGAAGACAAAGAAAGAACCATCGGCCCCGCTCGGGACGTAAATACCCGCCAGAATGGAGGGAAAAATCTCAAGATAGCGTAATAACACATCGTTCCAGGATTTACTGCAGCTATGAGGCGCCGAGCTGGAGGGAGGAACGGATAGAGCGGAGTTTATATCCAAGTAGTCCAGCCCGCCTCTGGCTCCTGCATATTCCAGGCTGCTTGTGGCTCGTGTATGATACAGGTTGCTTGTGGGTCTTTGTGTGATACATGTTGCCTGTGGGTCTCGTATGATACAGGTTACTTGTGGCTTTTGTATAATACACGTTGCTTGTGGGTCTTTGTGTGATACATGTTGCCTGTGGGTCTCGTATGATACAGGTTACTTGTGGCTCGTGTATGATACAGGTTGCTTGTGGGTCTTTGTGTGATACATGTTGCCTGTGGGTCTCGTATGATACAGGTTACTTGTGGCTTTTGTATAATACACGTTGCTTGTGGGTCTTTGTGTGATACATGTTGCCTGTGGGTCTCGTATGATACAGGTTACTTGTGGCTCTTGTATAATACAGGTTGCTTGTGGGTCTCATAAATGCAGATTTGCTTGTGGCTAGTTGTGACCCTCTCTTGCTGCTGCTTGCATTTGATTCTTTTACGATCCAAAACTCTTGCAGTCCTTTCATGATCCTGGACCCATGGGGCTCTTGACATGAGGCATGAACATTGCTTGAGAGTCAGGACTCTAAAGCAATGAGTCCTGACTCTGGGTCGTTGGTCTTCCAGCTGTTGAGTGACGATGGCTGCCACTGGCTGCCCTCCAAACCTTCTCTGGATATGCTTAGCGATGCCTGGAATGTTGGCAGATGCCCAGAGCTGTTTGTAAATAGACTTCTGGTCTGTGCTTTGGGCTACGTCGACTTGTAGTCCAAATCGTCCTCCTGTTTAGATAGCACTGATAGTAGCGATGTGGATGGTTGTAGATATATTATATAGTGGACAGTTAGCCAGTAGAATGTGCTGTTGACTTTGGGCAAATTGGTAAAGGTCTTGTGGTTAGGTTGCTAATTAAACTAACCTAATCATCCTAGGCCTAATACACGCTATATGAGGCCTAATATAGTATATATATATATATATATATATATATATATATATATATATATATATATAT
Organism: Procambarus clarkii; assembly: GCF_040958095.1. Lineage (NCBI taxonomy): Eukaryota > Metazoa > Arthropoda > Malacostraca > Decapoda > Cambaridae > Procambarus > Procambarus clarkii. The sequence goes on from NC_091214.1 coordinate 21,553,173, forward strand.
ATATATATATATATATATATATATATATATATATATATATATATATATATATATATATACCCGGAACCACAGGATCACAAGTCCAGCGTGCTGTCTCCATTGTCGGGGGACAGGAAGCCAGTAGGGTTGTCGGGGGACAGGAAGCCAGTAGGGTTGTCGGGGTGTCTCTAAGCCAGCGAATGACCTGCTCCAAGATTCAAGCCACCGTATTCCCCGGTGCTTATTTACTGTTGAGTGAACAGAAGCATCATATATAAGAAAGCTTACCTGAATGGCGTATTACGGGCTATTCATGCCCGTGCCACCTTTTGGGTGGCTTAATCTTTATCGGTCAATAATGGCTTATCTTAACCGGAAATTGAACTCTGGGTACAGCCATGACCTGGCTTCTTGCAGGTCATTGTTCGATCCCCCAATGGTGCAAGTGGTTGGGCACCTTCCTATCCTGTCCTAATATTCCTTCCACCTACGGCCATCATATTGGCTTAGGCTTATTTATTGGCTTCCTTATTTACTTGGCGCTATAAGCGATTACATCATATATGTAATCATTTGCTTTGGTAGACACTTGGAAACCGGTTGTGCGATTATCTTGCTACATTCAAGAATTATTTCCAACCGAACCAAGAAGGAAGAATGTCTCTCTCTGCTGACGACCGGGTCAGACTTGGTCTCTGGGTAACTTGAAGACAGCTGTCAATACCAGGGTTGGCTCCTTCCTGTCGGCTCCGACCACCACGACACGTTGACGCGGATGGAGGAGTACCCCCTGAAGAACGGTCTTGGAGAGAATGTGTAGACGCCGGCAGCGGTGACTGAGGTATTCTTTTTCCCTCCTTTTTCTTACTTCTGGCTTCCCGCCAGCACAAATTCTCCCTCCCCTTCCACTCTCCCTCTCTCTCTCTTTGCCCTCCTTTTCCCTCTCATCCTTACGCCTCCCCTCTCTCTTCTCCTTCCTGTCTTGCCAACAGAGCCGGCGCCCCACACCAATGCACCGCGCATGCGCCCTTGTGAAGATGAAAGGGTAAATTTACATTGTAATGAAGATGTAACTCACTATCATCAATATATATATATATATATATATATATATATATATATATATATATATATCTAGTAGCCAGAACGCACTTCTCGGCCTACTATGCAAGGCCCGATTTGCCTATTAAGCCAAGTTTTCCTGAATTAATATATTTTCTCTAATTTTTTTCTTATGAAATGATAAAGCTACCCATTTCATTATGTATGAGGTCAATTTTTTTTTATTGGAGTTAAAACTAACGTAGATATATGACCAAACCTAACCAACCCTACCTAACCTAACCTAACCTATCTTTATAGGTTAGGTTAGGTTAGGTAGCCGAAAAAGTTAGGTTAGGTTAGGTTAGGTAGGTTAGGTAGTCGAAAAACAATTCATGAAAACTTGGCTTATTAGGCAAATCGGGCCTTGCATAGTAGGCTGAGAAGTGCGTTCTGGCTACTAGGTACGACATATATATATATATATATATATATATATATATATATATATATATATATATATATATATATATATATATATTGGTGTATACTGGCAGCAGGTTTTCTTTCAAACATGTCTCATTGAATATGACCGCATATTCTGTATTTACTATCTTCTGATTTAGGGCTTCTATCCCTCTAACTATTTTCTTAGCATCAGGGCTTAGCTGAAAGAGGAGTTCTCCAAAACTCATTTTCGTAATTTCAAGGTGAAGAAAAGAAGTGAATTACCATAGAATGTATTACACTTATTTATACAATTTGCACAACATTATTGTCTTATCACTGTCTTATCTTATCTTATATGTCTTATCACATATTGTCTTAATCGAGGTCGAGGGGGTGTATGGCCTTGAGGTGTAACCTTGAGACCGGAGATGTTTTAACTTGGCATATAGGCCTACCTCTCCTCCTAGGCCTAGGATATGTGGAATATTTGTTTATAAACTAATACACAATAAAGTCTTTGTGGTGGTGGGGGTCATAGAGGCCTATTTAATATATTATTGCTGCTCTCTGGAGCATACCCGCCAAACACACACCGTAACTACGACGTTGGTACAACGTTCGAACAAGTTTTAACACTTCCTAACCAGTTATAACAACCAATATAACAAGTTGTAACAACGTTCTAATACGTCATAAACACGTTAAGCCAAGATGTAACAACTCTATTACATGTTGTAACAAGCGGAAAATAGAGACAGTTTCGGTTTGTGTTTCCAGGGTATAGTGATTAGTGTGTTACTGACGATGCCCGTTCGATTCCCCCTCACAGATGAGCCTGGGGGCGCGGGTGGAGGTCGTGCTGCTCGACGATCGGAAGCTACAGGTGAATGTGGGTCCTCGGCTCCTCACCCACGAACTCCTCGCCATGGTCGCCTCACACTTCACACTCAAGGAGAACCAGTACTTCTCCCTCGCGGTCGTCGACGCTACGTGAGTTACTCCTTCAGGCTTTTATTATTTGGGGTGTTTTCAGCTCTTGCCCTTCCTGGAGGGCTAGTGGGTGGTGGTGGTAGTGGTGGTGGTGATAATGGTGGTGGTGGTGGGTCTTGGTGGTAGTGGTGGTGGTGGTGGTGGTTGTGGTGGTCCAACCCGTTCTCGTACTTTCTTACAGTCAATATTGACTTATTAAATACGTACATATGTGACATACTAAACATACTAGTTTACCTTGAAAAGCTTCATAGAAAATACCGACCTTACCTAACCTTCTTAGTATGTTAAGATAAGCATCTTATTGCTTCGTAATTACAATTATTACTTAACCTATACTAAGAAGGTTAGGTATGGTCGGTGTTTTCTATGAAGCTTTCCAAGGTAAACTAGTATGTTAAGTATGTCACATATGCACGTATTTAATAAGTCAATATTGACTATACGAAAGTGCGAGAACCGGCTTGGATGGTCTTGGTGGCAGAAGTGGTGGTAGTGGTAGTGGTAGAGGTGGTATTCTAGTAGTGGTGAGGGTAGTGGTGTAGGTACAATTAGTGGTGGGGGTGATGGAGATGTTGGTAAGGATGTGACAGGAAACATAGGCTACAGGGTGGAGTCAGCCTGTACATCAAAGACAAACTCATCTACACTGACCTGCTGAACACCATAAACGATATGGTGGAAGTCCTCATACATAGAGATAAGAACATAAGAACAAAGGTAACTGCAGAAGGCCTATTGGCCCGTACGAGGCAGCTCCTATTCTATAACCACCCAATCCCAAATGTGGTTATTGTCCTTGTATATATGTCACCAAATCCTCAGCAGCTTAAAAGACCATCAAATGACATTTGAAACCTGCTTAGAAAAGCTCTCAAAACCAACCCCGAGCATCATCTTGGGAACCAGACCACACACTAGAAATTGAAGGGACGACGACGTTTCGGTCCGTCCTGGACCATTCTCAAGTCGATCAATTTCTAGTGTGTGGTCTGGTCAACATACTTCAGCCACGTTATTGTGACTCATCGCCTGCATTATCTTGGGAACTACAACTTACACCATCTGGAATAGAAGAATGTGGCAAATACTGTCATATCAGAGAGAAGCCCAGGAAGTAGTCTTCTTGAGGTTATCTTGAGATGATTTCGGGGCTTTAGTGTCCCCGCGGCCCGGTCCTCTACTAGGCCTCCATCCCCAGGAAGCAGTCCGTGACAGCTGACTAACACCCAGGTACCTATTTTACTGCTAGGTAACAGGGGGCATAGGGGTGAAAGAAACTCTGCCCATTGTTTCTCGCCGGCGCCTGGGTTCGAACCCAAGACCACAGGGTCACAAGCCCAGTGTGCTGTCCGCTCGGCCGACCGGCTCCCTAAATGAACTAAACAGTCTAAAGTCTAAATGAACAGTCACTCACAAATGATATATCACGAATGTGTGTGGCAGACTTGACTTAAACCAACTAATAGTAGAACCAACTAGAAAACAAACACCCTAAACCTTATGAACAAATCCACAAGGGCCGTGACGAGGATTCGAACCTGCGTCCGGGAGCATCCTAAACCTTATTTTTACAAACAAGGAGGAAGTGATTAGGAACATAAGGAATACAAATACCTGTTACTCAATTCTAGAGAGCACCTGAATGTGCTCTCTGGAAATAAGAGGAGAAACAACATGATTCATACATGGAAGAAATTAAGATAGTCGGGTCCAAAATACGATAGCAATTTAGGCCTTCAGTGAAAGAGAATGTAAAGAATACATATTAGGCAGACAGGAGCCGGTCGGCCGAGCGGACAGCACGCGGGACTTGTGATCCTGTGGTCCTGCGTTCGATCCCAGGCGCCGGAGAGAAATAATGGGCAGAGTTTCTTTCACCCTATGCCCCCTGTTACCTAGCAGTAAAATAGGTACCTGGGTGTTAGTCAGCTGTCACGGGCTGCTGCTTCCTGGGGGTGGAGGCCTGATCGAGGACCGGGCCGCGGGGACACTAAACGTCCCGAAATCATCTCAAGATAAGGCCACACTTGGTCCGGGAGACATCTCCCGTCACGCAGGGTGCAGATGCGCCTCCACAGATCTCCAGTATCATCTTTTGATACTGGTAATGGCTCGAAAGGGCCACCACTTACGGGCTATTCATGCCCGTGCCACCTCTTGGGTGGCTTAATCTTCATCAATCAATCATCTCAAGATAACCTCAAGATAGGCCTAGTGAAGAGGTGCCACAGGAATAATCAGTCTCCTCCCACAGAACATAAGAAATATTGCCGGAACAAAAGTGCGAATTTACAAGACGGATTGAATCCACGTTCCTCGAATTCGGATTGAATCCACGAATCCACGTCCCTGCTGGACGTGTCGGATTCATTTCCCGCCGCAGAACAGAAGCGTTTAGGAAATTTTCCCTTTATCCTGATGCCTCTGTTCACCTTGCAGTAAATAGGTACCATGGAGTTGTTGTATAACTGCTGTTCATTGTATCCTTTTAAACTAACTAGTTTGCCCTTTGATAAGCTTAAGTATAGTCTTCCTGTCTCCGACTATTGGAATCATATGCGGGCATGCGGACCGCTACAAGCAACAGCCAGTTCGGTCAAGAGAGGAAGAACATGGACCAGGCTGCGAGAGTAGAACTTTTAGAACTAGAAAGACAAATTATACTTCGCGTGGATGAGAAATAAAAGTGTTACCCCCTAAATAAAGTTACATTTTCTGTAATCAACATTTGTTATCCGTTTTCTTTTACATGTTAAAAGGGCTGACTAAAGTACGCGCACGTGTGCTTTTTTTATTTTTAAGTATTGTAAAGTAAATAATATAGCCAGCTGACGAATGTTTATTGTTTACGAGGCCATTTAATGTGAGGGATGAATGGGGGGGGGGGAGGAGCCATTGGCTATAATGATTGATGACATGGGGGGGGAGGGGGTGGTTAATGCGAGTGTTGATGTTTGTTCTTGTGATTAATGACTTTGTGTGTGTTTGTTTTCCAGAGGTCATCACCAATGGTTGTCGCACGACCGACGGGTGGTGGAACACGACGTCGTCCGGGCCCTCAACGGAGCGCCCATCACCTTGTACTTCCTCGTCAAGTGAGTACCTCTACCTGGTACTGTCTTGGTTAGTGTCCCGTGCTCTGGTACTGTCTTGGTTAGTGCCCCGTGCCCTGGTACTGTCTTGGTTAGTGCCCCGTGCCCTGGTACTGTCTTGGTTAGTGCCCCGTGCTCTGGTACTGTCTTGGTTAGTGTCCCGTGCTCTGGTACTGTCTTGGTTAGTGCCCCGTGCCCTGGTACTGTCTTGGTTAGTGCCCCGTGCCCTGGTACTGTCTTGGTTAGTACCCCGTGCTCTGGTACTGTCTTGGTTAGTGCCCCGTGCTCTGGTACTGTCTTGGTTAGTGCCCCGTGCTCTGGTACTGTCTTGGTTAGTGCCCCGTGCCCTGGTACTGTCTTGGTTAGTACCCCGTGCCCTGGTACTGTCTTGGTTAGTGCCCCGTGCCCTGGTACTGTCTTGGTTAGTACCCCGTGCCCTGGTACTGTCTTGGTTAGTGCCCCGTGCCCTGGTACTGTCTTGGTTAGTACCCCGTGCCCTGGTACTGTCTTGGTTAGTGCCCCGTGCTCTGGTACTGTCTTGGTTAGTGCCCCGTGCCCTGGTACTGTGTTGGTTAGTACCCCGTGCCCTGGTACTGTCTTGGTTAGTGCCCCGTGCCCTGGTACTGTGTTGGTTAGTACCCCGTGCCCTGGTACTGTCTTGGTTAGTGCCCCGTGCCCTGGTACTGTGTTGGTTAGTACCCCGTGCCCTGGTACTGTCTTGGTTAGTGCCCCGTGCTCTGGTACTGTCTTGGTTAGTACCCCGTGCCCTGGTACTGTCTTGGTTAGTGCCCCGTGCCCTGGTACTGCCTTGGTTAGTGCCCCATGCTCTGGTACTGTCTTGGTTAGTGTCCCGTGCCCTGGTACTGTCTTGGTTAGTACCCCGTGCCCTGGTACTGTCTTGGTTAGTACCCCGTGCCCTGGTACTGTCTTGGTTAGTGCCCCGTGCCCTGGTACTGTCTTGGTTAGTGCCCCGTGCCCTGGTACTGTCTTGGTTAGTGCCCCGTGCCCTGGTACTGTCTTGGTTAGTACCCCGTGCCCTGGTACTGTCTTGGTTAGTACCCCGTGCCCTGGTACTGTCTTGGTTAGTGTCCCGTGCCCTGGTACTGTCTTGGTTAGTACCCCGTGCCCTGGTACTGTCTTGGTTAGTGCCCCGTGCCCTGGTACTGTCTTGGTTAGTACCCCGTGCCCTGGTACTGTCTTGGTTAGTACCCCGTGCCCTGGTACTGTCTTGGTTAGTGTCCCGTGCCCTGGTACTGTCTTGGTTAGTGCCCCGTGCCCTGGTACTGTCTTGGTTAGTGCCCCGTGACCTGGTACTGTCTTGGTTAGTACCCCGTGCCCTGGTACTGTCTTGGTTAGTGCCCCGTGCCCTGGTACTGTCTTGGTTAGTACCCCGTGCCCTGGTACTGTCTTGGTTAGTGTCCCGTGCCCTGGTACTGTCTTGGTTAGTGCCCCGTGCCCTGGTACTGTCTTGGTTAGTGCCCCGTGCCCTGGTACTGTCTTGGTTAGTGTCCCGTGCCCTGGTACTGTCTTGGTTAGTGCCCCGTGCCCTGGTACTGTCTTGGTTAGTACCCCGTGCTCTGGTACTGACTTGGTTAGTGCCCCGTGCCCTGGTACTGCCTTGGTTATTGCCCCGTGCTCTGGTACTGTCTTGGTTAGTACCCCGTGCCCTGGTACTGTCTTGGTTAGTACCCCGTGCCCTGGTACTGTCTTGGTTAGTGTCCCGTGCCCTGGTACTGTCTTGGTTAGTACCCCGTGCCCTGGTACTGTCTTGGTTAGTACCCCGTGCCCTGGTACTGTCTTGGTTAGTGTCCCGTGCCCTGGTACTGCCTTGGTTAGTGCCCCGTGCCCTGGTACTGTCTTGGTTAGTGCCCCGTGCCCTGGTACTGTCTTGCTTAGTGCCCCGTGCCCTGGTACTGTCTTGGTTAGTGCCCCGTGCCCTGGTACTGCCTTGCTTAGTGCCCCGTGCCCTGGTACTGTCTTGGTTAGTGCCCCGTGCCCTGGTACTGTCTTGGTTAGTGCCCCGTGCCCTGGTACTGTCTTGGTTAGTGCCCCGTGCCCTGGTACTGTCTTGGTTAGTACCTGTAACTTGTACTTCCTATACATTGTACTTCCTAATTAAATGAGTACCCGCTTTGAGCCTGTTTATTACATGATTTTTCCTGGTTTCATGAGTGTATGTGTGTGTGTGTACTCACCTAGTTGTACTTGCGGGGGTTGAGCTTCGGCTCTTTGGTCCCGCCTCTCAAACTGTCAATCAACTGGTGTACAGATTCCTGAGCCTACTGGGCTCTATCATATCTACATTTGAACAGTGTGTACAGTTTTGCACTGTTGGTGATAATGAGTCCTTCTGTCTGTCTGTCTATCTGTCCAAGGTACGGGGGGGGGGGGGGGGGTAAAACGCTTTAGCTGATTTCTCTCAACTTTTCAAAAGACACATGGCGGGTATGGGACTGTCATACATACAGTCAAGGTCAGCCCCAGTGCCACACTTTAAGAAATATCGGAGACTATAGCGACCCCCCTGTGATTTTCATGATGTCTGAAATCAGGGATTTGTTTTCCCTTGGAGTTTTTAACATTGGTTTCAATGCTTTGTAGTATTAAATCTTCTGAGAGAGAGAGAGAGAGAGAGAGAGAGAGAGAGAGAGAGAGAGAGAGAGAGAGAGAGAGAGAGAGAGAGAGAGAGAGAGAGAGAGAGAGAGAGAGAGAGCCCTTGAGGGCTTTGTGGTTGCCACCGTGGATATGGTAATATGTAATAGGCGGGGTAGGTGCCTATTTACCAGTTAATAGGCAGGTGGTAATGGGCGAAGCACGCTAGGCGGGAAGTGGGACGTCGCTGAATGGTTGATGCGTAATAATCAACCACATTGGGTCGTGACCCTAATTAATCCAGGGGTCAGAGGTCACGGGAGAGCAGCAGCAGCAGCATCATCTCGCTGATGTCACTCCACTAGCTTACCCACCAGTCATTTCTTTCCATTTGCCTCTACGTCAAAATTGCAACTGTTTTTGATTAACCAGAAATTAGGTAAGGTACGATGTTTGGTTTGCCATTCAGGAAAGGTATGGGGCCCCTCAGTGTTGAGATATGGGCCCTCGGTGTTGAGATATGGGCCCTCGGTGTTGAGATATGGGGCCCTCGGTGTTGAGATATGGGCCCTCGGTGTTGAGATATGGGGCCCTCGGTGTTGAGATATGGGGCCCTCGGTGTTGAGATATGGGGCCCTCAGTGTTGAGATATGGGCCCTCAGTGTTGAGATATGGGGCCCTCGGTGTTGAGATATGGGCCCTCGGTGTTGAGATATGGGGCCCTCGGTGTTGAGATATGGGGCCCTCGGTGTTGAGATATGGGGCCCTCAGTGTTGAGATATGGGGCCCTCAGTGTTGAGATATGGGGCCCTCAGTGTTGAGATATGGGGCCCTCGGTGTTGAGATATGGGGCCCTCGGTGTTGAGATATGGGGCCCTCAGTGTTGAGATATGGGCCCTCAGTGTTGAGATATGGGGCCCTCGGTGTTGAGATATGGGGCCCTCAGTGTTGAGATATGGGGCCCTCAGTGTTGAGATATGGGGCCCTCGGTGTTGAGATATGGGGCCCTCGGTGTTGAGATATGGGGCCCTCAGTGTTGAGATATGGGGCCCTCAGTGTTGAGATATGGGGCCCTCGGTGTTGAGATATGGGGCCTCGGTGTTGAGATATGGGCCCTCGGTGTTGAGATATGGGGCCCTCGGTCCAGCACTTAAGATCATTTACTCCATACATATTTGCGTGTTTAAGTTCTGATCGATTGATCTTGGGAATGATGCAATTAAACCCGTGGTTTATGCGTCACCTGATTGATAGATTGCCGTAGTTGGAGACAGGAAAGCTGTTAGGTTTATGGAGGACCTTCTAGACCGACAATAGATGACCTTCTGCAGGATGCAAGCCCACAACAGCTGTCTAACTCCCGGGTATCTATTTACCGCTGGGTGAGCAGAGGCATCAGGCGAAGTGAGAGGCGTTTCCCAAACGCTTCTGTCCTGCTGCGGGAGTTGTGTTAGCCGTTACGCCTTGCGGGAGAGCGGGTCATCTTTCTGTCTCGCTCTTTGTGTACCCCATTCAATTTGTCTCATTATCTGCAAGTGGGTCTGTCTGTCTGTCTGTCTGTCTGTCTGTCTGTCTGTCTGTCTACGAGTCATTGGTCTCTCTGGCTTGTCCCCCAAGACCGTCGTTGAGGTCCTCCAGCAATAACGGGCTCCTTCGAGCGGAAGCAAGCGGTGGGCTACCGCGCGGAAGCCGCATACAATTGGAACCTAGTCCTACCGTAATGGGAGATGTTGACTGACAAGTGCTTCTGAAGCCCACCACGCTCATGGTTTTTTGTGTCCGGGAGCTTCTGCCTCTTTTTCTTCTTCAGCTACACCCAGCTGTGTCTGGGTACAAGTGACAGGATGGACAACCCAGCGGGTTTTCTTCCTATTGGGGAGTGTTGTACATGCTGCTATGGCGGTGTGTCCACTCACAAGATGAGTGGCGCTGCACCCAATAAACTCGCCCCTCGGGGCAAAATTTAAATTTAAATTTAATTTAAATCTCTTTATACTGCCTCACACACTTCTTTGATGGGGTTTCATCCCTTCTCTGTCCCCCTTTTCCTGTTTGGTTGCTGCTTTGACGAGGTCTGGTGGTCGTAGTGGTGGTCGTAGTGGTGGTCGTAGTGGTGGTGGTAGTGGTGGTGGTAGTGGTGGTCGTAGTGGTGGTCGTAGTGGTGGTCGTAGTGGTGGTCGTAGTGGTGGTCGTAGTGGTGGTCGTAGTGGTGGTCGTAGTGGTGGTCGTAGTGGTGGTCGTAGTGGTGGTGGTAGTGGTGGTCGTAGTGGTGGTCGTAGTGATGGTCGTAGTGGTGGTCGTAGTGGTGGTCGTAGTGGTGGTCGTAGTGGTGGTCGTAGTGGTGGTCGTAGTGGTGGTCGTAGTGATGGTCGTAGTGGTGGTCGTAGTGGTGGTCGTAGTGGTGGTCGTAGTGGTGGTCGTAGTGGTGGTCGTAGTGGTGGTCGTAGTGGTGGTCGTAGTGATGGTCGTAGTGGTGGTCGTAGTGGTGGTCGTAGTGGTGGTCGTAGTGGTGGTCGTAGTGGTGGTGGTGGAGATTTTAGTCTCGGTTGTGTATTTTCTGTACATGGAGCAGTTTTAGTGGTTGATTAGTGGTGGTGGAGATAACGATGGTAGTTATAGTGGCGGTGTTTTTTTTTTTTGTATAACTATCGCTGGTTATAACTATAGGGAGCCGGTTGGCCGAGCGGACAGCACGCTGGACTTGTGATCCTGTGGTCCTGGGTTCGATCCCAGGCGCCGGCGAGAAAATGGGCAGAGTTTCTTTCATCCTATGCCCCTGTTACCTAGCAGTAAAATAGGTACCTGGATGTTAGTCAGCTGTCACGGGCTGCTGCTTCCTGGGGGTGGAGGCCTGGTCGAGGACCGGGCCGCGGGGACACTAAAGCCCCGAAATCATCTCAAGATAACCAGTGCAAGTGAATGGCCGTGAAGTAAGAATGAAGGAACGGGAATTATCAGGGGGAAAGTACCAAGCCATTACGACTATATAGCCCTTGAAAATGGCCAGGATAAGGATTTGGGAAGGGACAAGGGAGGGAAGGAATGGTGCCCAACCACTTATTGGACGGTCGGGGATTGAACGCCGACCTGCATGAAGCGAGACCGTCGCTCTACCGTCCACCCCAAGTGGTTGGGCCCGAATAAGGTGATGAGGAAAGCGATCAGAAGGTTGTAGGCTGGTATATTTAAGGGGAAATTATGAGGAAAGAAGAGAATTAACATATGTGATAAACATACATATGTGATAGACAGGAGACAACCCACATGATAGACTTTCTCACCAAGAAATGTAAACAAGATTGTGTCCAGTTCGCTCCTGCCAGAAATGTGTACAAAAGCGTAGGTTTAACGCTGGTTTAAAAAGACCCCCTTACAGCCCCGCTCCTGTGCCAGGGAAGTTCACTACGGGGCTCACCATAGCCCGTGCTACTTGCAACATTTGGTTCCAAGTAGCGAATCTTAAAGAGCAACAACGCTGGTTTAAAAAGGTCGGCTGTTAGGGAGGTGCTTAAGGGTGAGGGAAGTGAGGGAGAGAAATGAGGGGGGAGTGAGGGAGAGAAGTGAGGGGGGAGTTAGGGGGGGTGGCGGCGTGCGTGGGCGGGTGAGTGAGGGGTCAGCCAAAGGGGCGGTCACCCTGGCTTATGTGGTGCTGATGATGGCGTCTGCTGCCCTTCCTTCTTCCCCTTCTTCTTCTCCTCCTTCCCTTTCTTGTCCCCCTTCTTCAAGTGTCTCTCTCTCCTCCTCCTCCTGCTGCTCTCAGTCCCTTCTCCATCATCTTTGATTCCCTCTCATTCTTCTCCTTTATTGGTGGTTATCCTATTCCTGTCTCTCTGTGATGCTTCTTTCTTAGACTCTTTCTTATTGATATCTTTGCCTCTTATTTTGTTCCGGGTTCGCATCCCTGCCTCAGCATCCAGCCCTACTCCTCCCCTATCTCCTAGACCTCTCTTTCTATCTTCTCTCTCCCTTCTTTTCCGTTTATTGGCAGCTGTTTCGTTTCTCCTCTTCCATCTGTATCGTCTACCGTTGTAGAGGAAAAAGAGATGGTGGATTATTGTGTGCGTCTCTTCCATTCTTCGTTCCCTTCTTCTTTGTCCACTTTCCTTGTGTTTCTTGTCCCCTTCTGTTGCTTGCCTGGCCTCCTGGCTCCCTCCCTCTCTCTGTCCCTCTCTCTCCCTCTCTCTCTCTCCCTCTCTCCCTCCCTCTTGCTCTTTGCCTCCTTCCCTACCTCTTACTCTGATCTCTCTCCTTCGCCCTTGTCCTTTCGCATTTGTCTCTTCTTCTTCCATTTCGTCTTAAGTCTCTGCGTCGTTTCATTTGTTCCTTTACCCGTTCTCATTGTCCTCCTTGTCTTGTGCCTTATCTTCTCCATTCCTCTACTCCCTTATCTTCTGTATCGTTGTTTATTGCACTTTCTTGTATTATTCTACTTCTTCTTTGGTTCCTTTCCTTTATTCATTATTGCACTTCTCGAGTTTCTTCACAGGATTAATTCTTATCCTTTCTTGTTCCTCTTATTTCATTCTTATTTTCTCCCTTTCTGTTGCTAGTTATTGCTTTTATCTTTGTATTTCTCTAGTTTATTACATCCGTCTCTCTTCCCTTGTTCTCGTTATTTTTACTTGATTTCTTCGTTCTTTGGTATGTGTGTTGTCTCTTTTCTTTTGTCTCTTTATTCTGTTTTATCACTGCCCTCACTGTCTGTCTGTCTGTATGTCTGTCTGTGTCTGTGTCTGTGTCTGTGTCTGTCTCTGTCTCTCTCTCTCTCTCTCTCTCTCTCTCTCTCTCTCTCTCTCTCTCTCTCTCTCTCTCTCTCTCTCTCTCTCTCTCTCTCTCTCTCTCTCTCTCTCTCTCTCTCTCTCTCTCTCTCTCTCTCTCTCTCTCTCTCTCTCTCTCTCTCTCTCTCTCTCTCTCTCTCTCTCTCTCTCTCTCTCTCTGAATTTCCTTGTTAGTCTTTCCTCTTAGCTCATGCCTCTCAGCTCCTTGCAAGATGTTATAACGATTGTGTGTTTTTTTTAATCTATATTTTATCTTGGAATTGTGTATTGTGGGGCTTGATTTGGCCCTCGACAAGATCTTAGCTTTTGGGCCCCTAGCTGTTGGTGTCTCATCTTTTAGCCATTCGATCCTATTCCCAAATTAAGGTTGAAGTCTGATGCTATCCAGTGGTTGTAGGTGTTCAGGGCTTCATGGAGTTCCTAGTGGTCATCTAACCATTCTTCCCTCTACCATTCTCTCTTGTCCATCCCTTCCCTCTCCCTCCCTCACCTTTCCTCCCTCCCACCTCTCCCACAGACACTCCCAGGAATGTTCCCACATTATCTGTTGGATTGAGCTCTCACAGATCTCCCAGGTAATCTTCACTACCCCCCTGAGAGACACTTAACCTTTTTCTTTAAGGAATGTTAATTTGAGAGGCCTTTATCATCTCCATTACTCATGAGAGAGAAGGCTGGTGAGGGAGATGGAGAGGAAAGGTCCAGGCTAGTGAGATGCAGGGATGGAACTTTCACAGCTTGACAACAAAGAAATGAGTGAAATAATGAAACGATTATGTTTTCAATGAGCCGCCTAATCACAGTGAAGATTGACAACCCAGAACGAATTTTTCGTGAATGTGATATCAACATGAAATCATGCATCAGACGGCCCCCTAATCCCGATTGGATTTTGAGGCAACCAAAGACGTTATATCCTTGCCCTTCGCACCAGTCTCCGATTCCTTGAATTCCACATTCATCAAGAATTGTACAAGAAAATACACTATCACAGGCTCTTAACATTATTGGGGGACGAAGTCAAGTTACGGTATTATCCCAGATATACTTCAAGCTGCGGAGATAACACCACTTCATAAAGGAGGAAATAAAGCCAGAGGCAACACATTATAGACCGATAGCAGTAATATCGTCACGGATTCACAGCTTCTACACAACCCTGGACTACTTGGGAGCCGGTCGGCCGAGCGGACAGCACGCTGGACTTGTGATCCTGTGGTCCTGGGTTCGATCCCAGGCGCCGGCGAGAAACAATGGGCAGAGTTTCTTTCACCCTATGCCCCTGTTACCTAGCAGTAAAATAGGTACCTGGGTGTTAGTCAGCTGTCACGGGCTGCTGCTTCCTGGGGGTGGAGGGCTGATCGAGGACCGGGCCGCGGGGACACTAAAGCCCCGAAATCATCTCAAGATAACCTCAAGATAAGATAACATGGGTTTAGAACAAGCTTTCCTGCCTCTCATAGCTGCTAGACTATGATAACATGACAAATTATCATACCTAACAAAAACAAATAAAAGTACCCAACATTTCCGTGCCCACATGAACAATTTGGGCACAAACACATCACCTTCAACACACTACATTACATACGATTACCTTCGATAAGGAAACCCAAGATGAACCATTTTTAAGAGCCCTTCGAGGCGGGCGGTCGGCATAACTGGGTGGCTTAGCTCCAGATGGTTTCACTAACTACTGGCTTAGTTGTTAATAGAGGCCCTTGGAGAGGGGGGGAGCGTCTTAGAGAAGTACACTAAGACGTTTTGGTAGAGTGGTGGATGGTTGAGTGGTTGAGAGAGAGAGAGAGAGAAGAGAGAGAGAGAGAGAGAGAGAGAGAGAGAGAGAGAGAGAGAGAGAGAGAGAGAGAGAGAGAGAGAGAGCTCTCACAGCCAGTCCTGTCACGACTGATTGCTATTTATTGTCACATACTCATCCTGTGAGCCGTAGCGCAAAAAGGATTACAGAGAGGCACAAAAGATATTTATCAGACTTGAACGGAGAATATTACATCCTTCCATACCATCCTGATACTAAATTATATACGTTTAACAGATCTCTTACCCTGTCCATGGAGGACACAAGAAAATGTGTACACATACTGGTTAGCCTTGTAAATGTCTGGCCACGTCTGTGGTCGCCAGAAAGAAAGCGACCAAATATATATATATATATATATATATATATATATATATATATATATATATATATATATATATATATATATATATATATATATATATATATATATATAAAGAACAACATAAATAAACACATAGGAAAGGATAGCTCCTGGAAACACAAACCGAAACTGTCTCTATTTTCCGCTTGTTACAACTTGTAATAAAGTTGTTACATCTTGGCTTAACGTGTTTATGACGTATTAGAACGTTGTTACAACTTGTTATATTGGGCATTCTGCCTTACGTGATATTTTCTCCTCATTTCAGCCAAAAGTTTGAAGTAATAATATTTTTGCTGCACATACTATTAGCATGTTTTAATTAAGTAGTTTATAAGATGTATTAAGAAGGTGACTGACTTGGCTTTTTCTTCCTGGTGCACCTTAGGTTCTACGTGGAGTCAATACTGCAACTTCACGGACCTCAGACCGTCGAGCTGTTCTACCAGCAGGCCAGGAATCTTGTCTATAAGGTAAGGTCCGCCATCATCTTCAACCTCAGACTCGACAACACAAGGATATTCCATTCGCCTGGGCTGTAGGAAGCTCGAACCGCGGACCCCCACGTGTGTGTGTGTGTGTGTGAGGCCCAAGGTCTATCGACCGAGCTATTGAGTGGTCTTAATAAGGAATATGAGCAAAGAATGAAGCAGGAGACATCATGCTGGCCTGTGGGAACTTTGGTAGATAAGGAGATTTTATATGGAGGGTTAAAGACGTGGCATAAAATCTTATATCAGGGCACTACGGGGGTTCTCTAATCCATCTAGGCCCCTAGATGTACCTAGGGCCTATGTATCTTCAAGTACTCTCGAAACCGACTGCAGGTAAAGTACATGTACAGAGGGAATTATCAGGGGGGGAAAGCGGCAAGCCATTACGACTATATAGGACTTAGAAGGGGCCAGGATTAAAGATTTGGGATGGAACAAGGGGAAAGGAATGGTGCCCCAACCACTTGTTGGACGGTCGGGGATTGAACGCCGACCTGCAGGAAGCGAGACCGTCGCTCTACCGTCCAGCCCAAGTTAGGTACATGTACAGAGAGGGAGACACGTTATAAAGGTCACTTCTCTGTGTCACCATCCTTGCTTCTGTCATTATTACTGATATTAATAAGATAATCTCTTCTAAGACTGGGGCCAGATTCACGAAGCAGTTACGTAAGTACTTACGAACGTGTCCATCTTTCCTCAATCTTTGACGGCTTTGGTTACATTTATTAAACAGTTTACAAGCATGAAAACTTGCCAATCAACTGTTGTTATTGTTATAAACAGCCTCCTGGTGCTTCGGAGCTCATTAACTGTTTAATAATTGTAAACAAAGCCGCCAAAGATTGAGAAAAGATGTACAGGTTCGTAAGTGCTTTCGTGAATCTGGCTCCTGGTCAGCTTGAGTCGTGAGGCGACATCTTATGGCCTGGTTCAAGTCAGATCAAGCAGCGGTTGTTTACTAGGAAAAATTTCTTAATATCCTTCGTAAATACGTGGTCACGTCTGCATGACTGGTTCTCTCTCAGCCGCGACACTGGCCGTCACCTCTAGTGGTGATTATCACCCCATGGGGGTAGTTAGGGGGATGTTGTTCACTCTGGAGGGAGCGAATAATATGTGTTCAGCCGCTGAACACATTTGTCAGGCAGGTGTGTGTGTGTGTGTGTGTGTGTGTGTGTGTGTGTGTGTGTGTGTGTGTGTGTGTGTGTGTGTGTGTGTGTGTGTGTGTGTGTATTTACCTAATTTCCTAATTGTGCTTGCGGGGGTTGAGCTCTGGCTCTTTGGTCCCGCCTCTCAACCGTCAATCAACAGGTGTACAGGTTTCTGAGCCTATTGGGCTCTATCTGTGTGTGTGTGTGTGTGTGTGTGTGTGTGTGTGTGTGTGTGTGTGTGTGTGTGTGTGTGTGTGTGTGTGTGTGTGTGTGTGTGAATCTCTCTAGAATTCTAATTGTACCTAGGGTGAACAGTGAGAGAGAGAGAGAGAGAGAGAGAGAGAGAGAGAGAGAGAGAGAGAGAGAGAGAGAGAGAGAGAGAGAGAGAGAGAGAGAGAGAGAGAGAGAGAGAGAGAACTCAGGAACTCACAATCCTGACATTCTCTTTTGTGGGTCATGTATAAGGAGAAATTGTTGACCTCTTTCTTTCACCTCATGAACACACTCAACATTACAGTATTTACATCGGGGAAAAAGCAGTGCTACTTCCTGACAATGTTTACATGATGTTCATAAGGATGAACATCCGGATGAACTCCAAGGATGAATGTGGTTGTAGGTTGGTTTCTGGGTGAAAATAGGTGATATATGTAGGGGAATATTTACATATTTACATACATATGCATAACTAGAATGGCATATCGTCTTGCCTAATGAGACACGAAACGCTGAATTGGCCTCTTCCGCTACATTAAAACACGAAACTAATCAAGAATGCCCAAAGTGCACACACGTTCAGACACACATGGGGGCCTCGTAGCCTGGTGGATAGCGCGCAGGACTCGTAATTCTGTGGCGCGGGTTCGATTCCCGCACGAGGCAGAAACAAATGGGCAAAGTTTCTTTCACCCTAGGTGCCCCTGTTACCTAGCAGTAAATAGGTACCTGGGAGTTAGTCAGCTGTCACGGGCTGCTTCCTGGTGTGTGTGTGTGTGTGTGTGTGTGGGCGGGGAAAAAAAAAAGTAGTTAGTAAACAGTTGATTGACAGTTGAGAGGCGGGCCGAAAGAGCAAAGCTCAACCCCCGCAAAAAAAACACAACTAGTAAACACACACATACGACCTTACCGCTAACTCAAACTAAGCACAAACACCCAGGTAGTGTGCCCTCGGATTCCTCAGCATTATCCTCAGTTTCGCTGAGGCGGCGATCAGCTGAGAGATGTAAACAAAGAATGAATGGAACGCCAGCGAAGGGGCTTCCTACTAGCTCCGGCATCTCTTGAATCCGGGACATTCTTGACGTGTTTACCATGCTGAGGCGGTCTCGAAGCTGTCTTTGTGGTCTCGAAGCTGTCTTTGTGGCCTCTGGGCAACCTTGAAAACCTCTTCACCACCCTCCGTCCCTCCCACCCACACTGCCGATTAAATATCGTAGGCTGTGTGGGCGGTCGACCACCCAGAGGCATGCGGGGCGGGCGGCGGGCCTTCGGGTGGGTGGGTGGGTTGGTTGCTTCATGCACCACCATGTTCATTGTTGGCCTGTTGAACTATCAGGTGTCGTCATTTGAGCCTCTCAGATGCTGGCTACTGCCTCACCGCCCCATACTGCTGGTTCTACGGGTTCGTCACCACCCCATACCGTTGGTTCTACGGGTGGCTCTCCCTGTCTACCTTATCTGTTACCCTTCAGTACTTCTGTTGTCACAATATCTTCTGATTATCGCTTTTCTTTGTTCTCAGGTCTCTTCTGTTATTCCCGTTAACTTCCGTTAGTTTGAACTGCCTTGACGCGTTGTCTAACCTTTCTCGATGTTCATATTGTTAGTGAACAAATTCACAAGAGCCGTGATTAGGATTCGAACTTGTGCGATGGGTGTTCCCAGTCGCGTTCTGTTCATTTAAGGCCCTTGTCAATGTCTCTTCTCTCTTGGGCTGGACGGTAGAACGACGGTCTCGCTTCACGCAGGTCGGCGTTCAATCCCCCGACCGTCCATAAATGGTTGGGGGCACCATTCCTTTCCCCCCCCCCCAGTCCCATCCCAAATCCTTATCCTGACCCCCCTTCCCAGTGCTATATAGTCGTAATGACTTGGTGCTTTCTCCTGATAGTTCCCTCTCTATATCCTAGAACCCTACTGAATTCACAGGGAGGTACTGGAGGCCCCCGAACTAGAGCCCAACCAGGATATTTACAACCAGTCCGCCTGCCTTCAGGTCACAGAAATGACAATCACGCCATTTATTGTGACATACGATTGACAAAGAAAAAAACAATTCAGATACAAAGAATGGAGAGTGTTACGTATAGATAAAAGTTGTCATCTTCGTAAAGTGTAAATGAACACTTTTGGTGCTTGTAAGTGGAGCGTGACGAAGGTGAGGCCATCTTGGGGCGGGGGGGGGGGGGGAGATGTCACTCACTCACTCACTCACACAATGAAAAAAAATATATACGAAGGGGTTACTGTGCTAATTAGAGCCTCAAGGGGGCCTGACAGCTGGGTGGACAGCGCTTCGGATTCTTAGTCCTGAGGTTCCGGGTTCGATCCCCGGTGGAGGCGGAGACAAATGGGCAAAATGTTTCTTTCACCCTGATGCCCCCCCCTGTTACCTAGCAGTAAATAGGTACCTGTGAGTTAGACAGCTGCTACGGGTGGCTTCCTGTGGGGGGGGGGGGTAACAAAAAGTAGGCCTAGTCGAGGACCGGGCCGCGGGGACGCTAAGCCCCGAAATCATCTCAAGATAACTTCAAGATAACCACCTGAGCCCTCTCATCAATCAATGGCAAACTCTCGAGGGAGTATGAGGCACCGATCGGCCGGTCGGCCGAGCGGACAGCACACTGTACTTGTGATCATGTGGTCCTGGGTTCGATCCCAGGCGCCGGCGAGAAACAGTGGGCAGAGTTTCTTTCACCCTGTGCCCCTGTTACCTAACAGTAAAATAGGGACCTGGGTGCTAGTCAGCTGTCACGGGCTGCTTCCTGGGGCTGGAGGTCTGGTCGAGGACCGGGCCGCGGGAGACACTAAAGCCCCGATATCATCTCAAGATAACCTCAAGATAACCACCCACAAAGTTCCAGGTACCAATTACATCAATATCTTACAAGATCAAATAACGACGCGCAATGACGCAACATTGCAGACCTCAACGGGGCTCTTGCAACCGGTCGCTGCGAGAAAGTATTTCTCTAACCTAACCTAACCTAACCTAACCACAGTTGCGTGTGAGAGAGAGAACGCGGCGCTTCGGATCCACCTTCTACCAACCTTCAATGGACAAGTGGACAGGTTCGAGACCCCTCTAGAGTCCCGCTGCAGGTGGTGATACCTTGGGAAGGTGTGGGTGTGGGGTGGGGGAGATATGGGGGGGATGGGGCTAAATGTACAGCAGGACATGTACATACCAGAAGGGGGCGCTGCTGGTGAGACGACCAGAAGCGAGATTACCCGGTGTCTGGTCTACATCATGTGGTCAATATATGGAGGGTCCGCAGTGTGTCTTGGGACGATGAGGGAGGGAGGGAGGGGGAAGTGAGGGAGTGAGAGAGGGGGGTAGTGAGAGAGAGAGAGAGAGAGAGAGAGAGAGAGAGAGAGAGAGAGAGAGAGAGAGAGAGAGATTGACGGTATTCAAGAACGATTATTGACACAATAAGATACATCTCAAAGGTATAGCGTAGCTTAGATTATTTCTTCTACCCCCTCCCCCCCGTGATGGTGTAGGGGGGGAGGGGCTGGGGAAGGGAGCTGTGGGTGTATAGGGTGTAGTTGCCCCCCCTACCCTCCCCCACGCCGGAAACTGTCTGCAAGGAACCACCAGCTGGTAGCCGCTACATTAACACTATACACCTGACGCTACCACACTCCCCTAACACTCTCTCCCTCCACTCTCTCAGCCTCTAGGCTCGCTCTCACAGGTGTGGGTTCCTGCGTGGGCGGCCGGGCGGGCGGTGTGGGTGGGTGGGAGACGCCGCCCACTAGATTCGATCAAGAGTACTGGCTACAAGAGGCAACAGTACTGCTCTAGAGAGTACTACAACCATGTACACGGGCTTCGAACTGGAGTCTTGGTCAAATTTCTGCTGGAATTACTGGATCAGCCTGGCTGTGATGGCTATGTGAATCAAGACCAAATATAACCCTCCAGAATCAGGATTTATTGAGCACTTTGACGTCTCCCCCCTTACGAAACCTGTACATCTTACATCATTCATGGTTGCTACCTATCCTCAGACTAGCCTCGTCCAACCAGCAGGTACAAATCATCAAAGGTCTTTTGTATATCTTTAGTCGTAAAAAGATCTAAAGATATACAAAATACAACGTGAACGATAATTAACAATATTTATATTGCTAATTATCGTAACTCATACGATAATGAGCACACAATCGTAACTCATTCCTTAACAACCATCACACACCAATCGATATGACGGGTAAATGTTCGAAACATGTCGAGGACGTGTTCGAAACGGAGCTAATGTTGAAGAGTGAGTTGAAGACTTAACTTGTGAGGTCACTGGTAGAGGTCAACCAGCCACCCAGGGCAGGGTCAGTTCGTGAGGGAGGGGAGGGGGAAGGGAAGGGAAGGGAACTATCAGGAAGAAAGCGCCAAGCCATTACGACTATGTAGCACTGGGAAGGGGTTAGGATAAGGATTTGGGATGGAACGGGAGGAAAGGAATGGTGCCAACCACTTGGACGGTCGGGGATTGAACGCCGGCCTGCATGAAGCGAAACCGTCTCTCTACCGTCCAGTTCAAGTGGTTGGATATGGGGGGTGGGTTGTGGGGGGATGGGGGGGGGAGTTGATAGAAATGATAAGTGAAAATGACACACAATCGACTTGAGAATGGTCCAGGACGGACCGAAACGTCGTCGTCGTCCCTTCACCTTCTAGTGTGTGTGGTCTGGTCAACCAATGTGAAAATGAGTGCTTAGCAGTACTTACCTATTAGAGTGGCAGCGTAGTTAATCCTGTGTCGCATTCCCTTTGGAAGGGTACCTTTGGTTCCGGTGTAACCATCATATGTCAGCTCGTATTACAGTGTTACCAAGTGCAACCGATAGGAAGTGTTACTCAGTATAAGTATTTTGTGTTTCATTATTAGCATAGATTTTATAGAGGTGTTACAGGCTCATATATATATATATATATATATATATATATATATATATATATATATATATATATATATATATATATATATATATATATATATATATATATATATAAAGTCTTCGACTGGGCAACTAAAAATAACATCATGATCAACCAGCTTGTTCTCTCGAATGATACATCGTATTTTAACGTCAAACAACACTCCTCCCCCCTTCCCCCCCAGACGTTCACACACGCACACGCACGCAATCACCACCACTGTTGCCACATCGCTAAGTGCCCATAAATCCTCACAAACGTAAACCTGGTGTGTGTGTGTGTGTGTGTGTGTGTGTGTGTGTGTGTGTGTGTGTGTGTGTGTGTGTGTGTGTGTGTGTGTGTGTGTGTGTGTGTGTGTGTGTGTGTGTGTGTGTGTGTGTGTGTGTGTGTGTGTATACCTTCTCGGCGGTACACACTAAGAGTTTACTATAGTAAACTTATTAAGTATTTGGGGCTTATTAGCCAGGCACTGTGGTGGTTTGAATTCCCGCCAAACACACACAGCGAAACTACGACGTTGGTTCAACGTTCGAACAAGTTTTAACACTTCCTAACCAGTTATAACAACCAATATAGCAAGTTGTAACAACGTTCTAATACGTCATAAACACATTAAGCCAAGATGTAACAACTTTATTACAAGTTGTAACAAGCGGAAAATAGAGACAGTTTCGGTTTGTGTTTCCAGGGAATAACCCGCTGGAATCTGCAGGTTGTTAGGCCTTAAGAACAACACCTATATCTTGAGGTTATCTTGAGATGATTTCGGGGCTTTAGTGTCCCCGCGGCCCGGTCCTCGACCAGGCCTCCACCCCCAGGAAGCAGCCCGTGACAGCTGACTAACACCCAGGTACCTATTTTACTGCTAGGTAACAGGGGCATAGGGTGACAGAAACTTTGCCCATTGTATTTCGCCGGCGCCTGGGATCGAACCCAGGACCACAGGATCACAAGTCCAGCGTGCTGTCCCCTCGGCCGACCGGCTCCCTTGGTCAGATATCCTGGTGCAAGGCCTGGTCAGATATCGTGCAGATATCCCAATTACACACCTGAGGCCCACACATATGTGGCTCTATGTAGCCACACTTCTCCACACACACCTGACCACCATATTCCACCATATTCCACCACAACACTCCCCTCTCGTTAACCTGGAGGCCAGACTCACGAAGCACTTGCGAACCTGTACATCTTTTCTCAATTTTTGGCGGCTTTGTTTACAATTATTAAACAGTTAATGAGGTCGGAAGCACCAGGAGGCTGTTTATAACAATAACAACAGTTGATTGGCAAGTTTTCATGCTTGTAAACTGTTTAATAAATGTAACCAAAGCCGTCAAAGATTGAGGAAAGATGTACACGTTCGTAAGTACTTGCATAACTGCTTCGTGAATCTGACCCCCTTCTGCTGCCTTAACAATCAAAGTTTAACCATTCCCTTGAACGACCTCACAAAACCACTTCAACCCTTTCTCAGGCGTCGCTAAATCATCTCAAATGTTGCTTTTGTGTCTAGCAATTTCCTCCAAACCAGTAGTACCATTACGGCGAGGTGTCGCCACGAGCCCTCACTCCAGACCTCCAGTTTCAGGACACAAATATATATTGGCCAGACCACACACTAGAAAGTGAAGGGACGACGACGACGTTTCGGTCCGTCCTGGACCATTCTCAAGTCAATTGTCACAAATATATGTATTTTATACGATAGGTTATATTTATAGTTCTTGTCTCGTATGTATGTGTACTCAACTATTTGTGCTTGCAAGGGGGAGGGGGGGAGGGTTGAGCTTCGGCTCTTTGGTCCCGCCTCTCAACTGTCAATCAACTGTTTACTAACTACTCCCCCCCCCTCTCCCTACACACACACCAGGAAGCAGCCCGTGACAGCTGACTAACTCCCAGGTACCTATTTACTGCTAGGTAAACGGGCATTCAGGGTGAAAGAAACTCTGCCCACTTGTTTCTGCCTCGTGCGGGAATTCTCGATTCCTGGTGCAGGAATCGAGAATTACGAGTCCTGCGCGCTATCCACCAGGCTACCTGGCCCCACCAGGTAGTGTGTGTGTGTGTGTGTTTATGCAACCACTTGCGAAACCTGTATATCCCGGGGGGGGGGTGGCAGAAGTGATTGGGCGCGTTTCCTATCACCTAATGCATCTGTTCACCCAGCAGTAAATAGGTGCCCAGGAGTTAAGTCAGCTTGTTATGGGGTTGAAATTTTTTGGGGGGTCAGTAATTCGACCCTTTAGGGTGGGTGGGGGGGGGAAGAACTCGATATAAGCCTAACATATATCGTATATATACACTGGCTGCCTGTCCCCGGTCACAATGAATTATTATTAAATTATCTTTCCTCAATCATGGTAGCTTAGTCAATAGTTAAATAGTTAACGAGGTAGTTCATAAGAATAACAGATATTATTAATGATAATCTAAGGTTATTACTGTTCTATATAACTTCTTAGTGCTAATAAACTCTCTAATAAATGTAAGCGAAGGCTCGTGATCGGGGGGGGGGGGGGGAAGATGTAGAGGTTTCGTAAGGACACAAGTATAAATACCCGAAGAACCTGAAGTCCGAAGTACAACTCTAGAAACCAGTCACGGGTAAACGCCTCACGGAACACCACCATTCAGAAACGCCCTCCAGGCGAGCCCTAACGACCCTTCACTGGAGCGCCCTGGCCATCAGAGAGCTTCAAGAGCTCCTCTACACGACTCTTTTTAAAAAGAGCCGCAACATAATTCCATTAGAGACCTGCTAAGAGTTCCTCCACTGAAGATCTCCCTCTTCACAAACACAAAACTCTTTTGGTATGCCCACTAGAGGCCTTTTGGAGAGTTACACAGGGTCTTATAATCCCCCAACACCCTCAAGAACCCGTATGAGAGGCACTTAAGGCTCTCCCCTTTTTGAAGTACATGACGGTTTGCCTGACAATACTAAAAGATTCCCCTCTGATTGCCCAAAAGCGTTCGTCGAGACGTCGTGAAGTCTTCGCCCCACCAGTCACCTAAGGGTCGCCACGGCATCTTCCTGCTGCTTCGAACCCATTAAGGGCTCACCGGACAGCCCCTGCTAAGGGCTCTAAGGGGCGACTTTCCTAAGGATTCATCACTCTAGGATCTACAAGGGCTGTGGTGATGACTGCGAAATGCATGTACCAACAGCCTGGTTGATCTCATCTTCCTCTTCTCTCATTAGCTTTATTCTTCTTTCTTTTAACCCGTCATTACTCCTCTCCACGGCTTCTCTTTTTGTCTACTCTCCCCTTACCCCAGGGGGCACCCCTAACTCTACCCCAGGGGGCACCCCTAACTCTACCCAGGGTCCGTTCTACTTGCTAACTACACACCCTTATCCAGCTGCTAGTTTCAGGCATAATAGGATCTGAGAACCTGGGCGCCTGGGGTAAAGATGCGCTTAAGTTCTTGAAGAAAGTGGGTGACAAACTCATTTGGCAAACTAGAGACTCAAGAGCGGCCAGTTTCCTGTTCCAGCGCCTCAGTGTCGCGATCCAGAGAGGAAATGCTTGCTGTATCTTAGGTACGCAACCCGCATCCGAAAGTCTGGATGAGGTCTTGGAAAAGTGATTATTATGTGTGTATGTTTTCTGTAAACTGTAATACAGTGTGATAAAATAAATTATATTGTATTAAATATTTAAGAAAATAAAATAAAAGTCTTACAACATTTTTTTTAAACCTCTTATTAACTCCAAACAAAAAATCTTCATAAGCATTCACGAGGAGACTTCGTGGAGACGTCTCTCGATCAGACCAGTGCTGGGTGTAAGTGAGTCCTGTCCGTGTAGCCCAAACCCTTCCATTCCTGGCCGTCTCCTGCCCTTTTGCCTGTCATTTTCAGTATCGACGGCGGTTCCCAGTGTGTTGAAGGGTAACTACGTTTTGTGGGGGTTACAGAATGTTTGTATATTTCTGGCCTAAATGCATATATTATGTCGAGCAAAGAGGGCACAGGTTCGCTGAGTGACCCACATGTACAGATGGGCACCTTAACTGGCGGTGTTTGTGTACATGATGTATACTTAGTGCTTGCTTGCCTCACACACACACACACACACACACACACACACACACACACACACACACACACACACACACACACACACACACACAAAGTTAATGGGCAAAGTTTCTTTCACCCTGAATGCCCCTGTTACCTAGCAGTAAATAGGTACCTGGGAATTAGTCAGCTGTCACGGACTGCTTCCTGGTGTGTGTGTGTGTGTGTGTGTGTGTGTGTGTGTGTGTGTGTGTGTGTGTGTGTGTGGTGTGGAAAAAAAAAAAAAAGTAGTTAGTAAACAGTTGAGAGGCGGGCCGAAAGAGCAAAGCTCAACCCCCGTAAAAACACAACTGGTAAACACACACACACACACACACACACACACACACACACACACACACACACACACACACACACACACACACACACACACACACACACACACCGCTCAGCCGACCGAAGAGGGAGAGAGAGGAACTGGGAGAGTGAAGGAGAGAGTGAAGAAGGGACTTAGTGTGTACCCATTGTCTTGTTTACTTACCTGGATCCTACCTGGAGAAGGTTTCGAGGGTTGTTCTACTCCCCAAGCCCGGCCTGGAGCCAGGCTCCACTTGTGATAACTTGGTCCAACAGGCTGTTGTTACTTGGGTTGTTGTTGTTGATGTTAAGGATTCGCTACCTGGAACAAAGTTCCAAGTAGCACGGGCTATGGTGAGCCCCGTAGTGCCTTTATGTTGCTTGGAGCGGCCCGCAGGCCCACAAATCCCCAGCTGTCTGCCTCGCCCCTATCCCTTCCTCTCCCTCTAGTCTTTAGTTCTCCTTCCTGTCTCTTCCACCCCGCCCTCTTCCTCATATCTCTTCCCTACCCCTCTCTCCTTCCACGGGTTATCGTCCGCCACAGACCGTTACTAGTTGGCTGTTTCTGCCTCTTCCCTTTGTCCCAGATATTGCCACTTTCTCATTCTCTATTGTCTCTCTTTCTCTCTCTCCTTTATCCGTGTAATTGTCTTCCTATTGTTTTTCTCTCCTCTCCCATTCGCTCTTCCCTATTGAAAAGGACAGTCCAGTTGGTCCCCAGTAGAACTACGGGCCTACAAGACCATATTTCTTTTTCAAAAATATGTATTTTTGTTCAAATGTTTTTAAACATAACGATATCAGGAAAATGTAAACCTGTCCTCCCGCTTATTTAAATTCCCTGGATGATTGACAGACGAGAAGTATTATAGATTGATGGGATTATAGTGGTATATTGGATGCTTAAACTCTCGCTTGATGTGTGTGTTTGTGTGATGGGCGTTTCGTACCTGTGGACGAGGGGGCGTTGTGGTGAGTTGTTTAAGATTCACCTACTGGGAACTAAAATTTCCAAGTAGCACGGGCTATGGTGAGCCCGTGATGGACTTACCTGGCACAGGAGCGGGGCAAGTAGCACGGGCTATGGTGAGCCCGTAGTGGACTTACCTGGCACAGGAGCGGGGCTGAAACGTTGTGGTGAGCCTGATTGGTTAAGATTAAGCCAAACAGGAGGTGGCACGGGCATGAATAGCCTGTAAATAGTAAGCTTGTGGCCCGCCACAATAAGAGTCCGCTTAGCAGGAGGGGTGGAAAGGCGGGGGTAGGGGGGGGGAGGGGGTAGGTGAGGTGGTGAGGAGGGGGATGAAAGTAGGGGAAGATAGAGTGGGGGTCCATCCCAGGTTTACGGGCTCACCATAGCCCGTGCTACATGGCTACAAAGTTAAGCAAGAATTAAAAATCATAGACTTACAGGTAAGCCTTAACAAACTCCAGCAGTAGGGCCCACAAATGGCCTCTATAGAGTTCAACCTCAACAAGTGTAAGGTAGTGTAGATTAGACAGGTAAGAGATCAGAAGTAATCTAGAAGGTGAGAGGTAACTATAGGATTCAGTAAAGAGAAAAAAAACTTGGAAGTGGATATAATTCTCCCCCTAAATAAAGAACTCTTATCAAGAACTGTGTGTGTGTGTGTGTGTGTGTGTGTGTGTGTGTGTGTGTGTGTGTGTGTGTGTGTGTGTGTGTGTGTGTTTGTGTGTGTGTGTGTGTGTGTGAAGATTACTAGGTGTCTGTTGTCTGTGTGGCTTGACACGCAGACCTATTGTGAGAGTGTGGTTAAGGCTGGAGGTGGTAGTAGTCTGTTCTCTCTCTCTCGCACTCTCTTTTCTCACTTTCTCTCTCTCTCTCTCTCTCTCTCTCTCTCTCTCTCTCTCTCTCTCTCTCTCTCTCTCTCTCTCTCTCTCTCTCTCTCTCTCTCTCTCTCTCTCTCTCTCTCTCTCTCTCTCTCTCTCTCTCTCTCTAATGTAATTAAAAAAGCTGATATCCCGGCTATCATAACTCACACGTTATCCACCATTTCTACAAATTTCTTTCACTTGTACCCGCCTCTTTGCCCTCCCAACCTGTTCTCCTCTCTTCCCTGTACCCGCCCCCTCTCCCACCTGTTCTCCTGTACCCGCCCCCTCTCCCACCTGTTCTCCTGTACCCGTCCCCCTCTCCCACCTGTTCTCCTGTACCCGCCCCCTCTCCCACCTGTTCTCCTGTACCCGCCCCCTCTCCCACCTGTTCTCCTCTCTTCCCTGTACCCGCCCCCTCTCCCACCTGTTCTCCTGTACCCGCCCCCTCTCCCACCTGTTCTCCTCTCTTCCCTGTACCCGCCCCCTCTCCCACCTGTTCTCCTGTACCCGCCCCCTCTCCCACCTGTTCTCCTCTCTTCCCTGTACCCGCCCCCTCTCCCACCTGTTCTCCTGTACCCGCCCCCTCTCCCACCTGTTCTCCTCTCTTCCCTGTACCCGCCCCCTCTCCCACCTGTTCTCCTGTACCCGCCCCCTCTCCCACCTGTTCTCCTGTACCCGCCCCCTCTCCCACCTGTTCTCCTGTACCCGCCCCCTCTCCCACCTGTTCTCCTCTCTTCCCTGTACCCGCCCCCTCTCCCACCTGTTCTCCTGTACCCGCCCCCTCTCCCACCTCTCCCATCACCTCTAAATTTTTGGCTTGGTTTTGGATTATGTCGAGTGGATGGCCTTTCCGTCTATGGTAAGGACTGTAAGTCCGTTGACACCCTCTGCGTCCGTTGCTCTGGACGTCCGTTGCTCTCTGGACGTCCGTTGCTCTCTGGACGTCCGTGCGGGGAAGAGGTTATACAGGAGAGGAGAGGGAAGGAAGGAGGGGGCGTGTGATGAGCCAGACAATTGGATTAAGAACCCGAGGAAGTAAAGAAACAGATGCCCTCGGTAACGGAGACGAGAAAAGGGCGGGAAGCGGTTGAAAGGTGAAATAAAAAACGGGAAGAGAAGGGGGCGGGGCGAACGGACAAGGGAAGAGAGAAAGAAAGAGATAAGGGGAAAAAGATTATAAGGGTGAAGTGCATCTAGCGGGGGAGGGCAGATGGCCATCGTGTTCTGATGGGGAAGATAGTGACATCTACTCTTCTCACACTGACGGCTGTCTTAAGAATGATGTTGCACGAAGAGCCGGACCAACTGGGCTGTAGTGGGTATGTGGGCCTGCTGGCCGCTCCAAACAACAGCCTATTGGACCAAGCTCTTACAAGTCAAGCCTGCTTCCAGACCGTGGGACTTGGGGAGTAGAAGAACTCCCAGAAATCATTCCAGGTAGACACCTACTACCCTAAACATTTCTTCATCTCATAATGACGAGGACTGGTGAGATGCTGGGAGAGAGACCTCAGATGCTGGGAGAGAGACCTCAGATGCTGGGAGAGACCTCAGATGCTGGGAGAGACCTCAGATGCTGGGAGAGACCTCAGATGCTGGGAGAGAGACCTCAGATGCTGGGAGAGACCTCAGATGCTGGGAGAGAGAGACCTCAGATGCTGGGAGAGAGAGACCTCAGATGCTGGGAGAGAGAGACCTCAGATGCTGGGAGAGAGACCTCAGATGCTGGGAGAGAGACCTCAGATGCTGGGAGAGAGACCTCAGATGCTGGGAGAGAGAGACCTCAGATGCTGGGAGAGAGAGACCTCAGATGCTGGGAGAGAGACCTCAGATGGTGGGAGAGAGACCTCAGATGCTGGGAGAGAGACCTCAGATGCTGGGAGAGAGAGACCTCAGATGCTGGGAGAGAGACCTCAGATGCTGGGAGAGAGACCTCAGATGCTGGGAGAGACCTCAGATGCTGGGAGAGAGACCTCAGATGCTGGGAGAGAGACCTCAGATGCTGGGAGAGAGAGACCTCAGATGCTGGGAGAGAGACCTCAGATGCTGGGAGAGAGACCTCAGATGCTGGGAGAGAGACCTCAGATGCTGGGAGAGAGACCTCAGATGCTGGGAGAGAGACCTCAGATGCTGGGAGAGAGAGACCTCAGATGCTGGGAGAGAGACCTCAGATGCTGGGAGAGAGAGACCTCAGATGCTGGGAGAGAGAGACCTCAGATGCTGAGAGACCTCAAATGCTGGGAGAGAGAGACCTCAGATGCTGGGAGAGAGACCTCAGATGCTGGGAGAGAGAGACCTCAGATGCTGGGAGAGAGACCTCAGATGCTGGGAGAGAGAGACCTCAGATGCTGGGAGAGAGACCTCAGATGCTGGGAGAGAGAGACCTCAGATGATGGGAGAGAGACCTCAGATGCTGGGAGAGAGATACCTCAGATGCTGGGAGAGAGAGACCTCAGATGATGGGAGAGAGAGACCTCAGATGCTGGGAGAGGCCTGAGGCTGGGTTACCCGTGGGAAAGCCAGCACAGGAACCTGTCTTTAAAACCCTGCATGGTGTGGGCAGGAACACACAGCCCCTTCTCAAGCCGCGGTCGACCCTTTCACAGCATCTCCCGTACGCCGGAGATAAATGATGGCTCTTTATCTCCCACAGACTCACGACACACCGCCGCACTAAACCGCCAACAGCCTGTTTGGTCCGATGCACAGACGCGCCACAACGTTCCTGCCCATCCAACCTCACGTGATGCACAGACGCGCCACAACGTTCCTGCCCATCCAACCTCACGTGATGCACAGACGCGCCACAACGTTCCTGCCCATCCAACCTCACGTGATGCACAGACACGCCACAACGTTCCTGCCCATCCAACCTCACGTGATGCAAAGACGCGCCACAACGTTCCTGCCCATCCAACCTCACGTGATGCACAGACGCGCCACAACGTTCCTGCCCATCCAACCTCACGTGATGCACAGACACGCCACAACGTTCCTGCCCATCCAACCTCACGTGATGCACAGACACGCCACAACGTTCCTGCCCATCCAACCTCACGTGATGCACAGACACGCCACAACGTTCCTGCCCATCCAACCTCACGTGATGCACAGACACGCCACAACGTTCCTGCCCATCCAACCTCACGTGATGCACAGACGCGCCACAACGTTCCTGCCCATCCAACCTCACGTGATGCACAGACACGCCACAACGTTCCTGCCCATCCAACCTCACGTGATGCACAGACACGCCACAACGTTCCTGCCCATCCAACCTCACGTGATGCACAGACACGCCACAACGTTCCTGCCCATCCAACCTCACGTGATGCAAAGACGCGCCACAACGTTCCTGCCCATCCAACCTCACGTGATGCAAAGACGCGCCACAACGTTCCTGCCCATCCAACCTCACGTGATGCAAAGACGCGCCACAACGTTCCTGCCCATCCAACCTCACGTGATGCAAAGACGCGCCTAGCTAAAATAAACTTAAACGAAGATTGTGTTAAATTCTCAAATCTAAATGTTTCTCAAAGTAAAGGGAAAGATGTTTTATTAATATTATTATTATTATTAGTAGTAGTAGTAGTTTTAATGAATATTGATGTAAGTAAATAATTTGTTGTATAAATGGCCATTTTACAACGCACATTTGATAAAACCCGTTGTTAATTATAGATCAGCCAATACAATCGATACAATTATCAACCACAACACGGTTACAAAATATATATAACTTGCTCTTGACACTATGTAATCCTTTATATAGTCTAGAGTAACTACATAAATTCAGATATTTTAATGAGTATCGCAATATAAAATTGACTGAGAGAGAGAGAGAGAGAGAGAGAGAGAGAGAGAGAGAGAGAGAGAGAGAGAGAGAGAGAGAGAGAGAGAGAGAGAGAAGAGAGAGAGAGAGAGAGAGAGAGAGAGAGAGAGAAAGAGAGAGAGAAGGAGACACCAGGGTACAGGGTGCAGGTACAACCAGGTATACCCCCATCTAGCCCAGCCTAAAATATTAGTTGACTAAACATCAACAAAAAAATGTTCACTTAAACATTAGGAATACATTGGAATGCTGTAATTGTAGAGTTGGTCCGGCTCGCCACCCCTCATTAGAGCTCCTTCTGTACCGTTGAGAACTTTGAGAACAGACCATTACTGCTAAAAGGTAGCAGGCGGAGATGAGTGAATGCTTGGGGAAGGTGGTGAAGGAACTCAGTAACGGCATCGACCACTGTGAGTGGATCTCTCTTCCCTGAGAAGACGTGAGTAGTCTCCTTGCAAGTTTCTAAGACGGCATGACTAGAAGAAAACATGTGACATGTAATGGAGAGAGAGAGAGAGAGAGAGAGAGAGAGAGAGAGAGAGAGAGAGAGAGGGGAAGGGAGGGAGGAAGGGAGAGAGAATGAATTATCAGGGGAAAGCGCCAGATTTACTCCCACCATGAGTAGCAATATTCACGGTTTATCTATTATGTGTGACGTCTGACTGTCTGTACTCATGTGTGCCTACAGGATCGACCTTTAGCTCTTGAACCCTGATTATACAGCCGCCTGTTATCTAATCTAATGACTCCTGAAATAGTTTTCCTGTCACATCTAATTTTGAAATATGAATGGAATTTGCTTCAATAAACTGGCTATTGTGTTTATTAAGTTCCCCCACTACTTTTGTACTAAAACTTTTCTAACATGTTTATGGTTAGAAGGTTTACGCAAACCTTCTTTTTCTATTGGTATTTATTGTGAAAATCTGTATTTCTACCCCTGCCACTCCTCATTAGTATCTTATACATATCTATCATATTTTTATTATTTTACAGCTATGTTAGGTCTAGTTCTTTCAGTCTCTCTTCATGCAGCATTCATCGCTATTCTGAGACTGGCCTCGTTGCTAACCTCTGAAAATTTGTCAAGTTTTCTTATGTGCATTTTTTAGATGGGGGGGGGGGGTTCGATGATGGGGCAGCGTACTCTGAAACTGGTCTCACGTATGTGGTGTACAGTGATCTGAATATCCACTCTATTTAGGTTCCTGAATGATTCTGACTTTCTGCCAGGGTTGAGTATTCTATACGAGCCTTTAGCGTTAGGTTTGGTATCGTATCCACTCGTAGGTTGATGTCGTTAAAGGGAGACATGATATCACATCACACACATCTGGGATGCTCCCGGACGCAGGTTCGAATCCTTCGTCACGGCCCTTGTGGATTTGTTCATGATATCACATCATTAATCGTTATAGGGAGGTAGTTTCCCTTCACTGTGTATTGTTTTTCTGATCTGTCAGCAGCTCCCATTTCCATCACCATACACTTACTAGTGTTAAAATCTAAAAGCCCTTTCTCGAACTCTGCAGCTTGTCTAAGTCATCTTCGAGAGTCTTACTGCTCCTCATCTGTTTCGAGTCTTCTTATTAATTGGGGACATTATCTGTGACCGTCTACATATAAGACTCCTGTAGATGGGTCATTAAGACTACATATAAGACTCAGCTCCTGTAGATGAGTACATTAAGACTACATATTAAGACTCAGCTCCTGTAGATGAGTCATTAAGATGAACGAAGAGGGTCCAAGCACCGATCCTTGAGGAAGGGAGAGATTCCCTGGTACCATTGCGTACCCTCGTGGCCTCGTAGCCTGGTGGATAGCGCGCAGGACTCGTAATTCTGTGGCGCGGGTTCGATTCCCGCACGAGGCAGAAACAAATGGGCAAAGTTTCTTTCACCCTGAATGCCCCTGTTACCTAGCAGTAAATAGGTACCTGGGAGTTAGTCAGCTGTCACGGGCTGCTGCTTCCTGGGGGAGGAGGCCTGGTCGAGGACCGGGCCGCGGGGACACTAAAAAAGCCCCGAAATCATCTCAAGATAACCCTGGTACCCTCAGACTGGTACCCTGCACTAGTTTGATATCTCGCCCCCTCACTGTGACTCTCTCACTCCTGTCTCTTACGTTGTTTCACCAATGTTAAATGTTCTTCCACCTATCCTCAGTCTGCGTCTCAAGCTTGTGTAGTGATCTCGTTTGCGTGTGTGTGTGTGTGTGTACTCACCTAGTTGTGCTTGCGGGGGTTGAGCTCTGGCTCTTTGGTCCCGCCTCTCAACCGTCAATCAACAGGTGTACAGATTCCTGAGCCTGTGTGTGTGTGTGTATGTGTGTGTGTGTGTGTGTGTGTGTGTGTGTGTGTGTGTGTGTGTGTGTGTGTGTGTGTGTGTGTGTGTGTGTGTGTGTGTGTGTGTGTGTGTGTGTATGTATGTATGTATGTGTGTGTGGGTGTGGGTGTGCGTGCGTGCGCTCGCTGCGTGTTCGTTCCAGGACAATATTCTATATATTCTATTGCATTATAGCACTATATTATGTTATTGTACAAGTCAGACGATAAGGAGGGTCGACGTGGCAACAGTGCGTCATACAGCCTGAGCACTGAACGCATAATTTAGGAGGGAGGAGATTGGGAGTGGATGAGGACAAGTGAGGGGGTGAGTGAAGCTGGTGATTGGTAGACAGACTCACCGCTTCGCAAGAGAGGTGACCCCTTCTGCTGAGTCAGATATACGCCTGACGGAAGGGGAGTAGACGAGGAAGAGATGTCCAGGCGTGTCATCTACCAGTAGATGACTGGCAGATGGGACGATCGGAGATTGAACACGGACCTGCATGATCTACAAGGAATTCCAGATATGCCGAGGGAACCAGGCGTCGGCTGGGCACTACCTGGTACCTTGGAGTTACCTTTGGAGTTGTTCCGGGGGCTTACCGTCCCCGCGGCCCGGTCATCAACCAGACCTCCTCTTTATAAGTCTTTACAGTCGTAACCGCTTGGTCATAACAGCGATAACCAATGAGCTACACCTTATCAGTAGCTCATTAAAGGCATGTAATACTGACAATCTCAATAGCTGTAAGCCAATGATGGTATGGAGGGTGATAGCAGTAAGAGTAATGACGAGGCTGGTGGTACTGTGGAGAGTAGTGGTGTTGATTCATCCTCCTGTGGTGATTGAGGAGCAACATATTAACGTTTAAAATCAATAAACACCCCCCCCCCTCTCGTCTCAAGCTAACACTTCAAGTGCTCTATTCCACGTGGGACGGGGAGGCAGGAACAGGAAGGAGGAGGAGGAGGAAGAGGGATAAAATGAGATAGTGATCAGGATGAGGTGTAGGCAAGGATGAGAGGCCGTTGAGGAATAAAAATGAAATTGCAGGTTTGAGATTATTAGGAGATGCTGGTAGCGAATGTGAGGAGGAGGAGAGCGAGAGATAGGGAAAGGAAGGAGGTAGATAGGAAAAGTAAGGAGAGAGAAAGAGAGAAGAGATATCTCCTCTAGGCATAGAAATGTGTCTACACACTTTAAACACCACCCTATACTGTGGTCTGTGTGTGTGCTACTTATACCTCTCAGGCGCACACGTCTCGGCAAGGGTGTTGAGGACGAGAAGGGCACTTTCACCGTGAGCTTCACGGGGTGCCGGGGCGCTCAGTCAAGGTCACTCATCATCTTATTCAACCACTCCCACCTGATTCAACCAGGCTGTGAGTCATACGTCGGGCTGGGAGCAGCCGCGTCCAACAGTCTGGTTGATGAGACCACCAACCAGGAGGCCTGGTCAGAGACCGGGCCGCGGGGACGTTGATCCTTGAAATCAACGCAAGGTAACTTGTGTTGTAACCCCTATTTCTGAAGTAATGTTTGCCTATTAATTGCTTAAATCTTAACTCATTCACTTGGATTATATTTTTGTTGTGCTCAAACTTATGGTGATATATATTTAGAATCATGTTTGTTTGTTTGTTTGTTTGTTTGACCCTATTGTCCATTCGTTCTTTTTAAACATGCTGTAGGCCTCTACGGAATGTTAACTGAATCATAACATTTAATTTTTTTTGGATCATTGGGGATTTGAACTCGGACCTGGAAAATACGAGGCTGTTGCTCTGCCATCCAACCCAGGATGCTAAGCCAGGATTGTAGTTTATATAATGTAGATGAGAATGATTTTAAAATTCTCATTGTGCTGCAGTTAGCTAGTTTCTTAAACACTCATTCTTGTAAGCATCCTGGCCTGGGGCCAGATTCACGAAGCAGTTACGCAAGCACTTACGAACATGTACATCTTTTCTCAATCTTTGGCGGCTTTGTTTACAATTATTAAACAGTTAATGAGCTCCGAAGCATCACCAGGAGGCTGTTTATAACAATAACAACAGTTGATTGGCAAGTTTTCATGCTTGTAAACTGTTTAATAAATGTAAGCAAAGCCGTCAAAGATTGAGGAAAGATGTACACGTTCGTAAGTGCTTTCGTGAATCTGGCCCCTGGTTGGTAGAGCGACGGCCTTGTGTGTCGCAGATCCGAGCTGTCAGTCCCAACGATTTCAATATATAGGCAAGACAACATCTTTTTCAAGACTCCTAACAATGCACAATCAGCAAAGCCCTATTAAAGAACACATATAGCCTCTATACATAAGAACATAATAATAAAGGTAACTGCAGAAGGCCCCAAGCAAACAGGAGAGGGACAAGATACAGTGGACCTATCTTGAGGTTACCTTGAGGTGCTTCCGGGGCTTAGCGTCCCCGCGGCCCGGTCGTCGACCAGGCCTCCTGGTTAAATCTTATTAAACTATATAAATGAAGTTTAGAGAGTTCATTTTTACAACTTCCTTCTTATGAAAATAGAGAAGATTCTCGCTAGAATCATTCATCTCACCATGTCTGTCACATTCAATTGTG
>NC_091214.1:21595059-21642955 GCF_040958095.1 Procambarus clarkii
GAGTTCCCTAGGGCTAGTGTAGAGTACACCGCTGTCGTTATTCTATTTATATGTGCCTCTGGAGGTTATCTTGAGGTTATCTTGAGATGATTTCGGGGCTTTAGTGTCCCCGCGGCCCGGTCCTCGACCAGGCCTCCACCCCCAGGAAGCAGCCCGTGACAGCTGACTAACACCCAGGTTCCTATTTACTGCTAGGTAACAGGGGCATTCAGGGTGAAAGAATCTTTGCCCATTTGTTTCTGCCTCGTGCGGGAATCGAACCCGCGCCACAGAATTACGAGTCCTGCGCGCTATCCACCAGGCTACGAGGTCCCTAACTGGAGTTAGGTTTGGTGTTATGTCTTCTCCCAG
The DNA here is from genome assembly GCF_040958095.1 of Procambarus clarkii. NCBI lineage: Eukaryota > Metazoa > Arthropoda > Malacostraca > Decapoda > Cambaridae > Procambarus > Procambarus clarkii. Next base: position 21,595,411 of record NC_091214.1, read on the forward strand.
GTGTTTTTCTCTCTGGTCGTTGTAGGAAGGTGGTCTCCCTTCATCGTGTACTCTTCCTTTGGTCTCCTGACGCCAGTTCCCATGTCCATCACCTTACATTTGCTGGTGTTGAATTCAAGTGACCATTTTTTCTGAGGAATTCTGCAGCTTGTCTAAGTCATCTTGGAGAATCTTACAATCCTCATCTGTCACAAATCTTCTCATTAGTTTTGCATCGTCTGCAAACATCGACATACAAGACTCCTGACTCCTGTAGATACATTGTTTACATCAATGAGAAAAAGTATGGGTCCGAGCACCGATCCTTGAGGTACTCCCGGTCGGCCGAGCGGACAGCACACTGGACTTGTGATCCTGTGGTCCTGGGTTCAATCCCGGGCGTCGGCGAGAAACAATGGGCAGAATTTCTTAGGGAGCCGGTCGGCCGAGTGGACAGCACGCGGGACTTGTGATCCTGTGGTCCTGGGTTCGATCCCAGGCGCCGGCGAGAAACAATGGGCAGAGTTTCTTTCACCCTATGCCCCTGTTACCTAGCAGTAAATAGGTACCTGGGTGTTAGTCAGCTGTCACGGGCTGCTTCCTGGGGGTGGAGGCCTGGTCGAGGACCGGGCCGCGGGGACACTAAAGCCCCGAAATCATCTCAAGATAACCTCAAGATAACCTACTCCGCTTGTTACCCTACACCACTCTAGAAATTAAGGTAAGGTCCTGAAGGTAAAGTAGGCTTGGAGATATATGGTAAGGTCGTGAGAACAAGATAGGAACACAGAGACAATGTTGTTGTTGTTGTTGTTTCAGATTTAGCTACTCAGAACGAAATGTCCATGTAGCACGGGCTATGGTGAGCCCGTAATTGAGTTCGGTTATTCGCGATAACCTTGTTACTGTGATATTAGGGTCAAAGTTATTTAAATGGAGGTGGCGATTCCTCCTTTTTCCCAGTTTCTTTTTTCGCTTCTGTTTTAGCGCGCTGGTTTTCGCCTTCACAGGGACAAGATAAGAGTCCTATATATACAGGTAAGAGTCCCTAGGGACTCGGAGATAAGAGTGGGCCCGGGAGAAGGGAAGTGACGGGCAGGAATTCAATGGGAATAAAATAATAAATCTCTACTGGGCGATGAGGTATAGGCCTACCAGGAAGAAATGCGGACGCGTCCATTATATTCGGTTCGTTTGCTCAAATACAAGCGGGGATGGGGAATGGTATTTTGTGAGAGGGGGGGGGGGTGTGTGGGTACATTAGGGGGGGGGGTACATTAGGGGGGTGTGTGGGGGTACATTAGGGGGGGGGATTGTGTGATGCTCACATTAGAACTTGAGAATAAAGGAGATCTCCCCTATTGACTAACCATGTATACCATACCTTTCCTGAAGTATATTTGGTGTATACTCCAGGGAAGGGGGGAGAGGGAGTTTGGAGTTGTTCTACTCTAAAAGCCACTCATGGATTCGTCCAAGCAGTGGTTTGTGTGATAATTCCGTCGTTAACCTCTTGTTGTATATAGGTCATTAACCCCTTGTCTGAACGGGTGTTTACCTGTGTGTCTGATGGTTTAAAACGCGTCGCATTTGGACCCTTTGGTGTTTTATTTGGGGGGTTATGCAGGCGATGAGTCACAATAACGTGGCTAAAGTATGTTGACCAGACCACACACTAGAAGGTGAAGGGACGACGACGACGTTTCGGTCCGTCCTGGACCATTCTCAAGTCGATTCACGACTTGGGGGATCATGTCTTGGGTGCTTGTTTGTGTGTTTGTTGTTAAACCTTGTTTGTGTCTGCCTTGTTAAACCTTGTTGTTTGTGTCTGCCTTGTTAAACCTTGTTGCTTGTGTCTGCCTTGTTAAACCTTGTTGTTTATGTCTGCCTTGTTAAACCTTGTTGTTTGTGTCTGCCTTGTTAAACCTTGTTGCTTGTGTCTGCCTTGTTAAACCTTGTTGTTTGTGTCTGCCTTGTTAAACCTTGTTGTTTGTGTCTGCCTTGTTAAACCTTGTTGCTTGTGTCTGCCTTGTTAAACCTTGTTGCTTGTGTCTGCCTTGTTAAACCTTGTTGTTTGTGTCTGCCTTGTTAAACCTTGTTGTTTGTGTCTGCCTTGTTAAACCTTGTTGCTTGTGTCTGCCTTGTTAAACCTTGTTGTTTGTGTCTGCCTTGTTAAACCTTGTTGTTTGTGTCTGCCTTGTTAAACCTTGTTGTTTGTGTCTGCCTTGTTAAACCTTGTTGTTTGTGTCTGCCTTGTTAAACCTTGTTTGTGTCTGCCTTGTTAAACCTTGTTTGTGTCTGCCTTGTTAAACCTTGTTGTTTGTGTCTGCCTTGTTAAACCTTGTTGTTTGTGTCTGCCTTGTTAAACCTTGTTGTTTGTGTCTGCCTTGTTAAACCTTGTTTGTGTCTGCCTTGTTAAACCTTGTTGTTTGTGTCTGCCTTGTTAAACCTTGTTGTTTGTGTCTGCCTTGTTAAACCTTGTTGTTTGTGTCTGCCTTGTTAAACCTTGTTTGTGTCTGCCTTGTTAAACCTTGTTGTTTGTGTCTGCCTTGTTAAACCTTGTTTGTGTCTGCCTTGTTAACCCTTGTTGTTTGTGTCTGCCTTGTTAAACCTTGTTTGTGTCTGCCTTGTTAAACCTTGTTTGTGTCTGCCTTGTTAAACCTTGTTGTTTGTGTCTGCCTTGTTAAACCTTGTTGTTTGTGTCTGCCTTGTTAAACCTTGTTTGTGTCTGCCTTGTTAAACCTTGTTGTTTGTGTGTTTGATGTTAAACCTTGTTTGTGTCTGCCTTGTTAAACCTTGTTGTTTGTGTCTGCCTTGTTAAACCTTCCTCCTATCCAGCATGCGTTTTATACCCTTCTCTTGCCCCCTAACCCTTCTCCTTTCAATGGAATGTAAATTCAGTTTTTTGTGTGGTTAAGTCTCTTTATAAAGTAGTTTTGTGATGGCCGCAACAACCTCAGTCATCCTATATTATATACACTCAAGGGCACTGACATCTATTATATAGTACAGTGTATTAAACCGTGCTGCATAATTCAAGTGGAGTCTGACAGGGGTTTGATAAAGTGGATTTTTTTTTTATGGATATTGGTGTGTGGGGCCTAAGTCTAGGGCATGACATGACTCATAATAGTCTTCCTCATCACAGTGGGTAAGTGTTCATTACTCATATGTTAACTTGAGTAAGGTTATGTCCTATGAGTTTTGTATAGCAACTTGTGTTGAATCCTCGGGGCAATAAAGTGGGTTTCAAGATAGGTCCATCAACTTGCAGTTGATGAGTTGACAAACACGAATCTTGTGTTTTATTCACAAGTCCACTACGGGATCACCATAGCCCGTGCTACTTGGAACTTTTGTTCCCAGTAGCTGAATCTAAAACAACAATTTTTTTTTTTTATTAAATTCTGATTGCACATATGAGCCTCGTTCTCTGTTATTTAATCTTACTCTGTTATCGAATCTGTTACTCTGTTACAAGATCTGAAAATTTGAGTGACCGTTTTAGCAACTGAACTACTATCTACCCACTTATATATATAAAAAAATAATCTCTCTCTCTCTCTCTCTCTCTCTCTCTCTCTCTCTCTCTCTCTCTCTCTCTCTCTCTCTCTCTCTCTCTCTCTCTCTCTCTCTCTCTCTCTCTCTCTTTATGAAGCACTGAAAAAACGCTAAAATCTTGATGGAAAATACATCTCCGCTTTCTGACATCCCAAAAATCGCAAGGGGGGTCGCTCTAGTCGTCGATATTTCTTTAATGATGGCAATAGGGGCGACCCAGACTGGCCTATGACACTTGCATTCCCGCCACTTGTCACCCTGAAAAAGTCGGGTTGCTGCCTCCTACTTCGGAAAGACTGACGAGCAGAATTCTATTTCACGGATACATTTAGAAGATTATAAGATCGGTGTTGGACTCTGAAATTTAGGGGAGGAGTGGGTGGTGGTGATTGAGGTTATCTTGAGATGATTTCGGGGCTTTAGTGTCCCCGCGGCCCGGTCCTCGACCAGACCTCCACCCCCAGGAAGCAGCCCGTGACAGCTGACTAACACCCAGGTACCTATTTTACTGCTAAAGTTTGAGGGAAGTTTAGGAGTAGATGGAAGAAGGGAAGGAAGAGAAGGAGGAGGGTGATGGAAGAGGGAAGGATTATGATGGAGGAGATAAGACTAAAACTGTGATAAAATACTGTGATAAAAAATATGTTTATTGCTTGTGATGTGTGTCTATGTATGTATTAACACGGATGTACTGAACGGGGTGAGAATAGCTTGAGCTACCTCATCCCTTTGTGTGTATTTTACCTCAATAAACTTATTTCAATTTCAATTTCACTGTGATAATTGACGTCTGGGCATCATTGCTGATTGTGCTAATCTTATTACCCCCTCCCCCCCCCCTCCATCTTACCTGACACTAGGGGGGATTATAGAGAGGGAGGATGAGGATGAGGGGAGAGGTCATAGAGAGGGAGGATAGGGGAAGAGGTGATAGATAGAGAAGGAGGATGGGGGAGGGTATAGTAGGGGGAAAATTATTGGGAGAAAATTTTGGGGGAAAAATCCTTCACAAGAGCAGGAAAAGAAGGATGGAAAAGATTAAAAAAAGAGAGGGGGAGGGGGAGGGAAAGTAGGAGAGGGAGAATAGGGGAAAAGAAGGGAAGGAAGAGGGACACAGAGAGATGAGGAGACATAACTAAAGATCCCATCCAAGAGAGATAAAAAAAAAAATAATAATAATCCTCTTATCTTCTCATCTCGGCTGGCTGCCTTATCCCTCCAGCATCCCTCTCATCCCATCTCCACTTTATTCCAGCATCTCCCACATTCTCCCAGGATTCCAGCATCCCTCCTTCTAAACACTCGTAGCATCTCCCACATTCTCCCAGGATTCCAGCATCTCTCCTTCTAAACACTCGTAGCATCTCCCACATTATCCCAGGATTCCAGTATCCCTCCTAAACACTCGTAGCATCTCCCACATTATCCCAGGATTCCAGTATCCCTCCTAAACACTCGTAGCATCTCCCACATTCTCCCAGGATTCCAGCATCCCTCCTTCTAAACACTCGTAGCATCTCCCACATTCTCCCAGGATTCCAGCATCCCTCCTTCTAAACACTCGTAGCATCTCCCACATTCTCCCAGGATTCCAGCATCCCTCCTTCTAAACACTCGTAGCATCTCCCACATTCTCCCAGGATTCCAGCATCCCTCCTTCTAAACACTCGTAGCATCTCCCACATTATCCCAGTATTCCAGCATCTCTCCTTCTAAACACTCGTAGCATCTCCCACATTCTCCCAGGATTCCAGCATCTCTCCTTCTAAACACTCGTAGCATCTCCCACATTCTCCCAGGATTCCAGCATCTCTCCTTCTAAACACTCGTAGCATCTCCCACATTCTCCCAGGATTCCAGCATCTCTCCTTCTAAACACTCGTAGCATCTCCCACATTCTCCCAGGATTCCAGCATCCCTCCTTCTAAACACTCGTAGCATCTCTTTTATCTTAGTTTCTCACAGCATCCCATGTCATCTCCACCCTTCATCTGCATCTTTCATTACGTCTCAATATCTCTATATAAACATTCTTCTCACCTCTATCTTGTGCTGCCAGCATCTCGGCATCTTCATCCCCCTGATTCGCAGCCTCCAGGCATCGATCTTGCTCTTACAAGCATCTATGAGTGGGATGCTGGGATCACTTGGGTGTTGGATGCTGGGATCACTATATTTCCTTGGTCACAGGACTCGTCTATATAACATTTTCTATATAATATCCTCGTTACCCCTGTCATTATCACTCTTCTATCACTATTCACTTTTGTCGCCATTCTCTCTACTCATGTTCCGTCGCCACCCGCTTACTCTTATCATCACACAGCTCTTTGGCATCATTGTTTTGTTCACTAATAATCCTTTCATCTGTCCATAATGTATATATGTGGTGATAGTGTGTGTGGTTGAGGCTTTGTGGTAGCGGTGTGTGTGTGTGTGTGTGTGTGTGGTTGAGGCTTTGTGGTAGCTGTGTGTGTGTGTGGTTGAGGCTTTGTGGTAGTGTGTGTGTGTGTGTGTGGTTGAGGCTTTGTGGTAGCTGTGTGTGTGTGTGGTTGAGGCTTTGTGGTAGCGGTGTGTGTGTGTGGGGTTGAGGCTTTGTGGTAGCGGTGTGTGTGTGTGTGTGTGTGGTTGAGGCCCTGTGGTAGCTGTGTGTGTGTGTGTGGTTGAGGCCCTGTGGTAGCGTGTGTGTGTGGGGTTGAGGCCCTGTGGTAGCGGTGTGTGTGTAGGGGGTTGAGGCTTTGTGGTAGTGTGTGTGTGTGTGTGTGGTTGAGGCCCTGTGGTAGCTGTGTGTGTGTGTGTGTGTGGTTGAAGCTTCTGTGAAACAGGTTCTACCAGACTTTGCCTCACCTAAGTCGCCACCCACGACGAAGCCTCGTATTCTATGAGATCACAGATAACCCTTCAACCTATTGCCATTCATTCAGACGGTCGCCTGGTGTAATGACTCCCCTAAATCTGTGTTGTTTTGCGGTCGTATATCTATCTGTCTGTCAGGTATATAGTGCGTGAAGGTGAACATGTTCAGCGCGAAGGGCTGTGTCCGGTGAGATGATAAATCCTGGAGTTCTATTACGGCGGGGACACCCATGACGAAACATGATGAGAGCTTTGTGTGTTGTGGTGAGTGAAGGCGGGCCACGTAGGGGGTGATCTTGTATCCATGTCTGTGTCTTCACCTTCTCTCTCTGCTGCCTGGGCCAGGACCGGGCCGCGGGGACGCTGAGCCCCGAAATCATCCGCAAGGTAAACCCCCAAATACATTTAGAATTATCAACATTATCTTATCATTTTGCGAAAAAGAATTCTTGAGGATTTTTACAAAAGTTTACATTAATATATTAATACATTTTTTTCGATCTCCTGAACAGAATGGTGTAGTTTTTGTTATAATATATATATATGACTGGCCATACTATATATATATATATATATATATATATATATATATATATATATATATATATATATATATATATATATATATATATGATTGGCTATAGTATATATATGACTGGTCATTCTATACACATGACTGGCATCTTTCTAGCCAGACCACTCATTGTAATAGCAATGTGAGCCTATTATCATCTGATAGGCCTACCTATTCCTTTCCCTCAACACATATACCACCACAATCACTCTACCATCTACCTAAGCCAATGGTGGTTGTTGTAGTAGCAGTGGAGGAGGTAATGGGTAGTGGGTGTAGCGATTGCGGTAGTGGTGGGTTTATGGGCGGGGTTAGGATTGTGAGGATGGGAACTGCATATCAATGAGGATAGGTGGGGGTAGTGGGGGGAGGGAGGAGGGGGGGGGAAGGGATGAATGAGCCAGCATATCCCTCCCAGAAGGATAGTACACAGAGCCACTGTTGTGTACAGAGTATGTACACAACAAAATATATGCACTGCAGCACCCACGTCAACAAATTGTACTGTCGATTTTGTATAGGACCCGAAAAGGCGACTGAATCTACCATGTCGTAGCTCAGTCGATTAAGACAGTATCTGGGATGCTCTCGGACGCAGGTTCGAATCCTCGTCACGGCCCCTTTGTGGATTTGTTCATTTGATGCATCACGCTATTCAAGTATGTTTATTGAGACGAGAAAGAAATACATCTCAAAGGGATAGAGTAGCTTAGGCTATTTCGTCCCCCTTAGTCACCCTATTGGGATTTCTGTGTGTGTAATGGATCAATTATCTTACCTATAAATGCTCCATTTATAGATTTAGCCTAGAGTCGCTTTTCATAAGGCGAGGAGCAGGCAAGTCGTTCTTAATGCCCTTAAGAACGTCAGTGGTACTTAACTTGACATTTGTGTTTGCAACAATCCGTATGGGTTATCTTGAGATGATTTCGGGGCTTAGTGTCCCCGCGGCCCGGTCCTCTGACCAGGCCTCATTGATTGGTGGTCTGGTTAACCAATCATAATTGTTCTTGATTCTGGTAGTAGATTCTACTGCTTAAAAAGATACAGGTTGAATCATTTTTTTTAGGAGAATGGGTTTAAACGTATTTTTTGACGGGCTGTTTTGTTAAGGAAGAAGAGATATATGTATTTCGCTGTGAAATATATATCTTTTTTTGTATTTTGTTAACGACGTGAGGTCACTGTTTATCGTAAGTGTGTGGTTACGGGGTTGTGGTTTCCTGGAACAGACTTGCTCGTAGAGTCTCTCTTTTTTTTTTTTTTTTTTTTTTTTGAGATATATACAAGAGTTGTTACATTCTTGTACAGCCACTAGTACGCGTAGCGTTTCGGGCAAGTCCTTAATCCTATGGTCCCTGGAATACGATCCCCTGCCGCGAAGAATAGTTTAAGGTTTCTTTGTTTCAAATATAAATATTTTGTACGCTTCCTGTTTGTTTTTTGTTTTCTTTGTCACAGCAAGACACCATGTCTTCTTGTCCCGGTTCATTTCACGTTTTTTTTACGGCGTTTTTTCGGTAATTTGACGTTTACAAAGGAATTGAATCAACAGCGGACTACTATCTTGAGGTTATCTTGAGATGATTTCGGGGCTTTTTAGTGTCCCCGCGGCCCGGTCCTCGACCAGGCCTCCACCCCCAGGAAGCAGCCCGTGACAGGTGACTAACACCCAGGTACCTATTTTACTGCTAGGTAACAGGGGGGCATAGGGTGAAAGAAACTCTGCCCATTGTTTCTCGCCGGCGCCTTGGATCGAACCCAGGACCACAGGATCACAAGTCCAGCGTGCTGTCCGCTCGGCCGACCAGCTACTAGATTCAACTAGGCTGCTTGTTTGATTAAAGCCTATGCTCTCTGATTTCTGAAAGCCTATACTTTCTGATTTCTGAAAGCCTATACTTTCTGATTTCTGAAAGCCTATACTTTCTGATTTCTGAAAGCCTATACTTTCTGATTTCTGAAAGCCTATACTTTCTGATTTCTGAAAGCCTATACTTTCTGATTTCTGAAAGCCTATACTTTCTGATTTCTGAAAGCCTATACTGGTTAGTGTTAGGCTATTCTAAATAGCCTAAGCTACTCTATCCCTTTGAGATGTATTTCTTTCTCGTCTCAATAAACATACTTGAATTAGTGTTTATCTAAATTTAGTTTTAAATTTTTGTTCACAGTATTACTCTAAATTACATCAATTGTTAAGCGGTTTCCTTTGCTTATCAGTAGATTAGAGAACACTTATATTTCCTCTTTGAGTGTAAAGATTTGCCTATTATATAAAAAAAAATGTTCTTTCGAGTGATGCTAAACAATGCAAAACTTAACAATGGACTTGAGAATGGTCCAGGACGGACCGAAACGTCGTCGTCGTCCCTTCACCTTCTAGTGTGTGGTCTGGTCAACATACTTCAGCCACGTTATTGTGACTCATCGCCTGCTCATTGCAAAACTAAAGTATTTTTCTGGGTCAAGATTGATATGATCTTTGATGATCTTAGATGTATCAATTAGCTTCATATTCTATTCCTTTCTACTCTTTAAAATAGATTTCTTTTGATTCATTGCAAAGTCTTGATGGAATTGTTGTCATTCGGAGCTGAAAACCGAATTTAATACAGGATAAGTGGCGCTGCCCAATAAACTCGCCCCTCGGGGCAAAATTTAAAAAAAATTGAATACTCACTATTCTTTCTCTAGTACATTGACTAAGTCTGTATGCAGTATTCTAGAAAAGGATCGTCGGAACTCGTGATGTCTGTTAATGAAGCCTAATACTCTAATAACTATCTTTTCAAGAGCTTATGATAGATAGGCTTTCGACCATTCTCCGCTGTCATACTCACCATAGCCCGTGCTACTTGCCCCGCTCCTGTGCCAGGTAAGTTATGGGCTCACCATAGCCCGTGCTACTGGGAACGTGTTCAAAGTAGCTGAATCTATAACAACAACAACTTGAGTATCTTTCGTGAACAAGTTTGTCACCGTACAACACTAACTATGAGTAGAGTCATTGATATAACTGGCTGTAATTAACCCAGAGTGGATTTAGGAAGGAGGGTTGAGCAGTAGATACTCTTTGGGGTGTTAGGTAGTGTAGTCAACTAGTTGTGCTTGCGGGGGTTGAGCTCTGGCTCTTCGGTCCCGCCTTTGTGTGGAGGGCTAGTGGTGTGTGTGTGTGTGTGTGTGTGTGTGTGTGTGTGTGTGTGTGTGTGTGTACAACTCTTATGACCCCTCAGAGGATTCGAACCCTGGCCCCCAGGACAGGAGTCAACCAGAGGATGGGTATGGGGTCGACATAGATCCAATGTTGATCACTGATCCAGTGGATGTGTAGGAAGGATCAGGCGTGAGCGTTTTGGGAGTGTGGAGGAAAGGTGTGTGGTGTGTGAGCGTGTACGTGTGTGCTGGAAGGGGTCAGGTGTGTGAGCGTGTACGTGTGTGCTGGAAGGGGTCAGGTGTGTGAGTGTGTGGGCGAGACTGCTGGAAGGGTCGGGTGTGAGAGTGTGTGGGCGAGACTGCTGGAAGGGGTCAGGTGTGTGAGTGTGTGGGCGAGACTGCTGGAAGGGGTCAGGTGTGTGAGTGTGTGGGCGAGACTGCTGGAAGGGTCGGGTGTGTGAGTGTGTGGGCGAGACTGCTGGAAGGGGTCAGGTGTGTGAGTGTGTGGGCGAGACTGCTGGAAGGGGTCAGGTGTGTGAGTGTGTGGGCGAGACTGCTGGAAGGGTCGGGTGTGAGAGAGTGAAGGTGAGGTAGGGTGGACTGGGCATCCACCGGGCATAGGAACACTTCCCATTCCCCGGTCGTGGCGCAGGCTTGGGCTTACTCCACCCCCTGGCCGCTGGGTTCTCGCTGTAGTCACTCTTAAGAGTCGCCCTGCTTGGCCCTCATGTGTTCGTAGTGGGGGTTACAGGCTTTGGTATATTAGTCTGTCCAAATGAGACGGATGCCCACAAACAACAGGGTAGTTAAAAGATATACGAGCTGGCTTTCGTAAACAGGTGTGTGTAACGAGATACAGAGTTGGGAATGATCAGAGAATCGCAGATCTATGAAGTGTTTGGGATTCTTGGTAAACTTTTGCCGGCTATTTTCATAAATTTCTATGACAGGTTGAAGTGGAGGGGGTTGGTGGGGGGGGGGGGTGTTCTGGTGACGCTATCTTAAAAAAAAAAAAACTCATTTCACCATTTTTTTTTTCAGTAAGACAGTTTGTTCAAGATCTCCTATTGACATTTCTCAGTTGGCCATGATAAGGCTAACGGTTTATCGAGGAGAGAGAGAGTACAGTACTATGCGTCATTCCTACAGCATCCAGGTCAGAGACTGGAGGAATGTGTATCGAGAATGTTCAGATCTGCTCTGTGATAAGTTATTAATACAGCGGCATTCTTATCTCTCTCTCTCTCTCTCTCTCTCTCTCTCTCTCTCTCTCTCTCTCTCTCTATCTCTCTCTCTCTCTCTCTCTCTCTCTCTCTCTCTCTCTCTCTCTCTCTCTCTCTCTCTCTCTCTCTCTCTCTCTCTCTCTCTCTCCCCCCCACCCTCTATCCCCCTGTGTCTCTCCCCCATCCCACCTTTCGTCCCCTCCCACAGGCAGATGTGTCCCATATTCTCCTGATTTTCCTCTTTAATTTTTAATTCTAAAATCCGCTGTCATTAGACATTTTTATTCCCGGGAATAAGAGCTTATCAGTGTGCCTGAATGATGTAAATATATGAAAACAGACGTGGCAAACAGGAGATGAAATATAAACAAGATAACATTGAGCGAATGGCATGATGGCGGTGGAGTCCGCGCCAAAGTTACTAACCGCTCTCAGAGTGACTTGGACCTGTGGACGGGGAGGGTGTGTGTGTGCGTGCGCTCCGTCGCACCTCTGTAAAACTTTGTTGCCGTTAACAGGTGTTAATTGCAGCGCGTGTGTTTTATTGCGTGAGTGAGTGTGCGTGTGTGTGTGTGTGCAGACTACTGCTACATCGCTGGCCCTGAGTGGAGGCTAACTGTGTGGGGTGTTATGGAGCACCAGTGAGGGAGTTTTTAAGAAGGTGTGTCGTCTTGGGAGGAGTGTTTGAGGTGAGTACTGCCTGAGGCGTCCGCGTACTGTACCGTGGGCCGGACAACTGGCCTTATCCTCCCTTCTGGCCGGACAACTGGCCTTATCCTCCCTTCTGGCCGGACAACTGGCCTTATCCTCCCTTCTGGCCGGACAACTGGCCTTATCCTCCCTTCTGGCCGGACAACTGGCCTTATCCTCCCTTCTGGCCGGACAACTGGCCTTATCCTCCCTTCTGGCCGGACAACTGGCCTTATCCTCCCTTCTGGCCGGACAACTGGCCTTATCCTCCCTTCTGGCCGGACAACTGGCCTTATCCTTCTCCTCCAGTCATTCACTGTGGCCGGATAACTGGTCTTATTCACCACTGCTGGATAACTTATCATTGTCACACACCACGGCCGGATAACTGGCTTCACCTGTGTCACACACCACGGCCGGATAACTGGCTTCACCTGTGTCACACACCACGGCCGGATAACTGGGCTTCACCTGTGTCACACACCACGGCCGGATAACTGGCTTCACCTGTGTCACACACCACGGCCGGATAACTGGGCTTCACCTGTGTCACACACCACGGCCGGATAACTGGGCTTCACCTGTGTCACACACCACGGCCGGATAACTGGGCTTCACCTGTGTCACACACCACGGCCGGATAACTGGGCTTCACCTGTGTCACACACCACGGCCGGATAACTGGGCTTCACCTGTGTCACACACCACGGCCGGATAACTGGGCTTCACCTGTGTCACACACCACGGCCGGATAACTGGGCTTCACCTGTGTCACACACCACGGCCGGATAACTGGGCTTCACCTGTGTTACACACCACGGCCGGATAACTGGGCTTCACCTGTGTCACACACCACGGCCGGATAACTGGGCTTCACCTGTGTCACACACCACGGCCGGATAACTGGGCTTCACTTGTGTCACACACCACGGCCAGATAACTGGGCTTCACCTGTGTCACACACCACTGCCGGATAACTGGGCTTCACCTGTGTCACACACCACGGCCGGATAACTGAGCTTCACCTGTGTCACACACCACGGCCGGATAACTGGCTTCACCTGTGTCACACACCACGGCCGGATAGCTGGCTTCAGGGGCCTGACAGCTGAGTGGACAGCACTTCGGATTCGTAGTCCTGAGATTCCGGGTTCAATCCCCGGTGGAGGCGGAAACAAATGGGCAGAGTTTCTTTAACCCTGATGCACCTGTTCACCTAGCAGTAAATAGGTACCTGGGAGTTAAAGACAGCTGCTACGGGCTGCTTTCTGGGGGGTGGGGGGTTGTAACCAAAGGGAGGTCTGGTCGAGGACCGGGCCGCGGGGACGCTAAGCCCCGACTCAAGATAAGATAAGATATGGGTTATTTGTTAGCTAATCTTCTAAGATCAATGGAAAGTTGACCAGATCTTTTGAAGTTATTTGTTTTAAATTTACTGACAACTGTTGATGGTAAACAGCTGATGCTCTCAAATGCGTTTCTATAATTTGACGCTGTTATAGAGGGCGGAAATATAATATAAATATAATATAAATATAATATAAATATAATATAAATATAATATAAATATAATATAATGACGCAGTTATAGAGGGCGGAATAGAAATATAAAGGGCGAATATTTCTTTTCTTGTGATATTAAGTCGTCCATCGTCAATTAGATTTAACTGATGATTGATGAAGATTACGCCACCCTAGAGGTGGCACGGGCATGAATACCCCATAAATCTAACTGACAACTATATGCAGATGATGCCCAGATCTCACCTATCTCTCTCCCCGGACTCATCTTGTGCCCCAGAATTTGCGGGTCTATTTCCGTCAATTCTGTTACTGGGAAAACGTTGAAGGTCTATTATTAGTCATTTGTAAGCAGAATTAGGTTCCATGTCGCGGCGCGCATTCTCAACGCCACATTTCTCATTAATACATCTTTTTCCGGGCTGTTATCTAGTGATGTTATCTCTCCAAACAGGATGACGTATGTCCGTATCTTTTGCTATGGGGGGAAGATCACAGAGTAACGGAATATATAAAACATACATAATTTGAATTAAAAACAACAAAACTATATCAATTTTCTTCAAATAAAATCATTTTAACAGTGTTGGAAACGCCTAGCTAATATATTTGACGCTCAGAATTTGTCTGCAATGATGCTAGTGTGTGTGTGTGTGCCTGAATGATGTGCTTGCTTGCACATCATTCAGCGTGTGTGTATGTGTGTGTGTGCTTGCACATCCCCTGCAAGCTACTAACTGTGATCTGAAGAATAATCAGAGGCGATCACGAGAGAGAGAAAAAAAAATTGGAGCAGATAAAAGCCTTACGTGGTGGGGAGTGGGAAGCCTAGCATCGTGGTGGTGAAATTGAAATTGAAATAAGTTTATTGATGTAAAATACACACAAAGGGATGAGGTAGCTCAAGCTATTCTCACCCCGTTCAGTACAACGTGTTAATACATACATAGACACACATCACAAACAATAAACATATTATGGTGGTGGGTGGGGTGCAGACTTGTTTTTGCATGGCGAGCATTGAGCGTGTTCAGTATCACGCTGGGACTGCAGTGAACATTTCCAACTTATAAAAAGTAAGAGGTCAGATGGTTCACACTAAGCTCTCTCTTCCCACGGGTGGAGATAGAGGACTAGAGGGCTAGTTCCTGGTTACATATGGATGACAATTTGTTTTACTGTTCTACAGTGGATAAAGTTAGTGTTGCCGGATGCAAGCCACATCGAACACAAAACTGTACGCCAATATATATATGAAAATATATATTTTGATCCTTCTGAAGATGTATTATTAAATACGAAGGTACTTAAGGAATTTCCTGTTTTAATTATTCTTTCGTAGTCTGACATTGTTACATTGTTCACCATGTGTTAATTTCTTCGTGATTTACACACACACTGATGTATTCTATATGTATATATATAGAACATTCACTCTTTGTGTCATTCATACGAGAATAAGAAAAGACGAGTTTCGTTCATTGCCTGAGAATGGGTTAAAATCAAACGCCGCTGTCAAAGGGTGAGAGTTACACCCATTATATCACATACGCAACTGTCAAAAGATCAGTTATTCGCGATGTCATTCATTCGCTACCAACAAAAGATGAGTTACGCTCAAGGTGTCACATATCCCAGGCGCCAAGCGTCTGGGAAGACACTATATATATATTTTTTAAAGCCTCATTCGGCAATTCTCTCCTCGTCCCCCGCTTCCCTTCCCCAAATGTTCAGTGCGAGTGGTTGTGTTGTATCAATCTCGGGAGTGTTGCTTTGCAACTGCTGCTGTGTAAGGTATACTTTGAAAATGTAGTAGGTAATTACGAAACGTGTGTAAGGTATAGCTCGTGTTCAGCGCTGTTGTGATTCTTTAATTACAAACTGTCCATGCTGTTGTTCCGTAAACGTTGTTTGGATAAACAGTTTGGGTTGTAGTGTTGTCATAACGTTGTGTTCCAACAAAGCATATTGTTAAGGTCACATTGTATTGTGCTGGATAACTGACTGTAGTTACTAAAACTTATTTGGGCTGTTTCGTTTCAGTAATCGATTGTATTATTAAGAAAGCGATGTTGTTATTATTGTTGAAAATTTTTTTTACATTACACTGATTCAAACAACTTTGGAGATCAAGAGATACGATAGAAAAATTACAAAATAGCTCTGGTTAAAAGTAGAAGCTCAATAAGTACACAACAGTACTAATTACACAAAGTAACTCTATAGCCTATCATAAACCAATCGGAGTTCAAAGGCTCTTCAACACCCTCTACTATACCGCGCCTCGCGAACGATTTGGTTTGGGTTCGAGCCCTGGCCAGGAAGGATTGACTGGGTGCCAAGCCTCAACTATTCCCCCTCCTGTTCATCCCAGCAGTAATTGAGTACCTGGGGCCAGATTCACGAAAGCACTTACGCAAGTACTTACGAACCTGTACATCTTTTCTCAATCTTTGGCGGCTGTGTTTCCACTTATTAAACAGTTAATGAGCTCGGAAGCACCAGGAGGCTGTTTATAACAATAACAACAGTTGAATGGGAAGTTTTCATGCTTGTAAACTGTTTAATAAATGTAACCAAAGCCGTTAAAGATTGAGGAAAGATGTACACGTTCGTAAGTGCTTGCGTAAGTGCTTTCGTGAATCTGGCCCCTGACTGTTAACCGATTGGCGGGTTCTAGGGAAAGCTAATGGGTAAGACTTGACTACGATTCAAGGGTAGAGGAAAGCTCTCACTCCATAAACAGGAGTCATAAGTCGTCTGCTCCTGTATCCACCTGTGTACAAAACAAAAAAATGAGGGATTACGAATGTAGAGAGTAGGTAATTGGTGTAAATAGGAACATACTAACAATACACGCCCTTGACGTTGCCAGAAACATGCAAGGGCACACTTAATGTGTAATGATAACAAAGGCTTTCATTTGACGACGTGGTGGTTAAAAATTTTCGCGGGAAATGTACGCTCTTAATCAAAGTTTTGTTTACTTTGGTGGTTACAAGGTTATTGTAGGCTAATAGACCTAATGCGGAAGTAAATAAATATGCAAAAAAATTAGGCTATTGTCGTTTTGGGAAAAAAATATATAAATCATTTCGAGAGAAGAAATTATTTGATTTTCATTAGTCAGATTAACATTCCAATTACAATTTTTTTCCTATTAGATGCAGAT
This sequence comes from Procambarus clarkii, assembly GCF_040958095.1. Lineage (NCBI taxonomy): Eukaryota > Metazoa > Arthropoda > Malacostraca > Decapoda > Cambaridae > Procambarus > Procambarus clarkii. Next base: position 21,612,143 of record NC_091214.1, read on the forward strand.
TCGGAAGCAGTATAGTACAGATGTATGGTACGTGAGACACAGTTCACCGTGATGCTAGGACAACACTATATAGACACAGTACGTGAGAGACAGTACACCGTGATGTATACAACACTATAGAGACACTGTACACAGTATGACACAAGGAAACACTAGACACGGTACGTGAGACACTGCACACAGTATGACGCAAGGAAACACACTAGACACGGTACGTGAGACACGGTACGAGAGACACTGTACACAGTATGACGCAAGAAAACACTAGGCACGGTACGAGAGACACTGTACACAGTATGACGCAAGGAAACACTACAGACACGGTACGTGAGACACTGTACACAGTATGACGTAAGGAAACACTACAGACACGGTACGAGAGACACTGAACACAGTATGACACAAGGAAACACACTAGACACGGTACGAGAGACACTGTACACAGTATGACGTAAGGAAACACACTAGACACGGTACGTAAGACACTGTACACAGTATGACGCAAGGAAACACTGTACAGACACGGTACACCGTAACGCGAGGACAGCCCGCATCCCACACTATCAGGGAACACAGTAAGGGGCCACGGCCACCAGACCGTGACGACACAAGGGGCTGGCTGGCTGTACCTTGCGCAATACCAGAACACACAGCCACGAACACCATCGCGACAACCACGTCTCTTCCCCCTGTGGCACTACGGGCTCACCATAGCCCGTGCTACTTTGAACTTTGTTCCAGGTAGCCAATCTTTTCCAACAACAACATCCTGTGGACCGTTTCTGACATGAATTTTTTGTTTTTTTTAGCTTTTCTGATAAGTTTCAGGCGGGAACTTGAGGTTGAAACGACTTGATAGATGTTATAGCGCGCGTGATTCATGTGGGAAATTATGATAGGGACCCAAGACATAAGATAAAAAGTTATGGAACATGTTTTTGGTTGATGCCATAGCCTATCCTGGCTTCCTATCTTCCTGCTTGTCCTAGCCTAGCCTCGCTTCCCCCGCTAACCAGTCCTAGCCTAGTCTAGTATGCCCCTAGCCAAGCCTAGCATGCCCCCCACCCCCTAGCCTAGCCTAGCATGTCCCAACCCTAGCCTAGCATGTCCCAACCCTAGCCTAGCATGCCCCAACCCTAGCCTAGCCTAGCATGCCTCACCCCTAGCCTAGCCTAGCATGCCCTCCACCCCTAGCCTAGCCTAGCATGCCCCCCCACCCCTAGCCTAGCCTAGCATGTCCCCCCAACCCTAGCCTAGCCTAGCATGCCCCCACCCCTAGCTTAGCCTAGCATGCCCCAACCCTAGCCTAGCCTAGCCTACCGTGCCCCCCAACCCTAGCCTAGCCTAGCATGCCCCCCACCCCCTAGCCTAGCCTACCATGCCCCACCCCTAGCCTAGCCTACCATGCCCCACCCCTAGCCTAGACTAGCATGCCCCCCATCCCCTAGCCTAGCCTACCGTGCCCCCCCATCCCCTAGCTTAGCCTACCATGCCCCACCCCTAGCCTAGCCTAGCATGCCCCCCCATCCCCTAGCCTAGCCTACCGTGCCCCCCATCCCCTAGCCTAGCCTACCATGCCCCCCAACCCTAGCCTAGCCTAGCATGCCCCCCACCCCCTAGCCTAGCCTACCATGCCCCACCCCTATCCTAGCCTACCATGCCCCACCCCTAGCCTAGCCTAGCATGCCCCCCCATCCCCTAGCCTAGCCTACCGTGCCCCCCCATCCCCTAGCTTAGCCTACCATGCCCCCCCACCCTCTAGCCTAGCCTAGCATGCCCCCCCCATCCCCTAGCCTAGCCTACCGTGCCCCCCCATCCCCTAGCCTAGCCTACCATGCCCCCCATCCCCTAGCCTAGCATGCCCCCCATCCCCTAGCCTAGCCTAGCATGCCCCCCATCCCCTAGCCTAGCCTAGCATGCCCCCCATCCCCTAGCCTAGCCTAGCATGCCCCCCCCCATCCCCTAGCCTAGCCTACCGTGCCCCCCCATCCCCTAGCCTAGCCTACCATGCCCCCCATCCCCTAGCCTAGCCTACCATGCCCCCCATCCCCAAGCCTAGCCTAGCATGCCCCCCATCCCCTAGCCTAGCCTAGCATGCCCCCCATCCCCTAGCCTAGCATGACAATAATATTGTGTACGTACAACCTCATTCTGAGGAGTGTTAAATAAATTATTTAGAAAAAAGAATCATTTTATTTTGGTATCTTTCGACAATCGTGCAAGATACTGGCGGAGGGCAAAGTGGGTGGGTGGGGGGGGAAGGGGAGGATATCCAAAGGGGTGGTGGGGGGTGTTTGGGTAGCACTCTTTAATTCCTCCTGGCTGGACAGGTTGGTAGGGCGATGGCCTCGCATCTTGCCGGGTCAGTGTTCGAGGGTTGATGGTGCTTATGGTTGGATATGGTTGATTGATTGATTGATAAAGATTAAGCCACCCAAAAGGTGGCACGGGCATGAATAGCCCGTAAGTGGTGGCCCTTTTGAGCCATTACCAGTATCAAGAGCTGATACTGGAGATCTGTGGAGGTGCGACTGCACCCTGCGTGACGGGAGATGTCTCCCGGACCAAGTGGTGACCAAATGGTTGGATATGGTGATTGATTGATAAAGATTAAGCCACCCAAGAGGTGGCACGGGCATGAATAGCCCGTAATTGGATATGGTGTCTTCATTCCGTTCTTGTATGCCCGCTCCTGTCCCGTCTTCACGATTGATGAAGATTAAGCCACCCAAGAAGTGGCACGGGCATGAATAACCCGTAAGTGATTGATTGATTGATGACGATTAAGCCACCCAAAAGGTGGCACGGGCATGAATAGCCCGTAAGTGGTGGCCCTTTTGAGCCATTACCAGTATCAATAGATGATACTGGAGATCTGCGGAGGTGCGACTGCACCCTGCGTGACGGGAGATGTCTCCCGTGAACCCGTAAGCGCTATTTACGGGCTATTCATGCCCGTGCCATCTCTTGGGGTTGCCTTAATCTGCATCAATCAATCAACCCTTTCCTATCATAAGTTCCTTTCATCTTATGGAGAATCCTGGCCTGGGTGGTATAGCGACGTCCTCGTATTTTACTACCCCGAGATCGATACACCTTTTTCCGAGTTCGATCCCCGACGGTGCAAGTGAATAGTGATAATTAAATTATTAAATGTTATTACCCACGGTATTGTCCTTTCAACGCTCAGTATACAGGGTCTATCAGCTGGCCACGAACTCCCATTTGGCAAGTTTCAACTCCGCTCCTGTGCCAGGTAAGTCCATCGCGGGCTCACCATAGCCCGTGCTACTTGGAACTTTTAGTTCCCAGTAGCTGAATCTTAAACAACAACAACAACAACCCCATTTGGGTCATAACAGTGGACTTAAGTGACCCCGGAACAATAGGGGTAGGGGAGGGGTCACCGGTGGCCGACGCTTCGTACCTGTGTTACCTTTGGCTGCCTGTTGTCTACGTCTTTCCTCCCTAACACTTTAACTCGTCAAGTGACATTTAATTCACTAAAAAGTGTTGGCCAGACCACACACTAGAAGGTGAAGGGACGACGACGTTTCGGTCCGTCCTGGACCATTCATTCGACTTGAGAATGGTCCAGGACGGACCGAAACGTCGTCGTCGTCGTCCCGTCACCTTCTAGTGTGTGGTGTGGTCAACATACTTTAGCCACGTTATTGTGACTCATCGCCTGCACTAAAAAGTGTCTCTTGTGTGTTTATGTTTGACTTGCTAGCTAGTAAACAGCTGTTGCAAAATAACATTTCATTGTGATATTTGTATATATATATATATATTTTTCTCTTTTCCCTCATTCCCTCACATTCCTTCCCTCATTCCCTCACATTCCTTCCCTCATTCCTTTCCTCTTGCCTTAAGGGCTGTAGCACTGCTGACGTTACCAACAATACTGAAAGGCTTATCTAACCGTTACTCAGGCTTTCTAGGTGGTCTTACCAAGCCTTGTTCCATATATATTAGGTCCACATATTTAGCACGATGAGCTCCCTCCTCGGGTTGCATTGGCGAGGACCCTTAGCCTCGGAGAAGAGAATATGTAACTCCCAAGTATGCAGTTTATATATATATATCCAAAGGTATCAGATATTGTAAGTGTTCACCTATAGTAGCAACACAGGTGAAATAACCCCGTCCACCTGTATAAACAAGGGAAATAACAGGTGATACCAGCGACCACCAACCCAGGTACCAGGTGATACCAGCGACCACCAACCCAGGTACCAGGTGAAACATACGCACTCTTGCACCTATAATAACATTTCAGGTACCAAGGTATACAACCCCCGTCCCTCGTGCTATTCCCAGGATGATGAAGACATTTGACCGCCCTTTTGTGGAAGTCACCGGACACATTCTTCCCCCCCCCTCTTGCCATCATGTCAAGAACCAGTTGGGGGAAAAAATGTGTGTAACGTGTCTGTCAATCCTGTGTGAATACGGGCGTTTCATCCAGTTAGCTAAATGCGATAGTTTCCAGGGCGTTCTTTATAGGCTATTAGATTCGTTGCTGCCAGATTGTCCCTTCCAGATTGTCGTTTCCAGGCCGCCAGACTGTCGTTTCCAGGAGCCAGATTCACGAAGCAGTTATGCAAACACTTACGAACCTGTACATCTTTTCTCAGTCTTTGGCGGCTTTGTTTACAATTATTAAACAGTTTATGAGCTGCGAAGCATCAGGAGGCTGTTTATAACAATAACAACAGTTGATTGGCAAGTTTTCATGCTTGTAAACTGTTTAATAAATGTAACCAAAGCCGTCAAAAATTGAGGAAAGATGTGCACGTTCGTAAGTGCTTGCGTAACTGCTTCGTGAATCTGGCCCCCTGAGTACCAGATTCGTCACTATTAGATCGTCTCTTCCAGGCCGCCAGAGTCGTTACTTCCAAGGGACAAGTGTAACGGTTTTTCCTCCGATTACAAGTGATATCAAGTGTCCCCGTCTTGTAAAGATGGCCCTAAGGAACTACCTGTTCTACCTGGGTCCGGGATGCTCCCGGACGCAGGTTCGAATCCTCGTCACGGCCCTTGTGGATTTGTTTACCTGTTTATGTGGCCCGCCCGCCTCGTTAGGATTTCCATCCGTTGACCAGTTAAACGTCCCCCCCTTAACCCCCTCTCCATTCTACGGGCTCACCATAGCCCGTGCTACTTGGAACTTTTTGTTCCAGGTAGCGAATCTTTAACAACAACAACAACCCATTTGATTCATTTTCTCCTACCTTGAGGCTACCTTGAGGTGCTTCCGGGGCTTAGTGTCCCCGCGGCCCGGTCGTCGACCAGGCCTCCTGGTTGCTGGAGGTTCCTGCATACATTTTTTTTACAACTTTTATGCACCCTTTTTGCTTCTTTCATTTCTCGTGAAATCTGTTTTTTGTGGATCTGTTCACTTTTTTCTTGTGGTCGGAATAAGATTGTAATGTTTTGAGGGAAGAATTTCCTTTCCCCGATCAACCAGGCTGTGATTCATATACGTAATTTAGCCGCGTCCAACCGCCTGGCTGACTAGACTTATCAACCAGGTATATTGACCAGCAAGGTAAGCCAGGGGGGGTCGGCTTCAGAATGGGATTCTTAGATGCAGCATCAGGTGCCTTCGGGATGGTTTCCTCAGCAGGGTGGTCAAGTTTTAACCCCTCAGTAGGCCTATTCTCAAGCCGCTGAAAGTGCATTGTGAGTAACAGGTGTAGTCCAAAAGACCGTGCCTCCGTGCCCTGACAGCCACGTACAAAAAGCTTCCCGTGTGTTTTCCTTGTCCTTTATATACGTCTTGGAGGGAGGATAATGTCGACGGCCCTCTACCGACGATGGGGGGAAGAATAGGTACCGGACCGGAATAGGTATATAGAAGAGCAAAGGGCAAGAGGCCTCTCTCTCTCTCTCTCTCTCTCTCTCTCTCTCTCTCTCTCTCTCTCTCTCTCTCTCTCTCTCTCTCTCTCTCTCTCTCTCTCGCTCTCTCTCGCTCTCTCTCGCTCTCTCTCGCTCTCTCTCGCTCTCTCTCGCTCTCTCTCGCTCTCTCTCGCTCTCTCTCGCTCTCTCTCTCTCTCTCTCTCTCTCTCTCTCTCTCTCTCTCTCTCTCTCTCTCTCTCTCTCTCTCTCTCTCTCTCTCTCTCTCTCTCTCTCTCTCTCCTATGTACCTGTTCCGGGCATCTTTCCCCCCACCGTTGTCCGGAGAGGGCCGTCGACGTCCCAGTCCGGAGAGAATCACCACCTCTGGCGCTGGTAGGTTTTTGGTGGGTGTGTAAAAAGATGTTTCCTGCGCGACCATTGGCAGTTGAGCATCGCATTGTGCGTCGGGGCGGAGATCATCTTTCACGGGGGCTACATCTGGGGAAGTTTATCTATTAACAGGAAGCGGCTCAAGTCCGCCATTGTCACCGTCTCTACTGCTGGATGCCGCCTCGCTTTGATGCGCGGAGGGGTTTTATTTTTTTCTCTCGTCTCCTAGCGGGAGAAGGCCAAAGGTAATGTTTGCGTAAGGCTTGGCGACACACAGTGTCTTCACAGTTTAAAGCACATTCCGATGGAGACGTGGCTGTGTTTGCGCAACCTGTCCTCAAGCCAGGCTCGTTAAAGCAGCGGCCGTTCCCCCCCTCCCCGACATCCTTTGGTTCGAACAAAATTCGTCAGTGAAGCACTTGTTCCGGAAGTGTTCGAATGCCATTAGTTGTGAGTCGTGTATAAACCGTTTTTCATTCATAAACAAGGGGGTTTGGCGGGTGCATGGAATGGTCTTTGGGTCTTTGGAGGGCGGGCTGCGGGATTAACGCGTATTTGCCCTTTGTTCATAACAACAGGCTGGTTTGCGAGCTTCGAGCTTCAGCTCCTGGGTTCGCCTCTTGAACTTTTTTGCTGACCGGTGTAATTAGGGTGTATTATTCTTGAAATTCCGAAGGCATGTATGGAGTCACCTTCAGCTGTTTCTTGCTCGTTCCTTCCACCTCCTCCTCCTCCTCCCTGCCTTAACTTTGTGGAGGTGGTCTCCTGTTCAGTTTACCAGTCAAGTGCTGGCTGTATTTTCTCAGTGGTGGTTCAATGTCAATATAGGAATATGGGTACACACAAACTGGAGCGTATGAACCTTGAACGAATTTCCTCATATACTTGGTTGATACCTGGTTGATGGGGTTCTGGGAGTTCTTCTACTCCCCAAGCCCGGCCCGAGGCCAGGCTTGACTTGTGAGAGTTTGGTCCACCAGGTTGTTGCTTGGAACGGCCCGCAGGCCCACATACCCACCACAGCCCGGTTGGTCCGGCACTTTTTTTTTAGAATGCCCCCTGTTTGTTGTTTGGCTCGTTTGTTTACGACTTGAGAGCCTCTCACACAGAGCCCTTGTGTGTGTGTTTTGGTGTTTCTGTGTGAGGGAGGTGTACGTGTATGTACGTATACGTGTATGTACGTGTGTGTACGGCGCCACGCTGCCAACTGATGGTAAGCTCGGTGAGGATTGTGTCAAGTTAAACAATTGATTGTGTCAAGTGTCAATCAGCAAATAACAATGCAACCCGTTCTCGCACTTGTTTATAGTCAATATTGGCTTATTTAATAAGTGCATATGTGACATACTAATTGATTGTGAATATTTTAGTTTACCTTGAAAAGCTTCATAGAAAACACCGACCTTACCTAACCTTGTTAGTGTGTTAAGATAAGCATCTTATTGCTTCTTAATTACAATTATTACTTAACCTATACCGTTGATAGGTTAAGTAATAATTGTAAATAAGAAGCAATAAGATGCTTATCTTAACACACTAAGAAGGTTAAGTAAGGTCGGTGTTTTCTATGAAGCTTTTCAAGGTAAACTAAAATATTCACAATCAATTAGTATGTCACATATGCACTTATTAAATAAGCCAATATTGACTAAGCAAGTGCGAGAACGGGTTGAACAATCCACCAGACTGTACCGGATTATTCGTTCATATTATATTGCTCATTCATCACTATACCCCACTATATATTACTAATTCATCACTATACCCCACTATATATTACTAATTCATCACTATACCCCACTATATGTATTTATTTAATCTGAATATATACAAAACACAATTATCGCATACGTGACTGCCTATACCTAGGCCTACCTGTCATGCCTACGGTCACATTATCAGCTTCACTAGGCCTATCGTGCGGGCGTTAAGGCTCGCCGCGCCCAAACGCTTCCGCTCTTGAACAAATCCACAAGGGGCCGTGATGTGGGTTCGAACCTACATCCGAGATGATTCATTTGATCCATCACCCTATTGTGATGTCTGTGTGTACTTCCGCTTTTATTATTAACTGCTTTATTGAGGAAATTAATATATAATTTTTGCCTAATTGGGTTAATTAATTTTGGGGATTATTGCAGTGGCGATTATGCTTGAATTCACTGCTATTCAGGGCAGTGATTACCTTACCTTGCGGTTTATCAGGTGTTGGTGCCGGGGATCAACTTCCCCGCGGCCCGGTCTCTGAGCAGGCCTCCTTGGTTGCTGGACTGCTGTTCGCATTCACTGCCACACAGGACAATAATGGAATTGTAATAAATGCAACTAACAAAATTATATTTAAAAAATTAAAAAATGTTTCTTCTCTTTCCTCTCTCTCTCTCTCTCTCTCTCTCTCTCTCTCTCTCTCTCTCTCTCTCTCTCTCTCTCTCTCTCTCTCTCTCTCTCTCTCTCTCTCTCTCTCTCTCTCTCTCTCTCTCTCTCTCTCTCTCTCTCTCTTTCTCTGTCTCTCTCTCTCTCTCTCTCTCTCTCTCTCACTCTCACTCTCTCACTCTCTCACTCTCTCACTCTCTCACTCTCTCACTCTCTCACTCTCTCTCTCTCTCTCTCTCTCTCTCTCTCTCTCTCTCTCTCTCTCTCTCTCTCACTCTCTCTCTCTCTCACTCTCTCACTCTCTCTCTCTCTCTCTCTCTCTCTCTCTCTCCCTCTCTCTCCCTCTCTCTCTCTCTCTCTCTCTCTCTCTCTCTCTCTCTCTCTCTCTCTCTCTCTCTCTCTCTCTCTCTCTCTCTCTCTCTCTCTCTCTCCTCTTTCTTTATTCATTAATGTTTACTGTAAATGGTCAGGATAGTATATTCCAATATACAAGATTTAATGAAATAGTAACATAGTTAATTGCACGACAGGCCAGGAGGTCTAAAAAATTTTTTTTTTTTTACAGTTTCACATTCAGTAACGTAAATTAAGTGAATGTTTGAACAGCCTGTCACAGAGTTTACAGGCTGACTGTTCTGGTAATGACTCAAATAACATTGCCAGGTGTAGGCCTATAGCCGCAAGGACTACATCACATTGTCTATTGTTTTTGTTTTAGATTCAGCTACTCAGAACAGTAAGTTCCAGTAGCACGGGCTATGGTGATCCCGTAAGGAACACATTGTCTGCTCCGGTCACTGTGCTGACCATATAAGTAATATTTGCTATTACAAAAGTTGTCATAGCTTTTAATATAGCAGCTTTCAGGTCTTCGGCCATTTCTTTAGTCTAAATCTAAGGTAATCTCTTTAATGTATGTTTTTGATTGTATCAGTACAGTCTGAGTCTGTGTTTATATATCTTGAGGTTATCTTAAGATGATTTCGGGGCTTTTTAGTGTCCCTGCGGCCCGGTCCTCGACCAGGCCTCCACCCCCAGGAAGCAGCCCGTGACAGCTGACTAACACCCAGGTACCTATTTTACTGCTAGGTAACAGGGGCATAGGGTGAAAGAAACTCTGCCCATTGTTTCTCGCCGGCGCCTGGGATCGAATCCAGGACCACAGGATCACAAGTCCAGCGTGCTGTCCGCTCGGCCAACCGGCTCCCTCTAGTTATTATTATATCCTCTAGTTACTCGCTCTAATGCAGGGCATTAGAGACTAGGGCTCTATGGGTAGATAAAGAGCATAGGCTGGAACTTTAGAGTGAAATTGAAATAAGTTTATTGAGGTAAAATACACACAAAGGGATGAGGTAGCTCAAGCTATTCTCACCCCGTTCAGTTCATCGTGTTAATACATACATAGACACAAGGGGGTGGAGGTAGGTTTAAGGAATCACAGCCTCCTATCCCATGGATAGGTGAGTCACGTCCCACCATCCCTCCCTCCCCCCCCTCCCTGTCCCTGCTCCTCACACATCCCACACTCCTGCAAATGCTGATCTTGTGCCACGTTGGAGGAATATGTGAACAATTGGGGCACTGAGGTCTTTTGTGATGTTGAACAGCATGGTTGGGAGTGGCTGGTGTTATTGGGGGGTGTTGGGGGTGTTATGGGGGGTGTTGGGGGGGGGAGGTCTGGTGTGGGAGGATGATGACTCAGTGTCGGGTGTGGACACGTGGCCCAGGTGTGTGAGCTGCGTTGCTCTCTTGCTCTCCACAATTGCTCCCCCTCCCCCCTGCCCTCCACTGGCTCCCCCCCCCCCTGCCCTCCACTGGCTCCCCCCCCTGCCCTCCACTGGCTCCCCCCCCCTGCCCACCATCAGCCTCCCTCCTGCAGGCACATGTTGAAGTATATATGTGACTGTCTGGGTTGCTTTTCTCAGCCACATTCCTCGGCCGTATTTGATCTCTTGGGTTGGGTGTCGGCTGCTTCACACACATGCCAGGGTAGGTGTGGCGGGTGTGGTAAGTGTGGGGGGAGAGGGGGGGGGAGTGTGGCGGGTCAGGGGCGTCCACCTCACAACACACACCTGACTTAAACCCCCCCCCCCCGGAAATCCCCTCCGTAACACCTGACAGCTAGTGATATGTATAACTGCGTTGTAGGCCTATAGGATAGGATAAAACAACTAGGCAGGATACGGGCTATTCATGCCCGTGCCACCTCTTGGGGTGGCTTAATCTTCATCAATCACTCAATCAATCAACTCGGCAGGAGAGAGAGTGAGTGAGTGGTAAGTTACGGGCTCACCATAGCCCGTGCAGGTCATAAAAGTGTTTGTGTGTACGTCTGATACCATACTACTTGTGAAGGAGGAAATGTGTATGTTTACCTCTCAGAATGTTTGGTAATATGTTTATTGTTTGTGATGTGTGTCTATGTATATATTAACACGTTGTACTGAACGGGGTGAGAATAGCTTGAGCTACCTCATCCCCTTGTGTGTATTTTACCTCAATAAACTGATTTCAATTTCAATTTCAATAGCCCGTGCTACTTGGAACTTGTTCCGAGTAGCTGGATAACTTGGTCCAACAGGCCGTTGTGAGGTTACTGGGGAATCGTAGGCCCTCTGATGTTCATGCAGTGTTCTCTGATTGTGCCTGTGGCTCCTCTATACCTCACTACATCTATCAATACTGTGTACAGCTGAACAAATCCACATAGGCCGTGACGAGGATTCGAACCTACGTCCAGGAGCATCCCAGACACTGGCTTAAACGACTGAGCTACGACAGGATTTGTTCATTTGATGCATCACGTTAGTGTGATCTCTGTGTGTACTGGGTACAGCTCCAACTTTAAGGCCTTTTCGTTGTAAACATTAAAGAATTTAGACCATCTTAAGGGAAATCAGGAAACTTGTCACAGAAAACGGATGGACCTCCCCCAAACCATCAGATTTATGTGGGAGACTTACATAAATGTCTATACTGGTTTGGGGTCTCGACTGTTGTTAGTGCTTCTTGATTCCTATCAAGAAGCACTAACCTCCTATCACATCAGCCTTTGAACTCGTGAATGGCATCTGCCTCTACTGCTTCTGTGAGTCTTATTACACCACAATCCGTGTATTATGGAGTGTTTGGGGTCGATCTCCGACCGGCCTCCACTAAATCTTTCCTTATGTGATAGATTCAGCTACTCGGAAGAAGTTCCAAGTAGCACGGGCTATGGTGAGCGCGTTGAGGACTTACCCGGCACAGGAACATTTGTTAGCTTTGGTGTTTTTTTAGGTGGCATTTCCACGCCTGGGGCTGCATATTTGTAGAACTAGTCTCACATACGTTGTATATATACAGTTCTTTAGGAGAATCTTTGTTCGTTGTCCTTATATTGTCCTTGTCCCTCTGGCCCCTGGGCCCAGGATGTGTACTGTGTGTATGTACTCACCTACACACACACACACACACACACACACACACACACACACACACACACACACACACACACACACAGGGCCTCGTAGCCTGGTGGATAGCGCGCAGGATTCGTAATTCTGTGGCGCGGGTTCGATTCCCGCACGAGGCAGAAACAAATGGGCAAAGTTTCTTTCACCCTGAATGCCCCTGTTACCTAGCAGTAAATAGGTACCTGGGAGTTAGTCAGCTGTCACGGGCTGCTTCCTGGGGTGTGTGTGTGACGTGTGGGGGAAAAAAAAAGTAGTAAACAGTTGATTGACAGTTGAGAGGCGGGCCGAAAGAGCAAAGCTCAACCCCCGCAAAAACACAACTAGTAAACACACACACACACACACACACACACACACACACACACACACACACACACACACACACACACACACACACACACACACACACACACACACACCATGTGTGTGTGTTTACAGAGCCGTGAGTGTGATACGTGTGTACGTGTCTGGGGGGGGGTATGCCTGCACATCCCTGAAAGGGGTGTGCCGAGAGGTACAAGCAAGCAAGCAAGCAGCAGCAGGTGGTAGCAGATACAGACGATAAGACTGACCCAGAGAAGTGAGTGTGTGAGGCAGCTCTGCCCCTGCGGGTGTGGGGCGAGGATTAACAGCAGCAGGTGTGGACACCTCAGGCGTCTCTGGGAGGTGTGGGGTGGGACGGGTGGGGGGGGGGGGGCTTGAATGGGTGATTTAGACAAACATCAAGAAGGTTAGGTTAGGCTGTTACTGCGTCCCCGGGCGACACGGAGGATGGCGGACCGTCACTTTGTTTTCCGTAACTTTTTTTTCCTGTCTGGTAAAGTGTGTTACAGTGTGAAAGGTATACGTCACTTTGATACATTGCTTTAAAAGTGTGAAAGCATTTGCACATAGAACGCACACACACACATGGGGGGAGCCGGTGGCCGAGCGGACAGCACGCTGTACATGTGATCCTGTGGTCTCGGGTTCGATACCGGGCGCCGGCGAGAAACGATGGGCAGAGTTTCTTTCACCCTATGCCCCCCTGTTACCTAGCAGTAAGTAGGTACCTGGGAGTTAGTCAGCTGTCACGAGCTGCTTCCTGGTGTGTGTGTGTGTGGAAAAAAAGTAGTAGTAGTAGTAGTAGAAACAGTTGATTGACAGTCGATAGGCGGGTCGAAAGAGCATAGCTCAACCCCCCCAAGCACAACTAGGTGAATACACACACACACACACACACACACACACACGCCATAAATCAGAAAATAGAGAAGGTGCTTCGGGTCCATTGTGAACCCTTATCTACTCTAGTGCAAAAGATATGTGGGGAAAAAAGTCATAAGATAAGAGATTCGAGAGAGTGAAGCTGTTGAGTATAAGACATCTGGAGTGTACCTACCTGGAGTGTACCTGAATGAGGTTCTAAGAGTTCTTCTACGCCCGGCCCAAAGCCCGGCTCCATTGACTTGTGAGAGAGCTTGATCCAACAGCTTGTGGGTTTGGAGCGGCGCGCTGCAAAGCTGTTTAATCGCCATCAATCAGGTGGGAGGAACAAGTGGATAGACAACATATGTGGTGAGAACGACCGGTGTGCTAAGGGGGGGGAGGGGATGTGGGGGGGGTGGGGGGAGATGGGAGGGATAGGCAGACATTGTCATGCGCGAATGAAAACTCACACACACGAATGAATAAGAGTGGTAGACGGTTGGAACAAGTTAGGTGAGAAGGTGGTGGTGGAGGCCAAGACCGTCAGTAGTTTCAAAGCGTTATATGACAAAGAGTGCTGGGTAGACTGTGGGTTGACCCAGACCCAGGGTACTGTGCTTGCTCCAGTACTTTTTCTCATCCTCATATCGGACATACACCAGAACACAACCTATAGCACTGTATCATCCTTTGCAGATGACACTAGGATTTTCATGAGAGTTGGCAATATAGAGGACACGGCAAACCTTCAATCAGATGTAGATCAGGTCTTTCTATGGGCTACAGAAAATAATATGGTGTTTAACGAGGATAAGTTCCAGCTCATGCGCTACGGAAAAATTGAAAATATAAAAACAGAAACCACGTACAAAACTCAGGCAAATCATAACATAGAACGAAAAGGCAATGTAAAGGATCTGGGTGTACTCATGTCGGAAGACCTTACCTTTAAAGACCACAATAAAGTAGCCGTCACAACTGCAAGAAAAATGACAGGTTGGATAACAAGAACTTTTCACACTAGAGATGCTATACCGATGATGATACTTTTCAAAACGCTTGTGCTATCTAGAGTGGAGTACTGCTGCACAATGACAGCCCCTTTCAAAGCTGGAGAAATTGCTGACCTAGAGAGCGTGCAGAGATCCTTTACTGCTAGAATCCACTCAGTAAAACATCTAAATTACTGGGACCGACTAAAGAGCCTAAATCTGTACTCCCTTGAGCGCAGGCGGGAGAGATACATAATAATTTACACGTGGAAAATAATTGAGGGGCTGGTCCCAAACCTGCACACAGAAATAACACCACATGAGACCAGAAGACATGGCAGGATGTGCAGAATACCCCCGTTGAAAAGCAGAGGTGCAACAGGTACTCTGAGAGAGAACTCTATCAACATCAGAGGCCCGAGACTGTTCAACACGCTTCCACTACACATAAGGGACATAACTGGCAAACCCCTCACAGTGTTCAAGAGAGAACTGGATAAGCACCTCCAAAGGATACCTGATCAACCAGGCTGTGACTCATACGTCAGGCTGCGAGCAGCCGCGTCTAACAGCCTGGTTGATCAGTCCAGCAACCAGGAGGCCTGGTCGACGACCGGGCCGCGGGGACACTAAGCCCCGGAAGCACCTCAAGGTAACCTCAAGGTAGACAGGACACCACGAGCGTAGCTCTCATCCTGTAACTACACTTAGGTAATTACACTTAGGTAATTACAAAGCGTTATATGACAAAGAGTGCTGGGAAGACGGGACACCACGAGCATAGCTCTCATCCTGTAACTACACTTAGGTAATTACAACAGCACATCTTCAATCAAGATGCGACCGTAGCACTTAGAAACAACCAGTATGGAAATGAACGAGATATTTTTCACCCCCAGCGCTGTGATCAAACCAAAGACATAAAAAAACTCCCATACATAACACAGTGAAACCACACGAAATAAAAACAAAAAAAAAATCTTGGAGTAATCATTTCGGAAGATCTTACTTTTAAAAAACACCTTCAAATATATTTGTTGCAGCTGTAAGGCAAATATCAAGAACCTTACTAGCTGGAGATGTCAGATACTAGTGCTCTGTAATTCCTACGTTAACCGAGTTAAACAGCCGGATTAAACAGTAATTAAACAGCCGGATTAACCAGTCTTCTAGAAGGCCGGTTCAGGAAAGGTTTGCGGGAGACATTGATTTTCGGAATCAACTCAAAGGATACACATCGGCGTATGTTGAAATCAACCCGTTCTCGCAAATTCGTAAAGTCAATATTGACTTATTAACTACGTGCATAGGTGATATACTAAACATAATAGATACCCTTAAAAAGATTCATAGAAAACACCGACCTTACCTAACCTTGTTAGTATCTTAAGATAAGCATCTTATTGCTTCGTAATTACAATTATTACTTAACCTATACCTATTATAGGTTGGGTAATAATTGTAATTACGAAGCAATAAGATGCTTTTCTTAACATACTAAGTAGGTTAGGTAAGGTCGGTGTTTTCTATGAATCTTTTTAAGGGTATCTATTATGTTAAGTATGTCACCTATGCACATATTTAATAAGTCAATATTGACTTATTAAATTTGCGAGAAGGTTGAAATACACCTGTAAGCCTCACAGCATACACCAGCCACCAGGCAGAAGAGAGCAAGCTTAGCATAGCCACCAACCACACATTGTGACAGCCAGGCGGACAGCTATCCCGACTCGTGGAAGGGGGGGGGGGAAGTTATCTTGAGGTTATCTTGAGATGATTTCGGGGCTTTAGTGTCCCCGCGGCCCGGTCCTCGACCAGGCCTCCACCCCCCAGGAAGCAGCCCGTGACAGCTGACTAACACCCAGGTACCTATTTACTGCTAGGTAACAGGGGCATTCAGGGTGAAAGAAACTTTGCCCATTTGTTTCTGCCTCGTGCGGGAATCGAACCCGCGCCACAGAATTACGAGTCCTGCGCGCTATCCACCAGGCTACGACGCCCCTTATAGTATATTCGATATTTCTTAAACTTTTTCCTCACCTGTGGCTGTAAATCATGGCGGGTGAGTGATGGCCTTGTGTTCTTCGGAGAGGCGGTGATGGCACGGTAGGGCACGGTACAGCACGGTAGGGCACGGTACAGCACGGTAGGGCACGGTACAGCACGGTACAGCGTGGTACATGTTATCAGAGCGTGAGTGATGCCTCTAATGTCCCGACCCCTGCCTCGCTCGGTGATGTATGAGGTTATACCGTGTCCTGAAAGGTTATGGAATGTTGTTGTTATAGATTCAGCTACTCGGAACAAGTTCCAAGCAGCACGGGCTATGGTGAGCCCGTAGTGGACTTACCTGGCACAGGAGCGGGGCAAGTAGCACGGGCTATGGTGAGCCCGTAGTGGACTTACCTGGCACAGGAGCGGGGCAAGCAGCACGGGCTATGGTGAGCCCGTAGTGGACTTACCCGGCACAGGAGCGGGTCAAGCAGCACGGGCTATGGTGAGCCCGTAGTGGACTTACCTGGCACAGGAGCGGGGTAAGTAGTACGGGCTATGGTGAGCCCGTAGTGGACTTACCTGGCACAGGAGCGGGGCAAGTAGCATGGGCTATAGTGAGCCCGTAGTGGACTTACCTGGCACAGGAGCGGGGCAAGTAGCACGGGCTATGGTGAGCCCGTAGTGGACTTACCTGGCACAGGAGCGAGGCAAGTAGCACGGGCTATGGTGAGCCCGTAGTGGACTTACCCGGCACAGGAGCGGTGCTGTGTAGAGCAATCGTATAAGGGTTATGTAAGTCATTGGCTTTGAAGGGTGACGTGCTGGTCTTGTGAGGGGTGTGGGCATACACTAGGCACTCATGGTGCAGAAGGGTGAAGTATATTATCCTTGCTAGTGTGCTCGTCTAATTGTGCTTGCTGGGGTTGAGCTTCAGCTCCTTGGTTCCACCTCTCAACGGATGTACAGATCCGTGAGGCTATTGGACTCTATGATATCTTGATAAACTTGATAAACATCTCTAAATGATACCTGATCAACCAGGCTGTGACTCATAGGCCAGGCTGCGAGCAGCCGCGTCCAATACTCTGGTTGACCAGTCAGAAGGCCTGGTCGGAGACCGGGCCGCTGGGACGTTGATCCTCGGAACGAGCACAAGGTAACCACAATGTATTTGAAACTGTGTATGGAATCCGCTACCACCAAAATGCATACCACGTTAACTAGTTAACTAACTAGTAGTAGTAACTACTACTACGACTCTGAAGGTCTTTCCAATAATGTAGTTAGCTTGCGGTGATTCCGGGGATCAATGTCCCCCCGCGGCCCGGTCTCTGACCAGGCCTGGTAGGTACTAATGGTGGATGAACGCACGTTGGTGGATTGTTGGCAATGGATAGAGGTTTGTATCACACCCCTGCCACCACCTGTGGGGTTGGCATCGCCGCTACTCCACACCTGTGGACCCCACACACCTGCTCTCGTTATCAGCCAAGCTTATTGTATATATATATATATATATATATATATATATATATATATATATATATATATATATATATATATATATGCGAACAAGCCTGAATGGTCCCCAGGCATATATACAACTGAATATGCTTCTGGGGTGTGGGTTTTCAGTTACATATGGTCCGACGTAACTCTACTTCGCATGGTGAGGCTTGATCTGCTTTAAGAAAACTTGAGACCGTCGGGGATTGAACACCGACCTGCAGCATGAAGCAAGACCGTCGCTCTACCCTCCAGCCTAAGTGGTAATGTCACTTGGGAAACTGGCGCTATTACTACCCAACGTGTTCAGCACCTGTACACAGCCGGAAACACTGATTTAGCCTGCGGCTCGACCCACAGGAGGTATTAATCTTGCGGCCCGACCCACTGGAGGTATTAATCTTGCGGCCCGACCCACAGGAGGTATTAATCTTGCGGCCCGACCCACAGGAGGTATTAATCTTGCGGCCTGACCCACAGGAGGTATTAATCTTGCGGCCCGACCCACAGGAGGTATTAATCTTGCGGCCCGACCCACAGGAGGTATTAATCTTGCGGCCCGACCCACAGGAGGTATTAATCTTGCGGCCCGACCCACCAGAGGTATTAATCTTGCGGCCCGACCCACAGGAGGTATTAATCTTGCGGCCCGACCCACAGGAGGTATTAATCTTGCGGCCCGACCCACAGGAGGTATTAATCTTGCGGCCCGACCCACGAGAGGTATTAATCTTGCGGCCCGACCAACAGGAGGTATTAATCTTGCGGCCCGACCCACAGGAGGTATTAATCATGCGGCCCGACCCACGAGAGGTATTAATCTTGCGGCCCGACCCACAGGAGGTATTAATCTTGCGGCCCGACCCACAGGAGGTATTAATCTTGCGGCCCGACCCACAGGAGGTATTAATCTTGCGGCCCGACCCACAGGAGGTATTAATCTTGCGGCCCGACCCACAGGAGGTATTAATCTTGCGGCCCGACCCACAGGAGGTATTAATCTTGCGGCCCGACCCACAGGAGGTATTAATCTTGCGGCCCGACCCACAGGAGGTATTAATCTTGCGGCCCGACCCACAGGAGGTATTAATCTTGCGGCCCGACCCACAGGAGGTATTAATCCTCATTACACAAGCGCAGGACTTCGAAGACTCCTGGTAATGTGGGAGCCGTGAATGTACACGGTCAAGCATTCTTCGGATTCCATTCTTCGGATGGAATGTTGACCAGTCGAACTCTGAGATCGATGGTCTCTTGCCCGGGGTGACTGTCTTAAATGCTCCGTTTTCTGTTAAATGGGGACTTCGGCGAAGCGTAGTTCGCTGGAAATGGTCTTAGAAAAGGCTGATAGCGTTGTTTTAGACGTTGTTTAAGTCTTACCACAATGAGTAAGACTCATTTTCCTCATGGGGGTCCATGAGGAAGTTGTGAGTGAGTGCGTGCGTCTGGGGGGGACTTCGCAGATTGCAAATGGACAGTCGACTTGAGAATGGTCCAGGACGGACCGAAACGTCGTCGTCCCTTCACCTTCTAGTGTATGGTCTGGTCAACATACTTTAGCCACGTTATTGTGACTCATCGCCTGCAAATGGATTCCAGCTTAGCTGAAGGTTATTTCAAATCATTGAGCTTATCGTTAATACTTTCAGACGTAGGTTCGAACCCTCATCACGGTCCTTGTGGATTTATTTATCGTTAATCGTTTAGGGGGTAAATATGTAGGAGCCGTGATTGAGAGGGAGTCGAACCAGTGCGGTGAGTGTTCTAGAGTCTAGCCGACATGCTACATAGAGAGGACACTAGTACTGGTTCAAACATAAGAACAAAGGTAACTGTAGAAGGCCTATTGGCCCATACGAGGCAGCTCCTATCTATAACCACCCAATCCCACTCATATACATGTCCAACCCGCGCTTGAAACAATCGAGGGACCCCACCTCCACCACGTTACGCGGTAATTGGTTCCACAAATCAACAACCCTGTTATAGAACCAGTAAAACCTCTGCTCTTTCGTGTGTAATAACAGACCAACACGCTGAATCACTCGTGTAGCGAACTAGAGTTCGATACCCGGAGTAATGACAACCCCTAAAGTTAGTTCTTTTGTTTTCTCTACGCCTTACCCAGTTTTTCTATGCACATCCACACGATAAAACCATTTCTGTATACTATTTTAGCTGTAGAGTGTATGTAATATTTCCCCTTCGCTGCTAGGATGAATGAGGAGGAGGAGGTCTTGTTGCTGTTTTAGATTCAGCTACTCTGAACCAAAGTTCCAAAGTAGCACGGGCTATGGTGAGCCCATAGTCGACTTACCTGGCACAGGAGCGGTGCTGGAGAAGGTCTTGTTGGCGGAGTTGAGGTGCTTGACCCTTTCTTACGTGTGGTGCGGACAGCTTATACCTTCCTAGCGGCCCGTTCCCACACCTGACTCAGCTCCCCGTGGGGGGGACCTGAAACCTGAGAAATCCTTTGAACAAATCCACAAGGGCCGTGACGAGGATTCGAACCTGCGTCCGAGAGCATCCCAGACGCTGCCTTAATCGACTGAAATCCTTCCTCTTCACCGAGGTCATTGGCTGAACCACCCACTACTCCCTCGAGCATTTTCCTGGTGTACAATATGTTTCGTCTCCATGCCGGGGAATGCAGTTTGGAGGATTGTAAGCATTCTCATGCATTAAGTAATGTTCTCGACACATTCTACAGGTCAGCAAGTGCTTCAGCTTTTAATTGTTGCAGTTAATGGGTAGTAATGAAGACCCAAGATGACTAAATGAGGGGCCTCAGTAGTCAAGGGTCCCTCCTACCCTTCCTTATATATTTTCCACGAGGAAGATAAAGTATTGGCTTATCTCTCATATATCCTGGATGTATGAGAAATATCTGTGGAGAATACCCCCAGGCACGCAGGAAAACTTGCTTTACCTCCTGGCTTAGGTAAACCAAGTCTTCTAGTAGACCACATGAAATAGTTTGCTTTTAAATGAAGAAAAGGTCCAGCTTATCCAACGAGTCAAAATGCCGGTATGGGTTGTTAACTACAAGAGTGAACTACCAACACTTAACTACCAATCTATCTTGAGGTTATCTTGAGATGATTTCGGGGCTTTAGTGTCCCCGCGGCCCGGTCCTCGACCAGGCATCCTACACCCCCAGGAAGCAGCCCGTGACAGCTGACTAACACCCAGGTACCTATTTTACTGCTAGGTAACAGGGGCATAGGGTGAAGAAACTCTGCCCATTGTTTCTCGCCGGCGCCTGGGATCGAACCCAGAACCACAGGATCACAAGTCCAGCGTGCTGTCCGCTCGGCCGACCGGCTCCCTGGCAAATGCCTGATATTCCATCAAATTCTTCACGACTGTGAAATATGAATATATAAAGCGGGCATGTACCCAGGGGCCTGGAATGATTTATAAAGTGCAAAATATTATAACCGTTACGATTATAATGGTGGTACAGGTGTGGTGGTGGTACAGGTGTGGTAGGTGTGGTGGTGGTGGTACAGGTGTGGTGGTGGTGGTGGTACAGGTGTGGTAGGTGTGGTGGTGGTGGGGGCAGAGTGAGCAGGCAAGCTGTTGTTGACCGCTGTGAGGAATGTGGTCAGCCGCCGGGCTGACTCCACCAACCTGATGCTGGGCTCATCTCTTCACCTCCTCCTCCTCCTCCTCCTGAGAGGTGACTGAAGCTTCGGTCACTCGGGAAGCGGTTCAAAGCCCCCGCTAAGTCAGGTCACTCACACCAGAAGCGGTTGGTTAGGGGTCACATTAGGGGCACTCCACATCGCTCCAAGCAACAGCCTGGTGGACCAAACTCACAAGTCAAGCCTGGCCTCGGGCCGGGCTTGGGGAGTAGAAGAACTCCCAGAACCCCATCAACCAGGTATCAACCAGGGGAAGGAAAGGTCAGGTATGTGAGGTCAGGATAAGGATGGAGCCATGGTGGGGGTCAGGAAGAGGTCAGTGTACTGGCCGTGGGAACTGGTAGGCATGGACCTGTTCAGAGAACCGAGCCGCAAGGGTATTAATCCCAGGGATCATCCCAGCTGGTTGGTCAGGACGTTGACTTGGTCTGTGACCGGGCCGCAGGGGGCGGTGTACCCTGGAACCACTACCTATCCTCATCCATCTCTCATCCTCTATCTACTCTACTCCTCTCATCTACCTTATTCTCTACGAGGGTAGAAATAGCCTAACCTTATTCATCCTTTAAGAAGGTATTTCATTCTCTCAAATAATTTGAACGCGTACATTTGTGCTTGCGGGGGTTGAGCTCTGGCTCTTTGGTCCCGCCTCTCAACCGTCAATCAACTGGTGTACAGGTTCCTGAGCCTACTGGGCTCTATCATATCTACATTTGAAACTGTGTATGGAGTCAGCCTCCACCACATCACTTCCTAATGCATTCCACCTGTTAACTACTCTGACACTGAAAAAGTTCCTTCTAACGTCCCTGTGGCTCATTTGGGTACTCAGTCTCCACTTGTGTCCCCTTGTTTGCATACCACCAGTGCTGAATAGTTTATCCTTGTCTACCTGTCAATACTCCCTGAGGATTTTGTAGGTGGTGATCATGTCTCCCCTTAATCTTCTATCTTCCAGTGTCGTAAGGTGTAAGTTTTGACGTCCCTCGATTGTTTCAAGCGCGGGTTGGACATGTATATGACTGGGATTGGGTGGTTATAGATAGGAGCTGCCTCGTATGGGCCAATAGGCCTTCTTACAGTTGCCTTTGTTCTTATGTTCTTATCTAGGGATTACCCCGTATCATAGCCCAGTTTTTATCACCAGTAAGGGAGAGAGAGAGAGAGAGAGAGAGAGAGAGAGAGAGAGAGAGAGAGAGAGAGAGAGAGAGAGAGAGAGAGAGAGAGAGAGAGAGAGAGAGAGAGAGAGAGAGAGAGAGAGAGAGAGAGAGAGATGCTGGAATAGGGGTTAAGCATCTCCCATTCTGACCGTCGTTAAAGCGGCGGACCTTGCATCATTGCAAGACGATAAGACGATTTGTTATTGTTGATCATGCTATCCCTTGAGTGCGTTGCAAAGTGCAACTTGATCAACAGCTTCTACCGAGATGATGCAGAGGTTCGTGCTAGGATTGCAGCCTCTTCCTCAGCTGGGAGTCACTCAGCATCTTTCTCATAACAAACAACAACGTTTCACAACTTCGACGCGAGTTCGAGGTCCTGCTCCACAACCCTGGAGAGTGGGCCTCCAGCTCACAACCTTGCTGGCTATCACAGAGGAGGACAGTTGTAGTCACATATACTCACAACTAATTTAAATGTGAGGGGTTCCTTCACTACAACTCTATTTCAAGGCTCTGTATTCTACAACTGCACTACAATACTTTACAACCTACAACCCCTTTAACCCCACAACCTACAACTTCATTTGAATTACACTATAAGGTTAAGGGCAGAATGCTCGTCTTGTAGATGTGAAGCCAATTAAAAACGAACTAAATTACATTAACAAAATATATTGTTGAATGGGTTAATTGACAGGAAGTGTTCAGACAGGTGATTGATGTGGAGGATGGAGCGAGAGACAAAGGAGGGTAGACACCTGTCATTAAGGACTCAAGGCAAGAGGATGCTTAAGGTAGCATCTTCCCCTAATGAGGAGTCTTATCATATGTCATATGATTAAGGCAGCGTCTGGGATGCTCTCGGACGCAGGTTCGAATCCTCGTCACGGCCCTTGGGGATTTATTGCATATACTCACCTGAGGTCGAGTAGGGGCTAAGACCTGAGAAAACGACGTATTCGCTATCATCATTGTCGAATACAGGTTGTAGACCCCACTGGAAGGAGAGAGCATCCAGGTATCGTGTTTAAAGCGGCCATCTTGACTGTCTTAGTTCGGATGCTGCATCTGGTGTTCTGCTTTGGAAGATGCTGACTGCTAAGGATGCTGAGAAACAGGTTTGTGTTCAGGTATAAATTATCTCCTTTTGTCCACCCGGGTGTTGCTGTGAGGCCTTTTGTGGCCTTTTTTATTTTTTTGTAAGATTCCAAACTTTCTTAATGTTCCCTTTTGAGTGAGTGGCCGGAGCTGGAGAAGCAGAGTCATGGCTGAAGTGTTTGGGTAGGTCAGATTTGATGTTGTCTTTGTCTTAGAGTTCTGTTTTTTATGGTGTGTGGGGGGGAGGGGGGTGTTCTTTGATTGGCACGATCTTCACCACTTATGAGGACGAGGTTAAGTATGTGTGTGTGTGTGTGTGTGTGTGTGTGTGTGTGTGTGTGTGTGTGTGTGTGTGTGTGTGTGTGTGTGTGTGTGCGTGTGTACTCACCTAGTTGTACTCACCTAGTTGTGTTTGCGGGGGTTGAGCTCTGGCTCTTTGGTCCCGCCTCTCAACCGTCAATCAACTGGTGTACAGATTCCTGAGCCTATTGGGCTCTATCATATCTACACTTGAAACTGTGTATAGAGTCAGCCTCCACCACATCACTTCGTAATGCATTCCATTTGTCAACCACTGTGTTGTTGACAAATGTATGTGTGTGTGTGTGTGTGTGTGTGTGTGTGTGTGTGTGTGTGAACATCCACCGTTTGCTTTGTCTAGTAAAAGTTGCTTTGAAGCACACGAAGGGTTAATTTTATTTGCGTCTGAATTTGTTAAATTAAATACACAATTTATTTAATATTTTGTTGGAAAAATGTCCATTTAGTACAATTGAAAGCTCGAGCCTAATCCCCTTCCCCCCCCCCCCCTAACACAATCAGTTGTTATCTGTGATACTGATGCTACTGCTTGGGTAAATACTGGTTCAGTAACAGGGTTGTTGATTTGTGGAACCAATTACCGCGTAACGTGGTGGAGGTGGGGTCCCTCGATTGTTTCAAGCGCGGGTTGGACATGTATATTGAGTGGGATTGGGTGGTTATAAATAGGAGCTGCCTCGTATGGGGCCAATAGGCCTTCTGCAGTTGCCTTCGTTCTTATAAAATTGAGTTGTTTACGTGAAGGCTGTTGTGTGTGGGGGAAGTTAAATTATCCGGAGTACCAGTAATCTGATGTCTCTTATAGGAAATACACCAAGTTAGACCCAAGAGGTTGTA
Organism: Procambarus clarkii; assembly: GCF_040958095.1. Taxonomy (NCBI): domain Eukaryota; kingdom Metazoa; phylum Arthropoda; class Malacostraca; order Decapoda; family Cambaridae; genus Procambarus; species Procambarus clarkii. Next base: position 21,636,958 of record NC_091214.1, read on the forward strand.
TAGAGCATACAGGGGGGGGGGGAGGCATACTTTTAGTATATATTGACCTCATTACAAGTTACCGGGGTTGTTAAACCTGGTATTATCTCTTAAGTGTTTTATCTCTTATCAGCTGCTATTTTACCTTGTGTGTCTAACCGACCCTGACCAGCCTATGACAGTCCCCACACACTCACCAGTCACCCTGCAAAAGTATGAATGACGCTACAACCTCGGACACAGATTAACATACAGACATTCAGTTGTAATTGATATATTAATATATGTAATACCCTCTGGTCGTGTAATTGACAGTATATTTTTATTCTGGACTCTAAAATCCACGTTTCTTGTTTCAGGTAAATACTGGAGAGGAGGAGGAGTCGTGTGGCGAGAGGAAATGGGTAAGTGTTGGAGGGTTGGGGGAGGGTGGAGGGTTGGGGTAAGGTGTAGGCCTGTTTTCTTGTGGTTAGGTTAGGTTAGTTCCGGGGATTACTGACCCTCCCACGGCCCGGTCTCTATACCTGGCCTCTAGGTTTATGGTCTGACGAGTTCTGTTTGTACTTTTGTATCAACATACTTAGGTCTATGTTGAGGTTATCTTGAGATGATTTCGGGGCTGAGCGTCCCTGCGGCCCGGTCCTCGACCAGACCTCCTTTTTGTTACACACCCCCAGGAAGCAGCCCGTAGCAGCTGTCTAACTCCCAGGTACCTATATACCCAGGTACTCAATCTATAGTGAGTGTGCGGCTGGCGTAAACTATTTGACGGGAGTAGATTGTTTGTGGTGCGTAGATCCCCGTCTACCACGACTGTTTGATGATTGATAAAAATTTACGCCACCCCAAGAAGTGGCACGGGCATGAATAGCCCGTAAGACTGTTTGGGCACACACGGGTTTGTAATCAGGTTTTCTTCTTGAGATATCAACCAGCATTTAATGGAGCAATTATTGATTGCCCCGCTCCTGTGCCGGGTAAGTCCAATACGGGCTCGTCATAGCCCCGTGCTACTTGCCCCGCTCCTGTGCCGGGTAAGTCCAATACGGGCTCGCCATAGCCCCGTGCTACTTGCCCCGCTCCTGTGCCGGGTAAGTCCAATACGGGCTCGCCATAGCCCCGTGCTACTTGCCCCGCTCCTGTGCCAGGTAAGTCCAATACGGGCTCGCCATAGCCCCGTGCTACTTGCCCCGCTCCTGTGCCGGGTAAGTCCAATACAGGCTCGCCATAGCCCCGTGCTACTTGCCCCGCTCCTGTGCCGGGTAAGTCCAATACGGGCTCGCCATAGCCCCGTGCTACTTGCCCCGCTCCTGTGCCGGGTAAGTCCACTACGGGCTCGCCATAGCCCCGTGCTACTTGCCCCGCTCCTGTGCCAGGTAAGTCCAATACGGGCTCGCCATAGCCCCGTGCTACTTGCCCCGCTCCTGTGCCAGGTAAGTCCAATACGGGCTCGCCATAGCCCCGTGCTACTTGCCCCGCTCCTGTGCCGGGTAAGTCCAATACGGGCTCGCCATAGCCCCGTGCTACTTGCCCCGCTCCTGTGCCGGGTAAGTCCACTACGGGCTCGCCATAGCCCGTGCTACTTGGAACTTGTTCAGAGTAGCTGAATCTATAACAACGATGGATTATGAGGATACACGGATGAGGTAACTACACAATTCCAGGCACCTCATAACGACTGGTACTCACCTAGTTGTACTGGCGGGGGGGTCGAGCTTCGGCTCTTTGGTCCCGCCTCTCAATTGGCACCACGAACGGTGATTATTGGTAGGGGGGCAGAGAACAACAGCCTCTTTGATCAAATTATCATAAGTCTAGGAGTAGAAGAACCTCTCCAGGATAGGGAGATGACAGTTATGCAGTATGACAAGTCTGCTGGAAGGGCATGAACTAAGGGTGATGTGTGTGTGGGGGAGAGGGTAAAGGGTAGGGGGAGGGTATTGTGGGTAAGGGGGAAGGGGGTCGCATACGTGATGTGGGCAGGATGGGGGAGATTAGGTGGTCACGCTTACCTTAGGAAGGCTAATGGATCGAATTCTGTGTTGGAGGGGGGAGGGGGGATTGGGGTAGGCTGAGGCAGGCTTATGCACTAGGACAATACACTTAGCTAGTTCCAGTCACCTATAGACACCTGGACACTAGTATCAGTCACATATAGACACCTGGACACTAGTATCAGTCACATATAGACACCTGGACACTAATATCAGTCACATATAGACACCTGGACACTAATATCAGTCACCCTATAGACACCTGGACACTAATATCAGTCACCTATATACACCTGGACACTAATATCAGTCACATATAGACACCTGGACACTAATATCAGTCACCCTATAGACACCTGGACACTAATATCAGTCACCCTATAGACACCTGGACACTAATATCAGTCACCTATAGACACCTGGACACTAGGTATAAACCCTGGTATAAGGTATATGACACTGATAAGCACCGGATCTCTACTATCTGGCACCTGGACACTAGTATCAGGCAGGTAGGCAGTTCACCTGGACCCCCCCCCCTCACCTGTCAGCCCCCCTCCCCCCCACGACAAGGCCTCACCTGGTGGTCAGTGGCCCCGGGAGAGACTTTTAGGGAGAGTGGTGTGTGAAATCGGAGAGCGGTTAGCGCGCGAAGCTTTTAACGCCTCTCGCGGGTATAAACAGCTCGCACACAGTTGGTATAGTGATGATGTTGGTTGCGGTGCTGTGGGGCAGCGTGTGTCCCCCCTTCCTTCCTGTTGCTGCACCTGTTGCTGCACCTGTTGCTGCTGCTAGCATGTTGTTTTACTGGAGGATGGTGCTGCTTGCCTTACCTGGTTGATGCGTGGTTGATGGGGTTCTGGGAGTTCTTCTACTCCCCAAGCCCGGCCCGAGGCCAGGCTTGACTTGTGAAAGTTTGGTCCACCAGGCTGTTGCTTGGAGCTGCCCGCAGGCCCACATATACCTGGTTGATGGGGTTCTGGGAGTTCTTCTACTCCCCAAGCCCGGCCCGAGGCCATAGGCTTGACTTGTGAGAGTTTGGTCCACCAGGCTGTTGCTTGGAGCGGCCCGCAGGCCCACATATACCTGGTTGATGGGGTTCTGGGAGTTCTTCTACTCCCCAAGCCCGGCCCGAGGCCAGGCTTGACTTGTGAGAGTTTGGTCCACCAGGCTGTTGCTTGGAGCAGCTTATTGCAAGACTGAGGCTGGTGGTCATTGCCTTATTGCAAGACTGAGGGGCTGAAGTTTACGTGTGACATGAAGACTGAAGGGGCGTCGCTCCCTCACCGTGAGAGGGGAGTCAATGCTCTGCTTGTGTGTGTGTCCGCACCCGCCCCCCTCCCTCCTTCCTATCCCCTCTCCCTCATTCCCTCCCTCCTAATTATCCACCATCATGCCCTCATCTGCCTGCTCCATCTCGAACCTCATCCATCCATCTCTTTTTCTTCTCTATTCCTCCTCACTCCTATAGCATATGGATATATGCTATAGGAATGGATATATACTATAGCATATGGATATATGCTATAGGAATGGATATATGCTATAGCATATGGATATATGCTATAGGAATGGCATATAACTCATTCGCTCGGCCCTGAGGACGTGTATGAGGAGGGGGGAAGGGGGAGGGGGGGAGGGGAGAGACACCGCGAAGAGGTATACTCTTGAAAGTATACACACTGCAAAGAGGTATACTTTTGAGCCTATACACAGACTATATAACCTTGGCGCCTGGTGTCAGGGTGCTTGGCGCCATAATGTATGATTGGGGTGGTTGGGAGGGTGTTGGGGTGGTGGTTGGCTCGTTAGCCCCCCCTCCCCCTCGTTAGCCCCAACCCCCCCACCCCACCCCCCTCTTCTTTAACCACGTTAATGGTCCTCGGAGCCGTCTATACCCCTCTGAATGGCTAGTTATGTCGCCGGGTGGGGGGAGGGAGGGGGTATGCTTGTAAAGGGGGAAGTGGGGGGGGGGAGAGGGGGGAGTAGCAGTGTAATGGGAAAAAAAAAGGGGACAGCTTGTTTTTTTACAAACAGCGGTGGATCAATCAGGTTGTGATGGTTGTATAGTGGCATGCGAGCCACTTATATATCTATATACCCCTGGCTTAGCCCCCCCGCCCCCCCCGGTTGACAGAGTGGGGGAAAAAACACCCCCCTTCCCCCCCCCCCCTCCTCCTGTAGTCACAGGTAAAAATACAGCAGCAGCTGAAATCCCTATCCTAGATACTGGTATCCCTATCCTAGATACTGGTATCCCTATCCTAGATACTGGTATCCCTATCCTAGATATTGGTATCCCTATCCTAGATACTAGGTCCCTATCCTAGATATTGGTATCCCTATCCTAGATATTGGTATCCCTATCCTAGATACTGGTATCCCTATCCTAGATACTGGTATCCCTATCGTAGATACTGGTATCCCTATCCTAGATACTGGTATCCCTATCGTAGATACTGGGTCCCTATCCTAGATACTGGTATCCCTATCCTAGATACTGGTATCCCTATCCTAGATACTGGTATCCCTATCGTAGATACTGGGTCCCTATCCTAGATACTGGTATTCCTATCCTAGATACTGGTATCCCTATCCTAGATACTGGTATCCCTATCCTAGATACTGGTATCCCTATCCTAGATACTGGTATCCCTATCCTAGATACTGGTATCCCTATCCTAGATATTGGTATCCCTATCCTAGATATTGGTATCCCTATCCTAGATACTGGATATCACTATTCTAGATATTGGTATCCCTATCCTAGATACTGGTATCCCTATCCTAGATATTGGTATCCCTATCCTAGATACTGGTATCCCTATCCTAGATACTGGGTCCCTATCCTAGATACTGGTATCCCTATCCTAGATACTGGTATCCCTATCCTAGATACTGGTATCCCTATCCTAGATACTGGTATCCCTATCCTAGATACTGGTATCCCTATCCTAGATACTGGTATCCCTATCCTAGATACTGGGTCCCTATCCTAGATACTGGTATCCCTATCGTAGATACTGGTATCCCTATCCTAGATACTGGTATTCCTATCCTAGATACTGGTATCCCTATCCTAGATACTGGTATCCCTATCCTAGATACTGGGTCCCTATCCTAGATACTGGTATCCCTATCCTAGATACTGGGTCCCTATCCTAGATACTGGTATCCCTATCCTAGATACTGGTATCCCTATCCTAGATACTGGTATCCCTATCCTAGATACTGGTATCCCTATCCTAGATACTGGTATCCCTATCCTAGATACTGGTATCCCTATCCTAGATACTGGTATCCCTATCCTAGAAACTGGTATCCTTTATCCTAGATACTGGTATCCCTATCCTAGATACTGGATATCCCTATTCTAGATATTGGTATCCCTATCCTAGATACTGGTATCCCTATCCTAGATATTGGTATCCCTATCCTAGATACTGGGTCCCTATCCTAGATATTGGTATCCCTATCCTAGATATTGGTATCCCTATCCTAGATACTGGTATCCCTATCCTAGATACTGGTATCCCTATCCTAGATACTGGTATCCCTATCCTAGATACTGGTATCCCTATCCTAGATACTGGTATCCCTAGCCTAGATACTGGTATCCCTAGCCTAGATACTGATATCCTATCCTACATACTGTATCCCTATCCTAGATACTGGTATCCCTATCCTAGATACTGTATCCCTATCCTAGATACTGGTATCTCTATCCTAGATACTGTATCCCTATCCTAGATACTGGTATCCCTATCCTAGATACTGTATCCCTATCCTAGATAATGATATCCCTATCCTAGATACTGGTATCCCTATCCTAGATACTGGTATCCATATCCTAGATTCTGGTATCCCTATCCTAGATACTGGGTATCCCTATCCTAGATATTGGTATCCCGATCCTAGATACTGGTATCCCTATCCTAGATACTGTATCCCTAGCCTAGATACTGGTATCCCCTATCCTAGATACTGGGTATCCCTATCCTAGATATTGGTATCCCTATCCTAGA